>NC_136752.1:20415370-21015370 GCF_936440315.1 Barbus barbus | reverse complement strand
ATGAAAATGATAATCTAATGTACATTCAAAAAAGTGTGTTTATTAATAGTCTTAAATGTATTCTCAATTTTCTGTTGTTTTCAAAGTAAAATGTGACCTGGAAATTTGATTTATTGTTTGTTTGTTTGTGATTCACCAACAGTGTTCTCAATGTGTATTAGTTCTCATAAGAAAGATACAGTTTATGGTGTGAAATATTTTATTCATGTTGTAGTAATCAGGTAAAATACTGAAGCAAAAATGAAGTGGATGAAGGTTCTTTAATGTCTTTCGAAGATTTGGTTATAAAATATAAACTGCCTAGATCTAATTTTTTTAGATTCCTTCAAATCAGGGATTACATTTTTAAAAGCACTACTCTTATTAGTAACTCCTCCATGTCAGATATAGAGAAGATTTTGCTGAATCCCCCGTCATGTAAGCAGATTTCATATTTTTATATCAGTCTTTGTTCATATGAAGTGGTGAACACCCAGGAGCTTAGAAGATTATGGGAGGGGGAGTTTCAATTGACCATTACAGAGGAGGAATGGGAACGGGTCTGGAGTCAGACAAATAAGATCTCTATTTGCAATAGGGCCAAAGCTATTCAATTTAGGATTGTGCATAGATTGCATATTACACCCCTTCTTAGAAGCAAGTTTGACTCAAGCAGTTCACCATTGTGTGTTAAATGTAAGGTGGAGGTGGGAAATTATACCCATTTATTATGGTACTGTCCTGTTATTAGAGTTTATTGGTCAAAAGTTATTGTTTGCATGAGCCGTATGTTTGGACGTGAGCTACAGTTGGACCCATTGTCTTTGATTTTAGGTCTTCCAGTTGGACAATTGCGGAACAAATTCAACAGACGTTTATTTGATATCCTAGCCTTTGCGGCCAGGAAAAATATATTGTTAACTTGGATCAGCGACAAACCCCCATCCTTGAAAGGATGGCACAAGATTATTAAGGAAATGATTCCCTTAGAATTTTTAACCTGTCTTATTCATATGTCTACTGAAGCTTTTCCTCAAGTTTGGACTCCATACCTGGATTATATTGATGTCTCGTTAAGCAATATTTTGAGTTTTGGTATGCAATAACGCATTTTATTTTATTTACTATTTTATTTTTTCACTAGCATTGTAAGAGATGGGCATTGTTTGATTGTTTTTTGTTTTTTTTTTGTTTGTTTGTTGCATGTTGTTTGTTGAAATGTTCATAAAAAGATGTAATAAAAAAAAAACAAAAAAATGAAGTGGAATAGAAAATCAGATAAAGGAAGATCAATATAATCCTTTGACAGGCTCTTTAGAAATATCTTTAGAGATTAAAAATTTAAAAACCAAACAATAACTGTCAAATACTGCATCACTGTCAGCACAGAATGGTTAATCGAACACTGTAAGCCCATAATGGGTCAAAGCCTCAGTGCAATCCACAAAAAACATCATCAAACCTGGAACAACCCTTTTCATTTAGATGAAACTCTTGTTTTTTATCCACAAGTTGTCATAGAAACAAGCTTCCTAAAATAAACAGGAAAATTCATCAATGAAAACAGCCAAAGAAAAATCAGACATTTGTGCAGTCCAAGCTCTCAAATGCATGTCCACATGGGCAATATCAAAATGCAGGTTTGGTTTCATGAACCGCCTTTGTCGCTTCATCCTGTCAGGTGATAACGGGTCCGTGTGTTTGCGCTGAATGGCTGCTGGCCGGATGGCTGTTTCGTCTGAACTAGGATTACTATGCAAGTTATGTTCCTGTGTTGACTGTGCTCCATGCCGAGGTTTTTTGTCTGTTCTCACACTGCACTCTCGTTCAGGAACGTAGTGTGAGGACAATTTTTTTTTCTCCTCTCTTTCCTCATGTTATGCTGTATTTCTTCCTCTTCATTGCATTTCGTTGCCTTGTACCTACATGTGCAATGACAATAAATTGAATCCAATCCAATCCAATGAATGTGTGAAATCAGAGAGTTTGACGTTGGTCCGAGCCGACAGAGCTGCTCTGAGGGGCGGACGAGTATGTAGGCACGCTGTATTTCGTGAGCACTTCTTTAAACTGTGACAGGGTAGCGTCAGTCCGCACGCCTGTTGGGTCAAAGTGTGTGCGGCTCACTCTGAACCCGGCCTCTGTGAGATACTGCAGGAACTTATTCAGTCTGAATGAAGAGCAGAGAGTAATGTCAGCATTCTGCTTGCATTATGACACTTGTATTATTGTACATCAGTATATGACAGTGTATAGACAGGTTCGTGCTGACTAACTTGGGCATGTTCATGCCACGGATGCTGTGCCGATGGATGCTGTAGTAGAATGCTGGATGCTCTAAAGATGTATCAGCTTTGATTTTCTTCAGCACATTCCCAGAGTCCTCCCCTTTGGTTTTTCTTTTCCCTGAATACAAAAAGTAAAAGAAGATTCACCATACTTTTTATACAATCTATCCATTTAAACTTTTATGTCACCACAAACCCCACCCAATCATGTTTGATCTTAGATTTACCATGTTTGATGAGCTCTATTAGGGCCGGCCCAAACCTTTATGGGGCCTTAAGCAGTTGCTGCCAATACAACTGATTATTGTCAATGCTTGATTATTCACACACTATAAATCTAACACACTAATTATTAATTTTATTTGCTGTAGCTGTGTTGCTTGCATCATACCAATGTCTTTCTGGCATGTTTGTACCCTTCTTTTATTTTTAATTTTAACAGTAGCAAACCCTCAAAGAGTAGTCAGGTGTTAATTTGCAGCATTCGAAGTCTTAGGCCCGGTTTCATAGACAGGCCTTAGCCTAAAACAGGATTAGGCCATAGTTTAATTAGGACATTTAAGTAATTTTTGATAAACATGCCTTAGAAACAAGCATTACTGCTGTGCATCATAAGACAAAACAAAGGCACTGACATGAGATCAGTTGAGATCAGTCAGTGCAAGTTTCTTTCAGTTGAAACGGCTCAGATTTACGTTTTAGTCTAGGACTAAGCCTTGTCTGTGAAACCGGGGGTTAGAGTACTAAGTGGTATACTTAAAGTGGTGTACTGAAAAGTAGCTAAATAAACCGGCAGATAATACATTTACAGAACAGAATGTTATTTTAACAACATGCATTATTAAACACAGCAGCTAGCCATCTGTACACTTAAAACAACAACTCTTAATCTATAACAAGCTAATTGAGGCATAATGATATTGGAATATAGCAAAGACCCCATTAGCCTACCCAGGCTAATGTAAATAATGTTAAGCTGTTATTATCAGTACCAAGTTTATGAAACAGAAACTTTTTTTATTACTAAAATATATACCCAGGAAAGTTTTACACAGAAGACAAAAACTTTCATTTAAAACTAAGTAAAATGCTGTATTATAATCGATTTTAACCCTTTGATGCCGTGCCTTGGCTGGCGCTGAGCCAGAGAAAGACGCGCTCAGTGCTTAATATCACAACTGTTCAGTGTTTTCAACCACATAAAGTTTATTTTAGGTCTCAGACATTTAAATTTTAATTAAGTACTAGCAAACAAAAACATTTATAGTTTGTAAAATACACACCGATTTCTATGGAAAGTGGCAATAATCCTTTCAATTCAAATTTGACGTGTTTTATTCCTATCAAATACACATTGTGTAGGTAGTTTACACTGTTTTTCCTCCCAGTTCACTGGCCACTTACTTTCATGTATTTCAAGATAAATTAATTAATTCAATGAGGTGTAAATCAACAGATCCACACAACAGCGTCCAGCACACATTATTAGCCTAGATCAACATGGTCATTAAGGTTGTTTAAAATTAATTTACACATATTTGACAATCAGAATAGGTTATATCATATAATTTATGATATAATTAACAAGTTTATGGATATTTTAAATAAAAAAGGAAAAATTTATTAAAAGCGATACATCTGTCATACAGCGCTATTGTGCCTACATGACGTATCGCTAAGGAAATAATAAGATGATACAGATTATCTAATTATTTAACATTGCATAATGGTGACAATACAAAAATGCACTGACATATATATATATATATATATATATATATATATATATATATAAAAATCAAGCTGTCATTTCATGTACTCTTGGGGTCCCCTGTAGCCACGGGGGCCCTAAGCAGCCGCTTAGTTCGTTTATGCCTTGGAGCTATATATGTACGCTGATCAGTGTTAAAGACTAAATTTAAAATATTTTGATGCTTTGAATGGTGTAATGGACTTGAAATGTTTCAAAGATTATCATAAAGCTTATGGGTTTGGAACGACATGAGGGTGAGTAAATGATGACAGATAATTTTTTAAATATCCCTTTAATCTGAGATAAATAGGAACAATTAAATCCCGAAGAGTAGGGAGGAGAACAGCAGCAATTGATAAAGCAACAAATACCTGCTTGGTCAGAAGTATCTGCCTCCTCAACCTTCTGTAAAGTTTTTATGACCACACCACACTCCACTAAAAACAAAAATGCATCAAAATTACTAAAATAAAAATCAAGTCGAAGCCCCATTGCTCAAAAAGCTGATTCAGTGTCTCTAGTTGTACTGAATCACAAATGAACATTACTAATTAAGTGACTTGCACACCCAAACACACCTTGGTTGGAGAGGGCAGAATATCCTGGGACAGGGAAAGGCTTGAGAGTGGTGCAGTCAGCTTCACAGATGAGAGTCTTCACCAGAGGCTGGATGTCTTCCATATTGTGCTGCACTGCCGCCACCAACATCCGCCTCAGAAATCCAGTGTTAAACAAAGGACCAACCCTGATGGTTAAAGCAACAAAAACAAAGGGGAAAAAATAAGAAAATTTAAGAGCCATCAATGAAGGAATTATGCATCATCAAGTGTTTTTACCTACAAATGACATCATCTCACCAAAGTGGTCCAAGCTCTACTGCAGTTTTTCCTGGCATACTCCCATGGCACTGGCAAGGCAGCTGTCTGTACAGGTTTTCTGTTAATACCATAAGTAGAAATGTGATTATTTATGCTTCGACTACTTCTATCTGCATTATGCATTTGGCAACTTTACATTTGATCAGTTCAAGCATTCCTTGGGAATCAAACCCATGACCTCGCCATTACTGGCTCAACAGTTTGGGCTACAGGAAGTCTACCAGGATGCTGCTATTTGTTTGTCCAAATGCCTTGTCACCTTCCACCATGCTTCCTTGTCTGAGGAACACTCTTTCTTCACACCACTGGCAGTGCAACAGCTGCCGCAGTTTCTTAGCCGACTCATCTGCCTGGGTGGGCCCTCTGAGAACTCGCACCACCACGAGGACACAGTGTTCAAGAGCCACGGCCAACAGCACCTCAATCCCTTTGTTGCAGCGTGCGGCTGCCCTGCAAGTACATGCATTAACAAGACACTTCGCAAACTGTCAAATAAAATACATTTTATATTTGGAGTTAATTTGAGGAAGTGCCCACCTGGCCACAGATGCCAATACCATACGTGCAGCGAGTTCCCTGTAATACTCGGTTCGGACAATCTGGCAGCCGTAATGTCGAATCGTCACATTCAGGGATTTGGAGTAAAGCGAACCAGTGTCTGTTGACGTCACTGAGACTATGCCCAAGTTCCGAACATTGCGAAAAGCTGCATCCAGATAGTTCACAGCCGTTCCAAATGGGTCGAGGTGTCTGATTTAAAGACAAGAATGTGGTGAGATTTGATATTTGCAATAAATAATCATAGGTACAATGTTTTTAGTCATTATTTTTCAGTCTCTTACTCACATGTAGTCAAAGGGTCTCAGGTGCATGATGACATTGGCGTCCATCTTCACCACCTCTACTGAAGCAATGGTAGAGTCTGCGTCTCCCGCTCCGTCTAGCTGCCGTCCCATACGATTCCCCTCTACTCGGATGTGGTTCAGGTGACAATTCTCCTTAATCATCTTAACACAAGCTTCGTTTATGTCATTTATAGTAACCTTTACAGAGTTACGCAGATGCTTTGCCCACTGCAAACCCATGATGCCTACAAAAGGGATCAATATGTTATGCAAATATCAATATGCTTTGTTATACTTTAATTTCTATTAAACAATTTAGAGCAAAACCTGAGCATTGATATTATCATTAAGTGCTATTAACTTGTCTTTTTGTACAGTAGATTCCCTACCAGTGGCTCCAAAGGCATCAAGACATTCGAGTGGATTCCTCTCCTCAGCAAGAACGGCGAGAGAGCAGAACACCAGCTGCCTACAACAGTTACATAGAAATAGAGACTTAAGTATAGGTTTTTCAACAGGATGTCTATGACTCACAATTTTCAATTATTTTCTCATTTTTGTTTCTAAATTGTATATTAGTATGAAAAAAATACTATATTAAATATTATTTAACTGATAAAATATAAAAATATGTATTAAATCATTATTATCATTAAAATATTAAATATTAAGCAACCTTCAACCAAAGTTACATTTAAGCTGCTAAGCAACAAATAAATATAAAATTATGGTGGGACAATGTACACATTGGACAATCTGATAATGAGTAATTTTGCAGAATAAAATAACACAATTCTCAAACCTGTTTGTCTTCATCTTGCGGCTGAAGTAAGTGTCTGTCTTCTGGGGAGTAGTGTGGTTGGGCAGGAGCTGGACATTGGTGCCCAACTCTTTCATGATCTCATAGGCCTGTCCACCTGGGACTGAGAAAGATGTTGAAAATCAAAATGGACAAATTATTTCCAGTTATTGCAGCTAAATGCATATGTCCACATTGTAACGAATAAAAGTGTTCTATTGTTACAGATGCCTCCTCTGAGATTTAAAACTGCAAACCAAAGGCCTAATCATGAACAAGGCAATCTTCTACAATATGTTACTCCTGAAGACATTCATCCTGCGATTTTGTATGTCCCTTATGATTTAGGTTAGATTTGACTTGAATGCACAGGGTTTAAATTACAAGAAAAAAAGACACCGCAAAAAAAAACTTGAATGAAACTATACAAAAACAATTCCAACATCTACATTATTCCACATGAACAAACTGGCATCTAGTTCAGGCGGTTCTCTTTTAATGGCAATTGTCTCACTCTCTGCTGCGCTGTCAGCACAAATGCACAATTATCTTTCATGTCAGTAAAGCACATCAAATGAGGAAGCATCTTCACTTTAAAAGATGTCACTCTTGTCAACATCAACAAAGTAAAGGCTCACCAGGGTCTTCAAAGGGGACATCCGAGCTGCCTGAATAGCTGGCTTCTGTCTCACCCTTGTTGATGTGGCGTTTGAGATGACTGATCATGTCTGTCTTGCGAGCAATAGTGACAGAGCAAACCACACAGTGGTAGTGAGCCACTAGTCTGCCTTGAGCCTGGAGATGAGATAAAAACATACATTAATAGATCCATTCCAGAGGATCTATTTCCTGATTAATATGCATATGAAGAAAAACTTCACAACCCTGATCATACCTGGTCAGAGCCTAGACTGGATTTGAGTTGTCTGCAAGGTAGATGACAGATGCACATCCTTTGGCCTGTAAGAGGGGAAACAAAGTTAACTTTCCCAAGACAAAATTTTCACACGAGTATTAGCTGACACCTGAGGCACCAGCTTTAAAATGTTTGTTGAAAAAGACAATTACAGAGGCGCCAAAGGGAACCTAAAAACTATATACCTTCAAATTCTACATAAACTTTCCAGTGCAGGTTCTGCAGATGCCGTCTGAGCTTATGACTGTAACAGGCCTTGAATTTCTCTTCTGGACACAATGGACAAGACTTCCTCCCAGCTGTTGAAATCAGTGAACATATTTGTTAGCTTCCGATCCAAGTGGTCTGCTGGTGGTTTTAATAAACACACAGAATAAACAGATACTCTGGTTTCTGTACCTCCATTTAAATACACAAGCCCTTCGAGCCCTTCCAGTGTAGTTTGGATAGACACATGTCTCTCTGAAACAGAGATAGACAGTTTCAATGATTTAACCATGCTCAGGGACATTATGCCTGGAGAGTGTAAGAAGTTTCATAGGGTGTCAATACTGTTGAATATTTTACCTGACGCAACAGTGGAGGATGTTTGTCCAGTTTTGTCCTCCAATTTCACTGGATTAGTTGAGGCTTCATGAATAGGCATTTGCTCACATGCCTCAGATTCTGCAAGCATTTTATTAGTATCACTCTCAGTATCTGTTAAGGCAAACAGCAATCCACATTTCAGAAAAAATAATCGTTGAGACAAACCAGTTTTCATTTTGCATTAGAAATATTTAATCCATTAAAAAAATAAAGATAGAAAGAATTTGGATACTTTCATGTCCCAAAGTTATTTTAAATTTTTTTTTTATTAAAACGAACAGATTCCAACTTCTTTCTGTTTTATGAAAGCCACATTAAAATGGCCTTGGTATCACATCTTATTTTTTAAATGACTCAAGACTCGTTAAAATAAGAAAACCCATCTTAAAAATACAACATATTAAAAACTATGATATTTTAAACAGGCAGTGAAATAATAATTTATTGTGTGAACGATGTGGAATGGTTAGATTTGGTCATATATAAATATATGACAGTAAATCATAATTATTACATACAATGTTGTAAGGTACAAAGCCATACTTTTTAGATAAAAAAAATCTAAATGTTGACATAAAAAGTCGATTTTTTCAAATTTCGACTTTTAAGAAATGGGATAACTTCAGTGACATTGCAGTGAAAAAAAAATATGAAAATGCAACAATTATACTGGAGCGCCCTCGTATGTTAGTTAAAGCACATCTCCATGGATTAACCAATCCCGCTTTCCGAGGCTGATGTTTCCAAGCAGAACGGCCCTGGTGCGGAGCTCCGCGACAAGACCACTGCTACATACACAATACTGTTATTTACAGTTTATTGTTCATCTCAGAAAATGCATCGATTTATTTAGTGTTTGTAATCTATCTAAATGTCAGTTCTTTGTCAATATGCGCTGAGATACGGAGACGTTTTGAACATTTACATTATTTAAACCTAGGTCCTATGGTGGAGCTCCGTAAGGAGGCCTATATCTACTTAAGCAGTTTTGAAGTCGTATTAAGAATAAATTGCATAAAAATACAAAATTCCTAAATGCGGAGTGTTATTTAAGGAACCTACTAAAGACGTCGAAATTATTTTATCATTATTATTTCGAATTATTTTGCCTTTTATATTGGCGTCCTCCTGGTGAAGTTGCTCAGCGTCCTCTTCCCTGAGCTCCGCCATTTCCCCAAAATAGCGTACGTAGAATCCGTACGCATTGAGCGTTGTGGGCGCGCACCAATCGTTTTCTCTCAAACTACGAAACTAAAGAGAGCGGAAGTGAATTCAACCAGCCGAATGCAATGGAAGTGTAGAAGTGAACAGCTCTCATTGCTTCAGAATTTTCTTCTCTTTGTTATTTAGCGTCGTATTTAACAGCATTCCTCCTGCTTGTGGTAGGTAAATATCTTACACTGAAGCTGCAGAAAATAAAAACTTGTAACGTTAGTAGTCTTGAATTCCCTCCGTTTCAAATTGGTAAACAGTTTGGAAGGTCAGGGCAAATGTGTTGTATTGTAAATAATCGGTTGACATTATTGTCACAAGTGTATTTCAGTGTGACCTAAGATGTCACATATTCATAAGTTCCTACACATTCACTGACGAGATATAATTGTGGTGGTGTTTCAGTTCAGTTATTGGTGTTATCTGTTCCTCAAGGATGAACTGGATTTCTGGCTGGGATTTGCTGATATGCAGCTCTTGGGAGAAAAACAGTTTTCCTTGTACTTTGTTCTAACTAGAAGGACACTCTAAGGTACTGCATTTTTGTATGAAAACTACTATGTAAATAAAGTTATTACTGATATCATTGTAGCAAAAATCTATATGTAAATTTTAAAATACAAACCTAGAACTCCTTATCTTTTTATATTTTTTTCTATTAGTTTGTGTTATGCAAAAAAGTTTTGATTAATGAAAAATCTACCCAAATGTCACCTTTAAATTTCTGCTTTTTAATGTTATTTTAGCATTTCTATATGCTATTTTATATACTGGAATTTGTAAATATTATTAATTAATTTTTATTTATGTTTTAGTAAAGTTGTTATGTGTTTTTATTGGTTTTTGATTTTTATTATTTCTATTTAGTTTTTTTTCAGTTTTAGTAACTTAACTTAGATGCCAATTTTATTTTTTTATATTTATATTTTGTTTCAGCTTTATTTCAATTAATGAAAACTTTTTTTTTAAAATAATTTATAAGTAATATGTTGTAAATGCCATTCAGCACTACAGTTTTACTGCTCCCTTTATAAGTAACAACGAGCATTTGGATTTCTTACATTATACACTGTATTTTTTATTTTTGAATTAAATTATTTAAGACTGAAAAATATTATGTTCTGTCAAAGGGTTCTGAGGATGTCAAGCAAGAAATCAAAGAAGAAGAAACACAAAAAGGAGGAAAGAATCTCATCAAACTATTGTCGTGACAGTGAGAAGAAGGTGAGACATCTGCAACGAAATCAGTGTAGATTTGAATCTAGTTATTCCTAGCATATGATTTATGCTCAACTATTTTTTTGTCTGTTTTTTGCTTTATCAATCAGTTTGACATGATCATTCTCATTTGTATTAGTATTTAATTATTAACATTAATTCTTGTTTGTATGTAAATCACATTGGATAAAAGCATTTGGTAAAAAATAATTATTGTTTTTCGGTCATAGGAGAGTGATGCAAAGATATTCAGCAGCCCAAAAAGGAAACACAAACATCTTCGGCATGTAAGGTGGGTCTCAGGGCGCAAAGTATACAACTGACATTGTGTCACCTTTACTGTCTGAGATTTTTTTTATTTACTTTAAAAGTCTGGGCTCGATTAAGCCCTTGTCATATGCATCAGTCATTCACTTGTCCAAGTGAAAACATTACTTGGATCTATTTATTTATTTGTTGTGTAAATGTAATTTATTGTGAAGCAATATTCTCACCAGTGATCTATGAGCTCGTACTTAAATCAGTTTTCTTTAATAAAGGTCTGTTTTGTTTCTTATTAAATCTGTGCATCATCTTTCATGTCCAATTCACAAATTCTCAATAAAAACAATTAGAATAATAAGACACTATAGGGCTGTTACCAATCATATGAAATCATTGTCAACAAAATTCATCTTTCCACTGCAGAGGAAACACAGAAGCTGCATCTGAAGTGGTATTTAGATGCATTTATACAGAAGCTCAGAAGTATCATGAATGCATTTACATTGCAAAATTACAGCTGCCTAAATAACGTTATGAGAATAATATTTTAAATCAAAGTTTCTGAATATACAAATGTGACCCTGGACCACAAAACCAGTCATAAGGGTCAATATATCGAAATTGAGATTTATACATCATCTGAAAGCTGAATAAATAAGCTTTTCATTGATGTATGGTTTGTTAGGATAGGATAATATTTGGCTGAGACTATTTGAAAATCTGGAATTTGAGGGTGCAGAAGAAAAATCTAAATATTGAGAAAATCGCCTTTAAAGTTGTCCAAATGAAATTCTTAGCAAAGCATATTACTAATCAAAAATTAAGTTTTGATATATTTACAGTAGGAAATTTACAAAATATCTTCTTGGAACATTATCTTTACTTAATATCCTAATGATTTTTGGCATAAAAGAAAAATCAATAATTTTGACACCTACAATATATTTTTGTCTATTTGCTATAATATACCCCAGCGACTTAAGACTGGTTTTGTGGTCCAGGGTCACAAATAGGAAATACTGGAAAAATGCAATGATACTTATAAAGTAATATAAAACTAAATCGCCAGTAGATGACAGCAAGTGACTGTCTTAATGAGTGAATATTCAGTAATTCGTTGAAACGGCTGATTCATTCAAGTGACTGTATGAAAAAGACCATTTGAACCACTGACTCACTCGATTCGTTCAAAACCGCTGCACCATTCGGCGACGAAACAATAGCCTCTTGCTAAAAGATGTCCAAGTTCTGCAGTATATTTGTTTGGAACTCTTCTCGTTGGCGAAATAGAGCAAAAACGGTCATTATATCTAAAATGTAAGTCACTTTATATTAACATAGTTGTTTATTGAACCGTTTTATAAAAGTCAATGTCATATTTGCAACCGAACTTTTAATTGTGCCATCGTACCATCATATTTTAAAGTTATAAATATAAAAAACGCGATAGCAAACAATTGTGTAGCACTTCCAAGTGCACCTAGTAGATGTTCTTGTTCTTAAGTTCATCAGATGCATGTCTTGCTTACAGGTGTTATACTATCAGCACTTATTAAAGAAGGTCACAAGTTAGCTTTATTGTGGTTAGAGCTTCCTGGCCTGCTTCAGCATAATGCATCATAATGCAATATTATAATAATAATGCAATGCACAAGTTAAAAACGATCAGTGTAAAAAATGTAAGAACCTAAAATAAAGTAAATAAGTAAAGTAAACCATATCACTCTTTTATTTTTTATTTCCTCAACCACCGTTTTCTCACCAGAGTTATCGAGAGAGTTATCTATTCAATAAAACTTTCTGACACTGACTTTTTCTTCTAATGATTTGCAGTTCTGACAAAGACAGAGCTAAAGAGAGGAGGGCCACTGACCCAACATCAACAAGAGGATTTGAAGGAGGATTCAAGAAAGCAAAAGTTAGAGACAGCAAGAGCAGGGAAGAAAGATCCCGAGAAAGCCAAACAACAGAGTATTCCAAGCCAGTTTTCAAGTCATCTGTCATTCATGAGAAGGAGCAAGTGAATCATAAAGGGAAGCATGAAAAAGCAAGTGCCCATATCTCAGGGAGAAGCTCCAGCAGGCATGCTGCAACAAATCAGCCTTCTTCAAAAGAGTTGGAGAAAAAGAGACTGGAGCTGGTATCAAGGAGATCCACAGCAGAGTATTCCAGGTGGACACCTGCAAAGGGTGATTGTTCCCCTGAGAAAGCACAAGAGAAAAGGAGGAAACTCATGAAAAGGCCGTTGCCACCAGAGCTTCATGCTGAACCCAAGCGAACAGACATCAAAAACACGACCAGTGCTGCACATGCAGAATCTCATTCTGAAGTTCAAAAGGGAACGAAGAAGACGTTGGTGGCCAGGAGGTCTAAGAAGATTGAACATAATGTTGGTGCACAGAGTTCTCAAGGCAACTCCAAAGAAGCTTTGCCAGTAGTGAAACACGTAGGATCTAAACTGAAATTACAAGAAGATATTTCACCCAAAAAGCAAGACCATGTACAGTTGGGTAATGTCCCTGGTGTGGTCTTAGGAGAAAAAAGGCCGTCCCTTGGTGGTCCCACAGCAAATGTCAGTTTCAAGATCCTAAAGAAGGTCACTGCTGTTAAAGCTTGGACAAACACGGATGTGTGTAATGTGAAGTCTTCAGATAGCAGGACTCAAAGTACCGCTCAGCCTTCTTTCCCTGATTCTACTCCATCTAAACACAAATTTCTCATCTCACAGCAGCAAGGACAGAGGCTTCAAGAGGTTTCTGCTCAAACCTCTCATAAACCCTCTTCTCTTATCTCGTCGCATATTTCATCTAGATCTCACAGCAGACCAGTCCAGAAAGTCCAGCAGACACACACTGACAAAACAAGAGCGGTCACAACACCAAGCAATACTTCCTGCAAGGTACAACATGTAAGTGTCTTGCGTTTGGACCAACTTCATCTGAATCAGTGGTACAAGATGTTTCTCTTAAGGTGTGATGGCTAACGCTGCTGTTTGCTGATTTGTAAATTTATTGGTCCCGTTTTTCAGTGGTGATTTTAAAACACCTGCATGCGAGCTGTTGTGCAGTCACTAGACAAAAATCATTCTGTTGTGCTTGTCTTTATAGTCACTGTGAAATCCCCCGCATATTTACATTTACATTTAATCATTTAGCAGACGCTTTTATCCAAAGCGACTTACAAATGAGGACAATAGAAGCAATCAAAACCAACAAAAGAGCAACAACATGCAAGTGTTATGACAAGTCTCTGTTAGCCTAACGCAGTACACATAGCAAGTTTTTTAAATGTATTAATTTATTTATTTATTAAAGAAAACGAGTAGATAAAATATAGATAAAAAAAGAAACCTAGATTTTTTTTATAAATTTTTTTAAGAAACAAGTAAATAGAATAGAAAAAAGAAAGCTAGTGTTAGTTTTTCAAGAAAAGCTAGCAGATAGAGAATAAATATGCAGATAGATCAAATTGAATTAGAATATTTAAGTATTGTGGTGTATTGCCAAGTAAAACAGGACACTTGATGAAATAATTTAGGGCGAGACGTCATCTGGAATTAAATGAATTGCAAAAAAATTGTTTTGTGAAAAGAAAAAAAAAACGGCTATGCACTGGAAAAGTAAAAGCTGTGACAGACCTTTTCTTCTGTATTGTGATGTACAGCTGAGAATAACAGATCATCGGAAAAAAATGTAGGGTAGGGACTTGGTCATACGCTTTTGGTTGTTGGATGGATTTTGAGCCTGCCGGCCAGGAGTCACTTCAGACGCAACAACCAAGCAGTTATACATATATTTATATTTTAAGAAATGCATAGAAATAGTAAGGTTTACATATTTTCTTCAATTTGATTGTTTGCACTCAATTTTCTTCAAAACATCTCTATCATTAGTTACTTTCTATCTAGACAGAATCATAAGACAAATTAGTTGTAGCATACACTTATTCCATTTCCCTCTTTGGCTGCACAGTACATTTCAACATTTCAGATTGCAACATAAGAAATATTTCCATATTCTTTACAAACGTTCATTAGCACTCTTTTCAAGTAAAACATTTAATTCTCCATGAAAAATTTTCACCACAGTTTTATAGCAGAATGCAGTCAGGTCTGTATGAGAGCTCACTAAAACAGTGGCTATAAGGCTATTTGGGTACCGTTTAACATTATCCGATAGTCCTCAAGGTATTGAAGACAACAAAAAAGAGAATATGGTCAATTTTAGATTGTATTTAAGAGAAAACGACTGAATTTGAACGTTATTAATGATGCTGGATTGTAACATATCTCTAACATACCTATATATGATTTCAGGGAACTCTCCAGGAGGCTGCAGGGACCCTTGACTGCGACCACGAGGTTAACAACTTGCCTCTGATTTTCGAATGAAATCTTGTGGATTTGTGTTTCTCATTCTGTTTGGTTCATTGTTTAGATGGAGCTGGTGGAGGAGCTTCATCTGGCACGCTCTGAGAGGCGACTGGAGGTGAACTTGATAGAGAACTGTGGAGAGCTCACCTGCATGGACATTGACCCTCCAGAAGAGGGTGCCGGCACAATGCTAAGTAAAGCCACCTATAAATAATTTTTTTAATAACTTGTTACTGGCATAGCTAAAGGCCCGTTCATTCCAAGAACGATAACTATAAAGATAAATCTGTCAGTGTTTGAACGGATCAGCTGGAAAAAATTTTTGCGAAAGTTATTCCAACAATATCATCAGTGCCGTTATCATTGTAGTTGTGGTCTGCACTGTGCCATTTATTTATATTTAGAACTATTTAAAATTATATCTTTATTGTTATCGTTATAATCCTTGGTGTATGGGCCTTAAGTTAGTAACGTCCAACAGTATGCACCTTGTTGTAATGATTCTTTTATTTGAATCATGATGCATAATTGTGCTTTATTGTATCTTTGTGCATTTAACTCTGAAGATCAACATAAACAGGCCCTGCTTATTGTTCTGGATACCAATGTGCTGCTCAGCCACCTGGAGTTTGTGAAGAAGATTAGGTCACATGGTCTCGGTGGTAAGAAAAAAAAAAAGAGAGATTTTAAGTCACTAGCTTTTAACTTTAAAACATTTGAAGAATTATGTGGATGCAGCATTTCACTCGGAACATCCTCATCACAGGGCTGGGGTTCCCCACTTTGCTGATCCCATGGGTGGTGCTGCAGGAGTTGGACTATCTAAAGAGTGGTAAACTCTCTAGCAAAGTGGAATACAAAGCCAGGCCAGCTGTCCACTACATTTACAGCTGCCTAAAAAATCAGGAGCCAAGACTTGTGGGCCAGTCAATGCAGCAGGCCTCTCAAGCTGTTGGTAAGTGATTCATATGCTGATATGCAGCATTAATTGCATTCGTGATGTCCCTGTACTGTGTATCTATTTTTCAAGAAATGTAAAAAGAAGCGCACTTTGTCAAGGGGCAATAAAAATACAACTACAGGGGCATTTCCATTAATTTAATAAGATTTAAAGTTCAAGCTAATTAATTCTATAATTTAAAACTTTGAAAATTTGTGTAATTAAAGACATTACCACTCAGCTGCATTATTCACTTTTGTTCATTGAATTAAAGTCAATAAAGTATAAATAGTAAATGTAAAATCTTAAACTTGACAGCTGAAAATATAAAAATACAAGCCAAATAAAAAATATTAATAAATACTATAAAGGTACATAAAAGATATAAAATAGCACTGCATTATGGTGCGCTGACATGTAATATTTGGATGCTCTGGTTTAAATATTTTAAAATAATTAAATATTAAATTAGAAGATTGCATGTGTATTGTTAAAAAGTGTTTTGTGATAATTTCATTGTGATACCAAAAACCACTTTGTCATATAGTCATGTACATTAAAAATGCTGAAACTCAAGCTGTTCGATAGTGCAGGGGATTATTGTCAATACTAACTCTAAAAGCATTCATGCATACTTAAAAAAATCCACGGGAAACATTATGCCACCCAGAAACCTTTGACATAGTTGCACCACTTCTAATCTGCCAAAGTACTGTGCATAATATGGATTATATGGGTTCAGCCTTTGTCTCTTTGTTTTTCTCTCCTTCAGGTGGGCCTGGTGTCCTGAATAATGATGACAGAGTGCTGGAGTGTTGTCTGCAGTACCAGGCTCTGTACCCAGAGGGAGCACTAGTTCTTTGCACGTGAGTAAAAATTCTCATACATCTGTTTTACCTCTAGGCATGTCTGCATGACATTAAAGGACATTCCCATTTGTTTGATCTGCCTTGTCATTTGACATAGTTAATGAAATGCAAGGTGGCCATGTGTTTGCTTTATGAATGAAGATTATGTGATTTAATGATTATATTTTAGCCATTAGTGT
The DNA here is from genome assembly GCF_936440315.1 of Barbus barbus. NCBI lineage: Eukaryota > Metazoa > Chordata > Actinopteri > Cypriniformes > Cyprinidae > Barbus > Barbus barbus. The sequence goes on along the minus strand of NC_136752.1, from coordinate 20,998,270 downwards.
CACCCTGAAGAATGTTCGTATTGAAGGTAGAGGACATGACTTCCTTCTGCTCAAATATATCTTCTCTCTCTCTCTCTCTCTCTCTCTCTCTGTGATTTCCTTTTTGTAGCGATGATAAGAACTTGTGCAGCAAGGCTCTGCTCAGTGGGGTGAAGGCCTTAAGTAAGGCAGACTTGGTGAAAGAAGTGGAGCGAACCAGACCTACAATTTTAAAGTACATTCATGCTCAACCCGCTGTGCCACCCCCAGCTGAACCTGTAGAGAAAGGTCCGCTACTGTCTCACAGTTTTTGCTTCATTAGTAGCGTTTTTTTAAATTCTTTAGTTACAAAGGCTTGAATGTAAAGTCATTTTGTTGCCCCCTCCCTGTGTGAACGAAGCAGAGGAGAAAGGATCACAAAAGAATAAATGCAGTGATGCAGCGGAGGAACAACAGTTGAGCGAGTGTGTGTCTCTGTTGGAGTCCTGCCTCCAGGGGGCACTATCAGTGGTGCTGGAGGAAGAGATGAAGGCGGCTTATGGAGAACTGTGGACTGAGGTACCACTTTTAATTTTTTATGAAGTTTATATTAAGAGCTGCTCCTCATTTATCTAAATGTATTAGTCACATCTTAAGTGTGATTCAGGGCTCAGATTCTCTGTAGTCCCGTTCTCTTTGACCTTATCTATTTGTGTATGCAGATAGTGTACGTGAAGCCTCCGTGGAATCTGGAGGGGCTGCTCAAGTGTTTTAAGAAGCACTGGATAGCTGTGTTCGGAAGCATTATTAAGAGGAGCCTGCTCAGCTGTGTGGAGATGCTGAGTGACTGTCTCTGTTCAGGTGTGTGTGTCTCACTACTTTAGTCCGATACTCTGTAACTATAATAAATTTAAATTTTATTATTCTCTAAATTAGAATCCCAATTATGTGCTATAATTATATTCTAATTATAGAATTATGTTGTTTTAGAATTCTGTTCTGTCCCATTTTAGATTTTTATTTTTATTTTATTCAACAATTCTGTTCTGTTACACTACTGTTAAAATGTTTGGGGTCAGTAAAAAAAATTAATCCGCAAGGATGCAGTAATGTGACTAAAGGCATTTATAATGTTACAAAATATTTCTGTTTCAAATAAATGGTTCTTACAGTAATTCCAACATAATGTGAATACAGCATTATAATTCTATTCTATTCTATGCTATTCTATTCTATTCTGTCCAGTTTGTTTCCTCATGATCTTTATGTAAGAAAGGACAAAAATGCATAGATTTAAAGGCTGCTCTACATGCTCCCCCTACTGGCTTTGTTTGTATGTTCTTCAGTTGCTCATTATTTAAAGGGATAGCTCACCCAAAAATGAACATCCTGTCATCATTTACTTCTAACCGTTTCTTTTTTCTGCTAAACACAAAAGAGGGTATTTTGAAGAATGTGGGTAACTGAACAGCTCCTGGTCCCCAATGATAGAGAAAAAAATACTACAAAGTAAAAGATGACAGAATTAAAATTTTTGGGTAAATAATTGGTTCCCATTAAACACTAAACACCATTGGTGTTTGTTTGTGAATATGCACATCTCTAAGTTTTGATCCACACTGGTACACACACTATTCTCACGTTGTGTGTGGAGTTATGAGTTTGACCTCATTCTGCCAATCACTGCAGTGGGAGTATGACTGTGCCTTTCTTCTCTGCTGCCTTTGGCTATGAGCCCAGCTCGACAGAGGGGAGAAAGGGAGTTTGTGCAGGAGTGGAGGGGTGGAAAAGTACCAGGGCCCTCCTGTTCTCGCCTAAATGTGATTTACTGGACTTTATGGAGTTGAGGGAGTGTCCTTCACTCATTTTGTGTGTTCTTTTATGTGAGTGCGTTAGTGGTATGTGTCCAAGAGGCGATGACCTTTTATAAATGGGTCTTTCTCCCACTTAGAGCTGTGGACACATTTGTGAACCTTTGTTTTCAACCCACTTTTTTCTTTGTTTACAACCCACCTTTGTTTTCAACCTCTCCTCCCTTCCTTTCTTCAGCAGTGTCCACAGGCTATCAGGGCCTCCTGACTCCAGAAACTGAGAAGATCATAAAAAAATCACAGACAGAATGGACAGAATATATTATGACACGGCAGAAATATGTCTGAACTGTATTGCAGATAGTCACGTGCTAAATTACTTCATGTGTTCTATCTATCTGTTATATTATGTTGTGTTGTGTCTGTCTGTAGACCGGTCCATAGAACACAGATCTGCTCTCAGTGCTGTGAGATTGGCTGCAGAGCTGCTGTCAGCACTGGCTGGCAGATCTCAGTACAACGGTCGTGTAGCTCAAGCTCTCTCTACCCTTCATATGCTAAAGGAAAGACTACAGGTCAGTCTCATTATAATATAACAGTGGATAATTGTTTTATTCTAATTACTCATGAATTGTGTGTGTGTGTGTGTGTGTGTGTGAGACAGTCTCCGAAAGCACCAGCAGAGGGTGATGACACTGATAATGAGGACTCTCTGATGGCAGAGATAGAGGAGGATGTAGCTCCGCCTCCTCAGACATCACATCAGGATGTTTGGGCATTATTTGAGAGCATCTGGAACAATGTGTGTCAGATTAGGTGAGAGAGTCAATGACAAAGACAGATACAAATACATTTCCGTTCAAAAGTTTGTGCTCAGTAAGTTTTGCAAAATACAAAATATTTATATTTTTAAATAAATGCTGTTCTTTTTAACTTTAACCATCAAAAAATCCAGATTTTTCAAATGGATTTTTCAATTTTCCAACCGTTTCCACTAGGGGTGGGAGAAAAAATAGATTCTCCGATGCATCGCGATTCTCTCTTCAACGATTCTGAATCGATTCTGAATATTTCAGAATCAATTCTGAGCTTGGGTTTTTTCCCACATATCGCGCTAGAGACGCGGCGGGCTTCATTGCACAGAATTTGCACTTTGAGACACGTTGCTTGAGAGTGTGTGCTTCCACCCGCCGTGTTTTACTTTAGATATGGGTTAGATATGCTTTCGTTTATACCATTTGGAATGCGGTACTATTTTAGATGCATGAAACTCGCGCACTGACAGACGCTTTGTGTTTGTTTGTCCTGAAGCTTGATTGCGGCTGCGGTTAAATGCACTTGCATTTTCAAATACTTTTATACGAAATTGATATACACACAGCCAGTTATGTTTTCAGAGCAGGACAAAACATCTGATATATCGAAATAGATCTGTGCATTAGTCTGAATGCAGCCTGTTAAAGCTGTCACTGTCTATGATCTCATCAGTAATAATCAAACTGCAATAATGCTGAGATACTTCGGATACTTAAAGAACGCTTTTTTATGTGAGTAATTGTTTTAAAAAGTAGCCTGCTTATATAATAATAAAAAAAGTAGATTTTGCACAAAATTTAAAATTTATATGAAAACGTGTTTCCATGTGCAGTAATATTGAAAACTGAGAATGTGGCGCATCGTGATATTGAGTTGATAATGATAATCGTAATTGAATTGAATCGTGAAACCAAGATTCACAACCCTACTTTTAAGATGGTAGTACTGATACAGAGATTCCAACTATAAACAAAAAGCATAGAAACTCCAATTTTGGTTAAGATGTAAAGTAAAGATATATTGCACAGCAGAATAATTAATTGGGGAAAAAATGTAGATCAAGAATCGTTTTAGAATCGGATCGTGACTCCCAGAAACGGAATCAGATCGGATCGGATCGTGAAGTGCCTGAAGATTCCCACCCCTAGTTTCCACAAAAATATAACACAGCTCAAATGTTTTCAACATTAATAATAATAAGTTTCTTGCATGCCAAATCAGCACATCAGAATGATTTCTGAGGCATCGTGTAACACTGAAGACTGGAGTAATGACTGCTGAATATTCAGCTTTGCCATCACAGGAATAAATTACATTTTAAGAAAATATTTTTCATTTTAAATTGTAATCAAATTTCACAATATTACCCTTTACTGTATTTTTTTTAACTTTGGTGACTACTTTAAAAAATATATAAAATTGTTTTTGTTTGTTTTGTTTCATAAACCCCCTTTGCTAAAATATTAACTTTGAAGAATGAGAAGAAATGCTGATCAGGTCTTACACTGTCTCCTGAGGCTTTATCAACTGCAAACAAAACAGAAACTTCACTGCATTACAGTGTTGTTTTAATGTTTATTTCCATTTGTTTCTCTCTTAAGTTCGGCTTTGTTCTCGGCGCTCCACTACACTCCAGGAGCCACTGAGCCCAGCCAGCGATCTACCTCACCCCCACCTCAGGAAGCCCTCTCCTGCCTACAAAGGCTCTCCACTGCACTGAAACAGCTACTGGAGGCTCTTCAGAGGTACACACATTCTAATAAACACACACACACACTCACATACAATTCTGCTGTCCTAGAAGCATCTATTACCATTCCAAACATGTGCCTCCAAACAGAATTTGCTCAGTGTGTGTCCTTAGCCACCTGAGCATGTAGAGGACAGAGGTATGTGTATTGCACGTGGTGGGGTGGGGGGGCAGTCTTTATCCTCATAATCATCAGTACATACTCATTTTCTAATCCTTCCCCTGATCCTGTGTGTGTATATATACCGCTCATAGCAGTAGACAGAGAGATTTTACTATGACATGGCAATTTTTCCTCTAAATTAAGATTTATGCATCTTGTGAGCAGAAACCGTGGAGTGTGTCATAGCTGTAGTTACACAGATACAGCTATTTATGTTGCAGTGCTATAGTAGTCATAACTTGCCTCACTAGCATATTAAACTTCCTTGTATCATTCACAGCCTCTTAATAAATATGTAAATCACTAATAAATAATAAGGTCTCTAATACATTTAAACTCTTATATGGTTGCCTGTATCAAGATCTCAATTTTGGGTTCTCAGCTCAGTTCTGGTTGTCTAAGAAGTTAATAAGGTCATGAAGTGAATTTTTGTTTTGCACAATAAATTATTATGTCTCAGTGCATTAAATGCAAAAACACCATGAGGTTTTTGTTCAACAGAGAAAGAGGAAATGAAGCGTGCACTTGATGTAAATGAATGATTTGTCATGTGAAACTTGTGCTGCGTTGTCCGTCTAATTGATTATATGCTCCTTTATTATCACACAAGACGCCACACTCATGCATCAGTGCATAAAAATTGATTTGCACACAAATTTGTTCATTTTATTTTAGTATTTGACATAAATTATATCTGAATATGGTTATATTGTTTGCGTTTGGAGGAAGATGCAAAATAAAAGAAATTCCAAACTGAAGTGTGACTTAATGAATAAGGCCAGAGTCAAGTCACTTTTTTTTTTACTTTTTTTTTTTTTTTTTAAGTGTTCTTCTGAGTCACGATCAGATATAAGCATATGGCTTTCCACTATATTAGTCATCTGTCTGACAGTGATGTCACCATTTACCCATAAACCCTATATAATTTTACACTTATGCATTTCAGTGTTGTGAATTTGAGTTTCCCCTTGCTTTCAGTTTAGTGTTTCTGAGCAAGCAGGATGACAAGATTTGAAGGGAAATTAGGTGCTGTCTCCATGGTTACAGCTTTACTCATTTTTATGTGCAGAAAGCAGACAGATGAGTCATCAGAGCTAGCACGCACACAAATGCGCAGCACTATTCTTTTCCGTCCTCCTGCGCCCCTGAATGAGGAAGAGCATGCATAATTCAAGCTTTCTTGCTGAAATAGCTTTTTCTTTCTGCTCCCTGATTCGTCTCGCTCCTTGAATTTCTTTCTCTCCTCCTCCTCATCCCCTCTCCCTCCCTTTGGAGTCCAAGCTGTCCATGCTTTGGAGTCCCCCCTAGTTTTTTCCATCTCTTCTCTCTTTCTATCTTCCAGCTTTCTCTGGATCTTTTGAAGGTTATTCAGAGAAATATCTCAGTGTAATGTGTTTGTATGATTGCATTTTCTGTCAGTAGGTCTGTAGCATGTAAGCAGCACACGTTTATTTTAAAGGCCATGTTAACAGGTTGCAGTATTCCAGTGGTTCCCAACCTGGGGGGCGTGCCCCCCTAAAGAGGGCACCAGAGTTCACAGTGGGGGCGTGGGAGCAGATATACTTTGAGGTAGGGCTGGGTGATAAAACGATAATTATAATTATATATTATAATTATAATTTATATAATTTCCTCTGTAAAACAAGTTAGATAAATATTCAATTGAATGTTTATGCGGCAAAAGTGGAACAAAACAGCGCTACTCATTTGAACTGCGCTACACAGACCATATCCGCTCGGTTCAAACAGTGGCGCAGCGCAGAGCGAGCTGACTAGAGCAGATATGTTTACTCACCGATCATGCAACCACTAAACAGCGCTGTGAGATCCAGTGAGAAGCGCTTGAATTCAGCGAAGAAAACAAATGACTGGTATAAACTAGTATCAGTCGATATCAGTCAAATATAAACTAGTTTAAATCCAGATAAAACAGCGCTGACAAACAGTAGAAAAACACTGTGTGCAACGATACATTCAGAAGGCTTTTCAATCTACATATGGCCATAGTTTACCATGGATTTACTGTAGTAACATTAACTGCACCATGGTATTGTGGCAAAAATGTGGTGTATTTAATACATTTATACATTTAATGTATTAAATGTATTAAAGGAGTAATGGAATGTAATTAATAAAACTCAAACAGTCAAATTAAAAAAAAAAAGTAATCAAATGATAACAATAATTACACCAGATGTTACTGATTTTAATAATGAACATAAATGTACATCTGCATCCTAACTCAAACTACTACTGTCAACTCAATGTCAAATGTGCATTTCTAAGAGACAAAAAATAATATTATTATTGTGTGTGTGTGTGTATATATATATATATATATATATATATATATATATATATATATATATATATATATATATATATGGGCGTGTATAAATATAATACAGGGGGTTGGGGGCTCAGATTACTATATGTGTACGTAGGGGGGGCCCATGAAAAAAAAGCTTGGGAACCACTGCAGTATTCGCACTGCACATGGAGCCATCACAATGCTGCGTAACAGAAGAAACACTGCAGGGAGAGTTTTGGCACTGTGCCTGTTTCTACTACGTGACACTCTGAATTCTGTGGAAATTACAATGAAATTGCACTGTGAACCTGTCAACACAGTCTATGCAAATATACTCTAGTTTGCATTAAGCAATATAAAATAATGTAGTGACTTGCTTAGAAATTACTGAAAAAAAGGTCTGTTTGGCATGATCCAGTGAAAGACAAACAACAAAATAAATTATTGTATTGTATTTTATTTTATTACACTTAAATTAAATGAGGTTTGATTTCATGCAGCATTTTATATATTGGATATTCTGCTTCTAGTGATAACCCAGAAATCACTTAATTTTCTATATACACCACTGTTCAAATGTTTGGTGTTATAACATAAACGTAATATGTCATTTAAAGGGAAACAGTTTAATTAAGCTCAAAGGGAGTAATTTATGATTTTATAGGGAATTTGAACAGAATCACTGTGTTACGGCTGATCACTGAGGTGGCAGCGATTCACTGAAGGAGCCGTATAACACTAACTCTACATTGGATATTAAAATCCAAAATATAGTGAAAACACTATCAAATAGCATAGTAACAAAATCGGCAGAATTAACTTGAGCACAAAACACAAGATACTTCTCTTTTCAATATAAACAAGGCTTTATTTGATAAATCAGGCATGTAGGCCAGAGCACGCTCAAAGAGCGCTAAAAAGTGGTGGCAAAAGTTGAAGCAAAAAAAAGAAGAGAAAGGGAGTGGGAAGAAGGTGTCCTGAGTTTTAAACTCAGTTTTTTGACACCTCCCAATGGTTGTTTTGACCAATTAGATACTGTCCTGGCTCGGGGTGTTGCTTTGTTTCTCCACCCAATCAATAAATCAACATTTTGTCAGTCACATTGTCCGAATTGTATACGCTCTTGAAGAATATAAATTTGGATATGATTTCTATAACAAGATTGATACATTTGACAAAGAATTGAATGGAAGAAATGTTTAAAGCATGATTTTTCAAACTCATACATACCAAACATGAATATGACCCTTTAAAGTTGTTGAATAGTTATTAAAAAGACATACATAATATCTGACTAAAACATGATAGTCTAATGTGTGGGTTACATACATAATATGGGGTTCTGCATAGAAAAAATTTGTTGCTCATAAATCCTTTTAAGATGATTTTAGGTGCATATGAAAAAACTCTTTGTAGTTCTATGGAGAACAAGAGACATGTTCTGTGGAGACCAGAGAGAGGTTAAAAGGTCTCCTAAGGAGTTTCAGTCTAAGTCTTTGTTTTGTGGGGGAAGACCTGCCCAAGAGAGCCTGTAGCTCGTGATTTCTATCACAGATTTACAAGTGACGACCATCTCTTTGACCATCAGTCTTGATTACTTGCCCCAAATTTGACAGTCTCCTTCCTGGTTGGAATTATCAATTTTAATGTTTTAATGTTGCAAGCTGTTTTGTGAAAGAGTTGGTTGTTTTGCTTGCTTCAGACTGGCTGGCGCTAGGATCTGGACAGATTTATGACGTTGTCCTGTTTTCTTGTGCCTCTGTGGAATTTCGGCTCCTCAGGTTTCGATGTTCTGATCGAATCTTAAATTTGTCTCATTTGGTTTCTGATATCCTACAGTGTTTTAAATACTTTTACTCAGCAAGGACACATTAAATTGGTCAAAGATATTTACAGTGTTACAAAGGTTTTCTATTTCAAATAAATGCTGTTATTTGGAATTTTTTATTTATCATCATATTAATCAGCAGAACTGTTTTTAACTGTGATAACGATAAGAAATATTTCTTGAACACCAAAACGCTAGTTATGTATGTAACTGTGGTTCTGTGAATTCCGGATGACTGCCAGAGGCGGTGCTAAGCACTAGTGGATAATCGCTGCACCAGCTAGGTAGGTCGAGAAAAAATAACAACAAAGTCATGACATCGACCGAGATGCGAGGATATAAACCACAGCAGCTCGATGCCCAGCCTCGGAATGCTTTCTCGCGCATTCCAAATGACTAGGAACTCTGGCGGTCATCCGGAATTCACAGAACCACAGTTACATACGTAACTAGCATTCTGTTTCATTCCTCCTGACTGCCAGAGGCGGTGCTAAGCACTAGTGGATGACACATACCAACACAGTCATGAGGAATGTCACCCACCTGCAAACATCAGGGATCTTCCAGAAGGACTGCAGAACTCACATCGTGGGAAACAGCCACGTTTACCTTGTAGAACCGTGCAAAGGTACATGGAGAGGACCAGGTAGCAGCTGCACAGACTTCTGCCAAGGAAACTACCCGTAAGGCAGCCCAAGATGAGGAGACAGCTCTAGTAGAGTGACAAGTAACACCCACTGGTAAAAGCTGATTGGAATTACCATATGCTAGCTTTATCACCTCAACAATCCAACGTGACAATCTTTGCCTAAACAAGGGGGCGCCCTTGCGTACCTCACCATTACAGACAAATAACTGATCTGTCTGTCTAAATGGAGCAGTATACTTAACATAGCACCTCAAAGCCCTTACAGGACAGAGAAGATGAGACCTCCCCCCCATCTGCATCAGAAGGAGAAAGAGGAGGTTGAAAAGCAGTCAAATGAATAGACTGATTCACAAATTGTGGCGACAAGACCTTAGGGAGAAAGGCTAGATTAGGCCGAAGAATGACCCAAGAATCCTCTGGTAACCAGCGTAAGCATGGTGCACTCACTGACAGGGCGTGAAGCTCGCAAACGCGTTTAACAGAAGCAATGGCTAATACCTTCAAGGACAACCACTTAATATTCACAACATCCAATGGTTCAAATTGCGGTGTGCAAAGAAATTCTAGAACAAGTGGCAAGTCCCAAACAGGAAAGGGAGTAGAACGAACTGTTTTTAAACGTCTCGCTGCCTTCAGAAAACTACATACAAGGTTGTGAGATCCCAAGGATGCACCATCAACCGGGGCATGATAAGCAGATATGGCATGATAAGCAGATATGACATAAACCTTTAAAGTAGAAGCTGCCTTGTTGTCATCTAACAGATGCTGCAAAAAAACTCAACACTTTCGGAACAGTACAATGATTTGGATATCCTTGATCCCCACACCAAGAGGAGAAAATTCTCCACCGAGCTGCGTAAAGCTGTACCAATAGTGTTCACTACTGCCGCTTACAATCAGTTAATTGAGAAGTAGACCCACTGGCCAAACCCAAAGCTGAAGACGAGCTGGATCTGGGCGCCAAACATGGCCATTAAGCTGAGAAAGGGGGTCCCGTCTGATGGGAAGCTGCCACGGTTCGCCCTGTAACAGACTCAGAAGAAGAGGAAACCATGGTCTGGTAGGCCAATGAGGTGCCACTAAAAGTGTTTGGACAGGAAATATTCGACGTAGGGTCTCCCATAGAAGTGGAAAAGGAGGGAACGCGTACAATTGGCAGTTTGGCCACTTGTGAGCTAATGCATCCTGTCCCAATGGGCTGGATGTCTCGGTCCTCGCAAACCACCAGCGGCAATGCGTGGTTAACTCTGAGGAAAATAGATCGACCTCTGCCCTGCCGAACTGTTGCCAAATTTGCTGCACCACATCCAGGTGAAGCCTCCATTCACCCGGAAGCAGTAGATCTCTGGACAGAGCATCTGCCACTTGATTGTCCAATCCTGGGAGATACATTGCCTTTAATTAAGCCAGTCGGCCCTTAGACCATCCGAGGATCTTGCGAGTTAGCTGTAAAGAAGCAAAAGACCTGGTGCCACCCTGGTGATTCAAATGAAAGACTGTCGACGTGTTGTCGGACCGGACAAGCACATGGCGGCCTAACAGATGTGGTAGGAAGCGTTGTAGTGCTAGATACACTGCCTTCAGTTCTAGAATGTTGATATGTTCTAAGGCCTCCTTTGCTGACCAGTGACCACCAATCCCCCTCTGGTTCCATGTTAGCGAAGCATCGGTTGTGATCACTTCTCTACGAGAAGGCACCACCCCTAGTGGCACTCCAGCCCTCAGAAACGTTATCCGGTTTCAGTGCTCGGACACAGGCAGGAGTGATAACAATCATGTGATAACGATGTCTCGTTGAGTTTAGCCCTAGGCTGTTGTTCCACCTCTGAAGGGCTGAGGTGTAGCAACCCTAAGGGAATCACAGATGTGGCAGCAGTCAACATCCCCATTAGTTGTAGAAGGACACCATAAGGTATCCTTGCTCCAATGCGGAAACGAGTCAGTAACTGAAAAATACTGTCTGTCGCAGACATTGTGACAGAATTGAGCGTTATTCCTATGAAGGTTATGGTCTGCTCTGGAACCAGAAGACTTTTTGTGTCGTTCACAGTAAGGCCCAGCTTTTGTATGTGCTCCAGAACAATCTTGGTGTCGCGTAGAGCATGCACTCTTGTTGGGGTGCAGACAAGCCAATCGTCTAAATAGGACAGAATCCTCATGCTCTTGGACCAAAGAGGAGACAGGGCTGCACTCATGCATCTCGTAAAAACACGAGGAGCCAGAGATAGCCCGAATGGCAGGACTCTGAACTGATAGACCTGACCCTGAAAACTGAATCTTTGGAATTATCTGTGGTGGAGCGCAATGGGAACATGGAAGTAAGCATCCCTTAAGTCTACACTCACAAACCAGTCTCCTTTCATCACAGAATGTCGAAGAATGTCAACTGTGCGCAACATCCGAAAGGGAAGACGCTTCAGGAACACATTGAGACGTCGCAGATCCAGAACTGGGCGAAAACCTCCATCCTTTTTTGGAACGAGGAAGTAAGTTTACGTGGTCCTCCTTGATGGTGGCGGGGAAAAGGGCGGCGTGACTGAGTCTCTTCAGCCACTCTATGTCGCTGTGGCGTTTGAAGTTGCGGACCGCTGTGGTGACGCAACTGCTGCTCCGAGCTTGAGTAGCGTGGGTGAGGCCTGAGTTAACTGTCGTGTGGCCTCTGATAACTTCATTCTCTTTTCCAATAGTTCAGGAATGTTGGGGCCAAAGAGATATCCCGGTACAATTGGTAGTTCTCTCAATGTCTTCTTACAATCTTCAGACAATCTTGCCTGAACAAGCCATACCTGGCGTCTTGCTGTTAAAAGGGTCGCCGACAGTATCCCAAGTTCACGCGTCACATGACCCATAGTCAATAGGGCAGTCTGTAAGGCACAGAGGGGTCAACATTTGCTGACTCCAATGTGGCGTTACAGGCAAGCAGTAGTTGGAAAATGGTATTCTCTGCTCGGGTTATGCAGGCTACGGACTCATATGCTTTTTTCAGTAATGTGTCAGTACGACCACATTGTGCACTTGGGCAACGCACATTGCCTCTAAGCGCTTCGTCTGGTGATACTACTAAGGCTGCTACCGGCTGTTCAATTTCAGGTGCCCGACTCACCCCAATAGAATCAGCCTCAGCCATTGAAGCCAGAGTACGGGCTGACTTTGACCTCCTCCTAGGTGCATTGGAGCTTGTTAATGCACTGGAGAATTCAGTAACAAAATCCTTACATTGTCAAGTCAAGTCACCTTTATTTATATAGCGCTTTTTACAATGCAAATTGTGTCAAAGCACTGCACAATATCAAAAAAGGAAAATAATGTGTCAATAAGTTTAAATAGTGTCTTTGCAATCAGGTCGACGATATCGCTGGAAATGAAGCGTCCCCAACTAAGCAAGCCAGAGGCGACAGCGGCAAGGAACCAAAACTCCATCGGTGACAGAATGGAGAAAAAACCTTGGGAGAAACCAGGCTCAGTCGGGGGGCCAATTCTCCTCTGGCCAAACAAACCAGCAGTTCAGTTCCAAACTGCAGCAAGTCAGATTGAATGGGCTCAGCTGGTTCCAGTGGTCTTTTCCGATGGCTGTCTAAGTGGCGGGGTCCTCAACATTGTGGCATGGTAAACGTAGTATCAGGATTTTGCCTGAAGAAAACATTAGATTGAGCAGGCTGAACAGATCTATCAAGACTTCAACGAGCTGTTGCCATCTGCAGAATTAAGAGAATGTCATCAGGAGATGGCTGGCCTGCATTAGATGAATGTACAGACCCACCGCTTGAGCCACCAGCAGCAGACAGGCTGGAGAGAGCCTCCTGTGGGGGGCCAGATTGCATGGCAGGATCCACCAACTCTTCATCAAGGAAATGTGAATTAGATGCACTCATGGAGAGAGCGTCTAAATCGATCATATCTGGAGGCTGGAAATCACTCTCGTTCACTGAAGCAGTTTTAGTAGGCGCGGTTGGTACCAGGGGTTGTAACGACTGGATAAGGTGTTTCATCTCTGCCATCTCTGAAGAAAGAGAAGCAACAGTCTTCGATAGCGAATTTTCGGTCTTCGGTAAAGATTTCTTCTTGGTCGGCGGAGCACCAGCAGCCACTGATGTGCGACGTTTTTGATCGTGTCATGGCGCTATACACAGTTGTGCGAGGCTAACAGATGAGTTAGGATCTAGCTCTGCAAGACGCAGCTGTCTTTCTGACAGCGGCAGCATGGCACAATACAAACACGGATCAGTCAACGCTTCTTTCAGATGCTGAATCCCTAAACATGACGGGCAGAGATTGTGTCTGTCATTGGGAAGAAGTGTCTTCGGGCACAGTTTACAACTCGGTGAAGAAACGGAGAATTGAGAGCTGTGATCCATGACTCCGTCAAACACGTCCTCGGTATCACCGTAGGAACACAAACTGCGATAACGCGCACAAAAGAAAAACAAGATTGACAAGATTTATAAGTGAGAGAATCACACGTGGATTATCAAAGCTGCCTTCAAAAAGCACCGCAGGGCATACGAGAGCTTGCACGACGGCAAGCGGCGAAATTAATGATAAATAGGTCAGCAGGGAACGCTACCTATGTGCGGTCGAAAGCAGCTACCGGATAGTACCGTGAAGCACAGGGTTTCACCGACACAATGATTAAATGCAAAAATGTCTACTCACGTAATGAAGAAGACAATCTAAAAAACATCTGTCTTGATGATAGTGCAGAGTGCGCTGTCACAGCTTGGGAGGGCGAATCCTCACGACTCAGGTAAGCTGCACGGGACAATGCTAAACCAATGACCTATCATAAGTGAGAAAGCGAAAGAGGCTGGGCATCGAGCTGCTGTGGTTTATATCATCGCATCTCAGTCGACATCATGACGTGACTTTGTTGTTATTTTTTCTCGACTTATCTAGCTGGCGCAGCGATTATCCACTAGAGCTTAGCACCGCCACTGGCGGTCAGGAGGAATGAAACAGAACAGCATATTAGAAGGATCATGTGACACTGACAACTGGATTAATGTTTGCTGAAAATTCATCTTTGCCATCATCGGAAAAAAATACATTTTAAAATATATTAATTTTAAATATATATTCACTGTGTTTTTAATTAAATAAATAGTCGTGTTTAGCATGAGAAACTTTTTTTCAAAAACATAAAAATGATCTTGCCAATGCCAACTTTTTGTACTATATGTAGATCCACAGCTTTGTTACATAGCAGAAACAGCTTCTGCTTTTGCAGTTATGCTGTTTCCTTGTCGCAGAATGTATGAAACAGGTCTCAGTCTTGACATGTTTAAACATGTTAGTAATATGGCCAAGTCTCTTAGACACTCTGTCTAAAATTAGAGTGTTTGTGACTGTCTAAATTGCCCTCTTTTCTAACATCACACTTATTGTTAACGAGTAAATGCAGTGATTACTAATTTACACATTTTCTGATCCAAACACAATTATGGGTCACTTCTTACAGGGTTAGTCTCCCTGGGGCAACCTTTACTCATCTTTACAGAAGTGATAGGCTAGTTCAAGGATCAGCTCAGATCTTTCACCACTAGAAAACACTACCCTGCAAATGATTGTCTGGTAGATTCACTGATTCATCCGATACATTTATTCATTGTAATCTTAAGATGCCTCTTTACTTCTGCTTAATATTAAACATATAAGCGTGCTCTGGTACACTGATGCTTTTTTTAAATCACACACAGGATTCTTATTGGTATATCAGGGAATAACCACAAATATTATACACATTTAATGTGCTAGTAACTGCACAGGAGGGTATAATATGCATGTAAGTGATAGTAAAATTAAAGGTTTATAAAGATTTCCCCTCTCACAGGCTGTTATCAGCGGAAAGCAGCGTTCAAGATGCACAGTTTCTTCTCTCCTTCATTCAGACCAGTGAGGTAAGAAAAAAAGGCCACTAAAGATAATTTCCACCTTTTGACTAGTCATGCCCATGGTTATATGGTATGGAACAACAAAAGGTTGAGAAATTGGTGACAGAAAACAATGTAAGTTCTATACATTACTGTAATATTATAATGTAACCATTCAAAATTTTGAAGTCAGTAAGATTATAAAAATAAATGTATGCCCACCAATTTGACTGTTTTTTTAAAACAGTAATATTGTGAAATATTACAATTCTTTTTTAATATATTATAATATATATTAAAAAGTATAGTAATTTATTACTTTGATGTCAAAACTGAAATTTTAGCAGCCATTCTTCAGTGTCACATGATTCTTCAGAAATTATTCTAATAGGCTGATTTGCCTTTCAAGTAATGCTAATTTTTTATTATCATTATGTGTTATACTGTAACATTATTCATTATGTCTTTACTGTAACTTTTGATCAATTTAATGCATCTTTGATGAAGTATTAATTTCCAAAAAAAAGACGTACTAGCCCAACATTCTGAATTTAAAAAAATAAATAAAATTGCATTAATCTTAATTATTATTTTTTGGAGTTTTTTTTATATAACCACTAAGTCTAAGATCAACAATACGGTCAGCATAAATCTAAGGCAGTGATTATGTAATACATGTGTACTGTGTACGTTGTGTACTTTACGTTAACAGATGTGCTTTCTTCTTTCAGATTGCAGCTATGGAGCCACGTTTCACTGCCAGGGACCTGTTTGATTGTGTGTCTCAGCAGGAATACCGGTTAGTTAAGAGTCATGAGATAGATCAGACTCATTATCTGCAAATCATAGTCGCTGCTTTTACTGCTTTCATTAACCCGGCTACGTGCGTGATGCAGTTGTTTTGTTCTGATCGTTTCCACACCGCCCACTTTCAACAGATAGGCATTTCAGCTGGAGCACAGCATGCTGTTCTCAGGTCAGTGATAGCTTCAGCAGGCCTCAACAGGTATCTACTGTCTCAGAGGACCAGTTTCTGCTTTAAGACCGTTATTGCATCATAATCCTAACCAAACCTCAGAAGACAGTTCTGGGAATCCTAGACATTACGCCTGCCATGGTTGAATAGCAAAGTGAATCTTAACCTGTTCATTGTTCGTTGTGTACTTGTGATATTAAAATCCAATTTGGTGATCCGTTCAAAAGTTTAGTGGCAATAAGCTTCTAATTAAACTTGAGATTTATGTGCTTCACATAATATCAGGCAAACTGGAGAAGCGAGTGAGCTTTTGTGTACTGAGTTTAGGTCCCATTTCATGATGAATAGATCAAATGCTTTGACATTGCACTGCATTCTGTGCAATAACTCATACTAACATGGCACCTGTGTAATAACAGGTTATGCTGAAAACTGTCCTCTTGTGTGCTCTAAATCACACTTTAACACTGAGGAAGGAATTAATGATACATAGAGTGCAGTTAATGATACATCACCTGTTTCCCCGGAGTCGTTAGCCAGTGTACACATTTCTGGTTAAGATATTTCGCAATTTATTCCCAGCAGTGTACAAACTGGAAACTAGAACATAAGCATGTTTTATCTTGTTTAAAAGATTTTCATATTAGCAGTGTTTTTGATGATGATGCCCAAGTCTAATGAGGAGGACTGCTACACATGAATGATAATTATTCACTATATAAAGACTCCAATGTGATTGCCCTGGTAAATATTTAATTTGCGTTAGGATATGGTTTCGTGTCATTTTACTATAGAAGAGGCTAATTAAGCGGGAGGAGCTTAAGACCTCAGGCTATTTGATGGCACTTTTTCTTCATAACATGCAAATTCCAGATTACACCAGAATTTTTATTTTAAATTAATTGTTCTTGATTAATTTTGGGTTAAGGAATCTGACAGTTAGAAAATAAAAAGTTAAATAAATACACTGTAATATTAATGCATCACAAGCATATCCGTGTTGTATTGTGGTTAAAAAAAGCAGTTGTTATTGCAATGTAATATAATTTTATTTTAAAAAGCAACTTTCAGCTCCTCAAAGTTGCTTTACAGCGCAAATATTATAGCAGATAATTAGTTTATGAACATTCAAATGTAAATATTTTACAATCTTAAAATGTAAATGTTTAAGCTTTCATAGCATTTATAACTCTTAGGATTTTAGGTATAGATGTATTTGTCATAATGCAAAAAAAAAAAATTCTATGAAAATGTCAATCATAATTATAATGCAACATTTTTATGAAGTTCTACAATGCCTATAAAAAGTCTTCATATTCATATTCATATTTTTCCACATTAATCTACACTCCATACACCATAATGACAAGGCAAAAACAGAATTGTCACAACTTCGTAAATTAATTAAAAATAAAAAAACTGAAATAAGTACATTGCATAAGTCTTCATACCCTTAACTCATTACTTAGCTGAACCACCTTTACAGCCTCAAGTCTTTTTGGGAATGACATGACAAGCTTTGCATATCAGAATTTGGCAATTATCTGCCATTCTTCTCCTCATCTCTTCACGTCTCAAGCTCTGTCAGGTTGGATGGGGGCAGGTGCACATTTTCAGGTTTCTCCAGAAATATTTGATTGCATTCAAGCCCTAGGCTGTGTCTGGGCCACTCAAGAACATTCACAGAGTTGTCTATAAGCCACTCTTGCTGTGTGCTTAGTGTCATTGTCCTGTTGGAAGTAGAACCTTCTGCCCAGTCTGAGGTTCTGAATGCTCTGGACTGGGTTTTCATTAAGGCTACCTCAATATTTTGGTGCATTGAGCTTTTCTTCTACTCTGACGAGTCCCTCAGTCCCGGCCGCTGAAAAACAGTCCCACAATGTGAGGCTGCTACCAGCACACTTTACATTTGGGATGGTACTCTGCAGGTGATGAGCAGAGCTGGTTTCCTTCAAACATGATGTTTGGAATTGAGGTTCATCAAACCAGAGAATCTAGTTTCTCAGGGTCCTTTAGGTGCTTTTTTGCAAATTCCAAGTGTGTTTTCATGTGTCTTCACTGAGGAGAGGATTGCATTTGGCCACACCAGCATAAAGCACAGATTGGAGTGTTGCAGTGATGTTTGTCCTTCTGTAGGTTTCTCCTATCTTCACATATGATCATGGAGTTCAACTAGAGTGACCATCAGGTTCTTGGTCACCACTCTAACCAAAGCCCTTCTCCATCAATTGCTCAGTTTGGCCAGGAGGCCAGCTCTAGGAAGAGTCCTGGTTGTTCCAAACTTCTTCCATTAAGGGTAATGGAGACTACATGCTTTTGTGAAACTTCAATACAGCATAATTATTTTCTGAACACTTCCCCAGATTTGTGGTTTGATGCCATCCTGTTTCTGAGCTATACAGGCAGTTTGTTTGACCTCAGGGCTTGGTTTTTGCTCTGATATGCATTTTCAGCTGTTTTCAACTTTTATTAAGACGCGTGTGCCTTTCCAAATCATACCCATTCAATTGAATTTGCCACAGGATAACTTCACTCGAAGTGCAGTAACATCTACAAGTAATATGAATGCTCCAGAACTAAATTTCAACTGTCCTAGATAAGGATATGATTACTTATGCAATGGAATCATCTAAGTTTTTTATTTTTTATAAATTTGCAAAGATGTTAAAAACCTGTTTTTTAATTTGCCATTATGCTGTATAGAGTGTAGATTGGTGTGAAAAAAAATAATTTAAAGCAGTTTACCATAAGGCAGCAACATTACAAAATGTGAAAAAAATGAAGGGGTATGAAGACTTTTTATAGGCACTGTATATGTTGTATAGTGTATCCATATACTAGATGCGCAAAGTGCAAAATTCTGAATTCAGTGTGCTGTAATTTGCAGATTGTATTTAGGGAACTTACCTCAAGGCCTAATTTATTTACTGAAATTAATTGTGGTGTGTACTAATCTAACCTAGTAACTAACCAGTCCTACTACGATGGAAGCATGGCTTATGTATATGTATGTTAAATTTAATCCTGTCAAACGATTAATCGCAATTAATCACATCCAAGATAAAAGTTTTTGTTTACATAATATATGTATGTGTACTGTTTATTTATTATGTATTTATAAATACAGAAACATACAGTAAATATTTACTTGTATATATTTATATTCTTATTTTATATTATATATAAAATATTTAACATCAAATTTTTCATAAATGTATACATGCATTTGTTTGTATTTATATATACATAATAAATATACAGTATACACACACATATTATGTAAACAACAACTTTTATTTTGGATGAAATGTAACACTAGTTAAGTTACTTTACTCCAGAGCAAAGTTTTCATGACTAAGTCACTTAATTTCATGATTAATATTCACACAGTGTAATTTTACACTGGGCCGTATTTACATGTTAAAACATTGTTTTTTTGAGGGGGGGTTTTGTCTCTGATTTGTAATTATTTATTAAGCAGGATTGCTGCGTGCAAACTTTGACTCTGCGTGTGTTTGTCAAGGCTTTGTGAGTCTGTGTCTTCGAGGCCGAAGAAGAAGCTCGTTGATTAACCTTATCAGTCAAAGTAGCTACACGTTCGCACACACATTTGTGGAGCCGTTGACAGCTGATCTTTAGCAGCTCTTACCTCAGTTCGGTCAATGAGCCGCGACACACAAAAACTCCTTGACCTCATTTCACGCACTAATCCACGTGCGTCAAATGCATACTTTAATGGGCCTGGTCAGAACTGGCAGGTACTGTATGCTAATACACAAAGACACAATGATCAGGTCATGTGGCCAAACTGCGGTGGCATGACACCCACAAATGCACATGAAACATACATTATCATTTGTGTCAATGTGACCTGTTATATATGGTTTCAGTGTGTTTGCATCGGCTTTCTGAATATTTCATAACTTTAGAAAGACTTTAGAAATCACTTGGGCCGTCATCTCATGTAATATTGATTTACGGACTAAAGATTCCTTAAGATGATCTCTTAAGTTTACCAGAATTATTCTGTAGCTAAAAGCGCCAGAATATGTTTTGCGGTAACAGAAAGACTGTTATTCATTGATGTTCATGAACATCTTGTCTCTAGGTGCTAAATTTCACAACAGGGATTGATATCTAAGCAACTAGGCACAGCACTGACTGTCAACTGGTGACGGCCGAGATGCTGCTGCAGCTTTTGTGTGATGTTCGGTGTTGCATGTTTGTTTTCGAGTGAGCACCGTCACTGCGGTGTTATGTTCTGTTTTGTTGTTGATTTGTTAAGGATTGGCCTCATAAAGCATTCACTCTGCTGTCTGTTGGCTTTGCCGCTGCTGAAGGAGAGCTGCCCACGTGTTGTACGGTTGCCATGGCAGCACTGTTGTGAAGCGGATAATTGCAAGGCTGAAGGAGTCTCACCACAAACCACATCCCATAATTTTTAGTGCACTTTTTTTTTTTTTTTTTGAGACAACATGGTTATATAACCCTTGTGATTTTGAACTTTCTATGCATCAAAGAATAAAAATAATAATATATAAGTTTTAACGAAAATATAGCAGCACATCTTTTTCTAACATTGATAATAATAAGAAATGTCTCTTAAGCACCAAATTAGCATATTAGATCATTTCTGAAGGATCATGTGACACTGACGACTGGAGTAAAGGCTGCTGAAAATTCAGCTTTGCCATCACAGGAATAAATTACATCTTAAAATATTTTAAAACAGAAAACAGTTATTTTAAATTGTAATAATAATTCACAATTTTACTTTATTTTTTACCATAAAGTAAATGCAGCATTGATCAGCACAAGACTTCTTTCAAAAAAATGTAAAACTCTTACTAACCCTAGAATTTTGAACAGTATAGTGTATAGTGGTTATAAGTATTAGAGATGCACTGATGACAATTTTCATTGTATGACCAATATTATAATTCTATCTTGTCTAAATAAATCATCGTAAAACACTAAAATGAAAATAAATCATTCTAAATGCCATCACATCGTAATGTACATTATGAAAATTTGAAATTCTTTTTAAAAATGTAATTACATTTGACAATGTATCTTCAGAACATTCAAAATACAGAACTGTAAGTGTTTCGAAATGAGCAACGACAACATTCCAGTCCAGACTTGGTCTTTATTTCCACCATACCCTTCATTATATAAACCAGCTCAGTGAGGGTTAGCACTGGAGAAAGACAAGTGCATGCATTATTTCATTTGTAATTTGGTAGTTATGTAACATCCATTGGGGAACACAATGCAAACAAAATAAGTCAACAAGCAGCAACAGGTTGCAAGAAAGAGAGGGAGGAGAGATAAAGTAACACAATAATGGCCTTAATTCAAGTCAGTTGTGAACCACTGTGCCAGGGAGAGAGAGCGGGCAGCTTGTGTGACTGTGACTCAGAGATTTCTGCAATTGTTTAAATGCCTTTCCTTTCCCATGAACGCTAGTATTAAACATGAGGAACAATTTTGTTGTAGTCAGTAAAGCATTTCCTGTAGATATATAAAGCACGCTATCTTAGAATGCGATTGCCTTGTATTAAAGGGGTCACAAATGACTTTTTTGTTTGTTTGTTTCCTGAGGTGCATTTACTATTTTTTTTGCATGATTTTTTAATAATAAATAAAAGGCCATTTACTGTCTATATTTTAGCTCTCTGATTTAAACGCTTTAATTCTAGTTAAAGAAGAACCCTTATAATTGGCAGTAAGACACTGCAGCATTCATTATTATGGTTAAACAAAACTTACTATAAATATCTCAAGTGTCCTTTGCAAAGTAATTTCTTCAGCCACCTTCTCTTGATATCTTTCACTTCCTGCGTACTAGACATCAACTTCCTGTTTGGAACCACAGGCAGTGTAGCGGAAGTTATCCTGTGTGAAGTGAAACAGCAGGGACAATCAGGGATACTCACAACTGTTTAGGTAGATCAGATCTTCATCACTTGATCTGTTTTCAACCTTCATCCTATCTTCCATTTCTATTCGAGAAGAACAGTAAAGAATGTTTTCCAACTTAAAGGGATAGTTCACCAAAAATGAAAACTGCCATCATTTACACATCCTCATGTTGTTTCAAACTTGTATTTACTCTTATCTTTTCAGTAGAAATAATTGAATGATGATAATAATAATAATAATAATATATAGAACAATTTACTTTTTTGTGTAGAAAAAATACAGAATCATAAAATGAAAAGTCGCAATTGCCTGTTTTATTCCGTGACAGAAATAAGCTTCCATACAAACATGGTAGATAAGTCTTACGTGTGTGTGTGTGTGTGTGTGTGTGTGTCCGTAGGGAGAAGCTGTGTGTGGGTGGTGCGCAGCTGTCTGAGCTGTATGCGAATCTAGATCACTGTGCTGCTGCTCTGAGCTCTTGGTCCTGATTTACCACCTGACTTTCCATGTTTGGACCCAGCCAACCGTCTACTTACTATCAGACCAGACTACTTTGGATCGACCTGGTTTTGATAGCAGAGTCATAATCTGCTGGAACCAAAGGCGCACCAACCTACTGATCCTCTGTCCTTGTACCAACCTGCAGCAGAGTCAGTGCGTCAGTCACATGACCCTTATTATGCAAAAGCATCAAGGGCTATTAGTCTATATAACAGAAGTTAGACTATGTTCAAGTTCTTATGTTGTAGTTCTAAACTTTGATATTTTTTTAAATTGTGTTGGATTATTTATTCACCTTATTTTATAAGTAATGTGTCCCATTTTGGGAGAAAACACTGTTTTAGTGATGATTAAAAAATTGTTATAGGTTTGTTGGTGGTTTTGGTGTTTTATACTGAAGAATGTAGAATATCATTTCTGCTGTGCCACTTAAAATCCTCCTGATGTCCAGGAGCTGTTGTGGTAACAGGTTATTATGTGTTCAGAAACAGGTATTACTTCATGACACAGTCTCACACGGTATTCAGTGCTGCGAGGCTTTCAGTGAGTAGTGAGTGTGACAGTGAGTCATGTGTTAAAAGCCCATTTTCTTGGGCGCAAGTCTAGCTGCCCTTCTGGAAACTATCCTGAAATCCACTCATTTGTTCCATGATTCTAAGAAGGTACATTTCGTCACAATATAACTTATGACATTTATGCGGTTAGGTCTGATAAGCTGCTATAATTTCTTCTTGGTTCTGTCACTGCATATGAAATACCAGCACCAACATGATCCTCAATCATTTGACAGATTTTTTTAATAATAGTTTCTGATTTAATGTGGAATGGTATCTATGCATAAATATTGTTTTATTTGTATTAAAGTGTGAATAGTACAAAAATAATTTATATTTTACTTTACATCTATTTGCATTTTGATTAAAATATTTGATCATCAATTACTTGTCTCTTTTTTCTGGTTTGTAAGGCAGCACTGTGACATCACAAATTGAGAGGGATTATGGGAACAGTGATGTCTCTCTTGAGATTATTGGCGGTATCAATGACGGTAGCAAGATAAGGGCTGTGCCTGTGTTCATAGGTCATTTAGGTCAAAAGACATTATTACAGTATTTAAATTATTTTCCTGTTTTATTTTATTTTATTATTCTTTAATGGTAGGCACTTGTAGATGGACAAGTGTTATATATTTTTTTTGTTATATATTATTTTGTCATAACATCCTAACATAACTGGGCGCGCGAGTTTATACCGCCAAGTATTAACCGACAGCAGCTGAGAAGAGAGCGGAACATTTGAGTCGCGCTCAGACCACAAAACTGACGGAAGCAACTCCTCTGAAAGACAGTATAACCTCAAGATGACAGACAACAACTAACTTATCTGGGTCTCTGTAAATTCACCAATCCACTCATTTAAACCTGCAACACGCTAGACACGCATATGTGCAGCGTAGAGCAGCTTTCTCACACTGTATGAGTGACAGACAAGGAGTTGTCCTCATAGACTGTTAAAAAGAAAAAGAATAAAGTTCAATTTCGCTTAAATTGAGACCTTAATGTACGGACATGAGTTTGATTATAAAAGACGTTTGTCATTCCACTGAACTGCGTGTGAACGAAACCGTATTGAAGCGGCATTCAACCGCATGAACGTTAGGGGAATTCACTCAGAATGAGTTTTGCGTTTAAAATAGGAATAAAAACACTGCAAGATCTAGACATGCGTTTTAAAAGTCACAATTATTATGTTTCAAACGCTGCGTCGTGCGCGAGAGAAGCAGCAACGGTCAAATGGTCCGCATGTCGACATGTTGACAAAATTTACCGCATGGTAAAAACAAGGGTGGTGGAGTATTTATTTATGTAAATAAATCATGGTGTAAAGACTCTGTCATTGTTGATACCTACTGCTCTGCTGAGCTGGAGTTCCTGATTATCAAGTGCAGGCCATTCTATCTACCACGTGAGTTTACTTGCATTGTTGCTGCTGCAGTTTATGTACCTCCGGACGCTAATGCTAACGTGGCTATGAAAGAACTTTGTGCTGCTATTAGCAAATTACAAACCCTGCACCCGGATGGAGCCTTTATCGTTGCTGGGGACTTCAATCACTGCACTTTTAGATCTGTTCTCCCTAAATTTCATCAAAATGTCTCCTGCACTACAAGGGGACATAAAACATTGGACCACGTTTATACTAATGTGAGTGATGCCTACAAAGTCACACCCCTCCCCCACCTGGGTCAGTCTGATCACCTCTCTTTGTTCCTGCTCCCCAAGTATACCCCAGTCATCAAATGTGTGAAACCTACAATAAGGACCGTTAAAATCTGGCTGGAAGGTGCTGACTCCACTCTTCAACATCAATTCCAGCACACAGACTGGAGTGAGTTTGCTGCCCAGGCCACCACAAACTCTCAGATTAACATTGACATTTATACCAACTCTGTCATGGAGCACATCAACAGCTGTGTGAGTAGAGTGACCACACACAAAAAAATAAACATTTTCCCCAATCAGAAGCCCTGGATGAACAGAGAGGTTCGCCTCCTGCTCAAAGCAAGAGATGCAGCCTTCAGGTCTGGAGACCAGGAGGCTTACAGCTCAGCCAGAGCCAACCTGAGGAAGGGTATCTGCCAGGCCAAATTCACACACAAACAGAAGATTGAAGATCACTTCAATTCTTCAGACCCCCGGCGTATTTGGCAAGGCATACAATCTATCACAGATTACAAACCACCTAACTCTGTGCCCCCCTCCAGCTCTGCCTCCCTCCCAGACTAGCTCAATCACTTTTATGCTCATTTTGATCAAAATAATGAGATCTCACTCAAAGCTGAGCATCAACCCAGTGAACTGCCTCTCACACTCTCCACATCAGATGTCTACTCCACTCTGCGTAAGGTGAATGCACGGAAGGCAGCTGGCCCTGACGGAATACCTGGTCGTGTGCTTAAAGCCTGTGCGGAGCAGCTAGCTGAGGTCTTCACGGACATTTTCAATCTGTCCCTGGCCCAAACAACTGTCCCCACTATCTTCAAAACCTCCACCATCGTACCAGTACCGAAACATTCCACTGCCTCGGTCCCTAACGACTTCCGTCCTGTTGCACTCACCCCCATCATTGCCAAGTGTTTTGAGAAACTGGTTGCATCCCACTTAAAATCCTGTCTCCCTGCTACACTAGACCCATTCCAATTTGCCTATCGCCACAATAGGTCAACAGAGGACGCCATCTCAACAGCACTTCACTCTGCCCTCACCCACCTGGACAGTCAAAACACACATGTGAGAATGCTGTTCATAGACTTCAGTTCTGCATTTAATACAGTAATCCCCTCCAAGCTGATCTCCAAGCTCAACCATCTTGGAATCAGCACACCCATCTGCAATTGGATTCTAGATTTTCTGACTAACAGTCCGTTAAGTTAGATAACCTCTCCTCCTCCATCATCACCCTGAACACCGGCGTGCCACAGGGCTGCGTACTGAGCCCTCTCCTGTACTCCCTCTTCACCCATGACTGTGTTCCTGTTTATGGCTCCAACACCATAATTAAATTTGCAGATGACACCACGGTGGTAGGTCTGATCAAGGATGACGATGAATCAGCCTACAGGGATGAGGTGCAGCACCTGGCTGTGTGGTGTGCCACCAATAATCTACAACTAAACACCCAGAAGACAAAGGAGATCATTGTGGACTTCAGGCGGACTAGGAGTCATGCACACACACCCATCTACATCAACGGAGCTGTAGTGGAGCGTGTGTCGAGTTTCAAGTTCCTTGGCATCCACATCTCTGATGACCTCACCTGGTCCCATAACACCTCCACTCTGGTCAAAAAGGCACAGCAGCGCCTTTACTTCTTAAGGAGCCTTAAGAAAGTTCACCTGAATCCCAGGATCCTTGTGGAATTCTACCACTGTACCATTGAGAGCATACTCACGAACTGCATCTCTGTATGGTACAGCAATTGCTCCGCATCTGACCGCAAAGCACTCCAGCGGGTGGTGAAAACTGCTCAACGGATCACCGGCACCCAGTTAACTTCCATTGAGAACATTTATCATAAGCGCTGTCTGGGCAGGGCAAGAAACATCATCAAGGATGCCTCTCACCCTAACCATGGACTTTTCACCCTCCTTCCATCCGGCAGGCGTTACAGGTGCCTACGCTCTCGCACTAGTAGGCTCAGGAAGAGCTTCTTCCCCGAAGCTGTGACACTTCTGAACGCCACACCACCAATCTAACCTGCACCTGCTTATTACTGCACTGGTCACAGTACTTTACACACATGCATTTGCACTACTCATATTTTGCACAGACTGCACATTGTTAAAATTATTACACTATAAACTGTATAAAGTTGTTACTATACAAAGCACAGTAAACTATTTCTATAAAATATTGCACTACTGCTATTTTGCATAGAATACATTGTTCTATCAATATTTTGCACAGTCATCCAGCTGTATTTATTTATTACCACTGTTCTCACGTCTCTGCTGTTCATAATGTGTATATATAATCTGTAATCTATATAATCCTACATTGCTCTGTTCATAATGTACATACAATCCCTACATTGCATTCCTATTTATATTCTGTATATACTCTGCTCAATACTGTATATAGCAATTCCACTGTACATTCTGTAAATCATATCTTCATTTACTCTGCACTTATATGTATATAAAACACTATATTCTTGCACTTCTGGTTAGATGCTAACTGCATTTCATTAGCTCTGTACTTGTACTCTGCATAAATGACAATAAAGTTGAATCTAATCTAATCTAATAAAGAGAACAGCAATGGAAAAGCAGCTCAGTGGAATGCAAAAACTAACATGTATGGTGTAGTTCTTTTGGTATATATTTAACAGTTCCTCATCTTTGTCAATTCTCATCATCTCAGTAGAAATGACAGGTAATTACTAGAGGGTCATTGCAGCAACTTCATGATCATGGCCTAAATCCATTGGCAGAAAATACATATAATCCCCCCTGGTTTCAGCACGACGATCCAGATTTGTCTGGGATTAAGACAGGTTAGTTTTTGTGAATGGATTGAGGATGAGGGAATGTTGGATTACAAATCCAAGAATCAACCTGCGTAATAAATGGATTTATAATAAACTATCATGTGGACCATAAAATACGGTAATCCAACATCATGGCCAATGGCACAGAATGAAAGAAATGTAAATTCACAATTTATTTATTTACTTTTATCTGATCCTAAACTCACTGATCAACTACACCGTGGCGTTATATATGCACCAGAATAATATGACATTTAATGTAATCACACCAAAATTCAAATCTAGAGATAAAATGTGCAAAACAATACACAATTCATAATTTCTAGAGACACAAACAGCAATACTTTTACAGGTTGAAATGGTTTATTAGTAAAGAAACATAAATTCAAAACAAATGTGTTACAGGATTTTCTCCCCCGATCAAGTTTATTGAGAAAAACAAAACCATGGAGCCAAAAATATTTTTGTTTCTTTCCAAACCCTAAACACAGGATATATTACAAATGTTGGTATTGAGAAGGAAATGAGCATCACCACACTTGCTTGAATAAGTCAAACAAAATAAATAGTAACAAAAGATCTAATGAGCAGAAGCACTGATGCGTGGTCGATTATACGCATATGAGGGTTACTAAACTGGCACTGATTAAAGTTTATATCCTCATGGGTGTTGTGCGTCGACTAGCTCATCCATCTATCTATTGGTTACTTAGCAGTGTATCAAAAATATAAAAAAGGCCATTTTTAAAGATTGGTACTATTAGCCATCCTACGTCATGGCTAATGATACAAAAAGGAAAGCCATGTGTTTGAATGTTTTGTAAAATAAGGCTTTGTATAAGCATGGAGCTTTAAATGAAATGAGCTAACAAAAAAAAAAAAACTATAAAGCAAACATTCAACCTAACCTGAATCACTTCCTTAATGGGTTCAACCAATCAATCCTGTCTTCAACTTGCTGAAAAAGAAAGGAGAATTTCAAAACTACTCAAAAAGGTACACTCGGTGTGCAATAAATGCTGGCATTCTTTTTAAAATGGAAAAAAATAAACAATATATACAACAACAAAAATAAAGTATGCAATATGCAAAGGCTTAATGTTGCTTTCGGCAACCCCGAACAGACCACCCCCCCCACCCACCTCCTCCCAAACACTGTAAAAAAAAAAAAAAAAAAAAGTCAGCCTCATCGTGGGTGACTCCTGTAAAGAAGACCCCCCCCCCCCCCCCACCTCATGCCTCAAAAACCCACCCACCCTCCCGCATACATAACATCACAAAGCACGATTACGTCACTAAGCCTGTTAGTTTGAGTGAGATAACCCCCCACCCCCATTGGTTCCCCGACCCCTGGCTCTTAGGAATTGGTGAAGGCATCTGCACAGGGGCTCCACTCGTCTGTTTTAGGGTTGTAGGCCTCAACCGAGTTGAGGAAGTCGTTTCCATCAAAGCCACCAACGGCATAGATGATGTCACCGAGCACGGTCGCACCAGCATTGCTGCGTGGCGAGTTCATGCTCCCCAGCATCCTCCATTCGTTGCGGGCGGGGTCGTACATTTCAACGCAACGCAGGGCATGAGAGCCATCGAAGCCGCCCACCACGAACAGTTTACCTGAGAGAGACGCACATTGTTTACCTCCTTCTACAAACTGTATGTTCATATCCCACCGTTTGTCCTTTGCTTACCTTCATAGATGGCCACTCCAGCTCCTCTGCGAGCTATATTCATTGGGGCAACAAGTGTCCAAGTGTTGTTTTCTGGATTGTAGCGTTCCACACTGTTCAGACAGTTCCAAGACTCTGCTCCTCCGATCACGTACATGAAGCCATCCAACTCACACACGGCGGCCTGATGCCTCCCTGTAGATGCACATAAATAACATTGAGAACGGTATCTGCAGATCCATCTGGCTTTTTATCAATGCAATCCCCGCTGTACGCTTAAGCTGTGAACTTTAAAGTGCCCAAAACCCCTATGGAAGCAATTATAGGGATATTTTTTGATGTCAACGTGACTTACTGATATTTAAAGGGGCACAGCTGGTCCAGGCCTTGCTCACGGGGTCAAAAACGTCACAGTTCTTCAGACCTTTCTGTCCGCAAGGATCTGATCCCCCAACAACATACAACTTGTTGTTCAGAGAGCAGACACCTGAGGAAAGTCAAACAAGCAGTGATAAATCTGAAGCCAATATATTCTCTTTGTTAGATGGACAAATTCAAAATCTATCTGAAGGAAATTATCTGAAAGAAATGCACAAATTCAAACTGAAACTGATATTTATTTATATATGTTATGGCCAATAACCAACAAGTAAAGTTTTTACCTGCATTGCAACGATTGGTCCTGAGCTCTGGCACTTGAGTCCACTCATCAGCACTAGGGTTGTACGTCTCCCCACAACTTAGTTCATCTGAATGGCCATTGGACCCACCCATTACATAAAGCTGATCCTGTTTGGAAAGAAACAACAGTTTCTTTACCGTGCTTTTGAAGGCTGTACTTTTTAAACACCCATTTGACCATGTACACACCATAAGCACAGCCATCTGAAATCGAGCACGTGGAGTCCTCATTGGAGCAATGAAACTCCAGCTGTCTGTCTTCATGTCATAACATTCCACAGTCCTCAAGCACTCCTCCCGATTGTAGCCACCTGAATAATGGATCAGACAGAGTTGCTCAATGAAAGTAAGAGAGCTTTTCACAAGTTTCTTTGGACTTTGTGATGACCACTAACCTGCGGCGATGAGTCGGCCACTCAGAGCTGCAATTCCCAGGCCGGAGCGAGCATAGTGCATGGGTGCCAGCAGCTTGTCGGGTTCCTCTTCCAGTGGCTGGCCCTCAAAACTCAGGCTCTTGGTCAGACAAGGTGTGGCCGAAGGCGAGGCCTGGGGACTGCTGCGCCCATGCAGAAAGATCACGCACAGCATGCCGTTCAACACGGCCAGACACAGATACGTATTGTCTGTGGGGAGAGAAAGAGGAAGAAGGTGACTTTTAGGAACTGTAGATATGTCTTAATCTAAAGACATCAAAGGTGCACACGTACTGGTGGTCTTCTCGGAAGCAATGTATTTCCACTCTTGCTTGCAGGAATGTTTGGCGGATCCAGGGGAGAGGCTGCCAGAGGAGCTGGTACTCAGCTGTCGGTGTACATTCTCACGTGGGGGCTTCTTCTGTAAAGGCACAGCGCAGCTACAGACTCCGAGCCCATGGTCCACATATACACAACCTCACACAGTCCCAGACCCCGTCTAGGTGTAAGCCTGACTCAACAACTTACCAGATGCTTAGCCTGCATCAGGTTAAAGAAATATTCTGGGTTCAATGCAAGTTAAGCTCAATCGACAGCAACTGTGGCATAATGCTGAATACCACAAAAATAATTTTGACTCATGCTTAATTTTCTTTTAAAGGGGTCATGAACTGCCTTTTTTATTATTTTGTACTGTTCTCTGAGGTCCTCTTATAATGTTATCAACATCAGAAGTAATAGGCTATTTTCTGTCCTGCTTTTAACCCCCCTCATCAGAATGCTCTCTTTGAATAGGCGTGATGGATGAAGTAAATGCCCACTGGTATGTCATTAAAAATAAAGTTCATCCACTCTTTCCTAGCGTTGGGATCAGAAGGAAGGCAATGCAAAGACTTATTTAAGAAGAATCTTATCTTTTTTTAAAGGAGGGACATATGCAAATGAATTTTTGTGATAAACCACAGCACAACACAGATGCTTTCGAATGAGCTTGTACTGAACCTTGGACTATTCTTTTAACCTTATATCTACTTTAATCCAAAAAAGAAAGCCACACTAAAAGCAGCACTAAAATCCAATCCACACACTCATCACGCACACATCGTGATCACTCTAGCTCAAAACGCTCAGACTCAACAGCCCAGCACAACAAAGCAGCTGCTCTGCTAGCATTAAATCTTGCGATCGCTACGGGCCTGCTGCGGTCCAGCCTGAGAAGAGCTCGGCGCTGGTTGTGTACCTGCACAAACTGGATGTGGTCATCCTCAGTGCCGAACACCTCAGCCTGCCCGTCAAGCAGGCTCCCATCGAGCAGCTTGTGATCGGCCGAATAGTACAGCGTTTGCACCTGCAAAACACACAGCAACAACAGAACCCATGTAGCTGTCTCCATGACAACAAAGCACCCAACTATGTGGGTCAGGGGAAGAAGGAAAGTTAAGAAGGGAAAGGCCATAGCGCTCGTTCGCTGCAAGATGCTGGTAAAAAAGCTTCTTAAAGAATAAGAACACAGTGTTGTTGTGGATTCAGGAGCATTCCCAAAGATCTTCTGGACTTTTCACTGCACTGAAAACAGCAGAATGTGGATCACAATACTGTTTGCCACAAAGCATCTTGGGAACCTTCATTTGTCAACAAGTTTGCAGAAGGAAATAGATAAACAAGCTCCATCAGTGCATGTTCGGCTGTCATCCATCCTCTCAGCTGAGGGGTCAAGTCAGACGTCATCACACAATCTCCAATACAACACTCGTTAGCCGTTTTCAACTTATACAGCTCAAAAATGAGTGCTTCATTTAGAAAAAAAAAATCTTGGATTGTCTTCAAGCTTAAAGTTTTTTCAAAACCAAATATAATACAAAATTCAGTTCAGATGACTGAAAACAATTCCACAAAAAATTGGACAAAATAGAACAATTATTGTCAAAAAAAAAAAAAAAAACGTCCATCAATGTTATAGCATTTCTGTGTATTTGTCTATGGATACTTGCAGATTTATTAATGACATAAAATGGTAAAAGCATGGTTGCATCAATGTTTTAAGTGTCTAGCACAATGTGAAAGTATCTGTAAAAAATTGTAAGCTGCCCTTGACCAACTGTATACAGTGTTGATGCCAAGTGAATTTGTCTATAGCTATAGTAGTGTTTTATAGATTACTGATATTTGATTGTTTTTAAATTAGAAAAAAAGTCACGTTTCATGTTTCCATGACTGATTGTTGCGGTCACTTCCTGTGCCCATCCCTGCTGGGAATGTGTCCAAAAGCAGATTAAAAGGAACTAGGAACTGAGAGCAACTTCAGAACATTCCTCTAAGATGCACTCAGTTCCCACTTCCTTTATTTAGGATGAAACTTAATGTAGATGCCATCATTAAGCCTTTTATGAAGTCGATGGCTCTGTTCCTTTTCTTTCATTCGTACTTAATCAGTATTCAGGTGTATACTGTGTATGTAAAGCATCCATATCTGTGTGCCAATCATTTGAATATTTTGTACTATACGTATGTGCATGAAGAACTGTGTGACATGCTTTGATTTACTTCGCATGCATATATGAGTTACAGTAAGTGGACTTAATATGTGAATGATTTGGTGTATTCAGCGTGGTGGTACTCAGACATCTGAAGTGTCATTTTAAATGAACTGTGTACTGTTGGTGAGTGCATTTGTTTAATAGGCAGGAGCCTAGCGCTCGTTTCGCCACAGCTCCCTCTTGTTCTTTTGTTATTTTCTTTCATTCACTGACTCATTACCCTGGAGGGCCCCAGTCTTGGCTTCTTCAGTCTTGTGAGAATCCTGCTGATGTTTGCTCTAATAAACCTAAGGAGAGAGAAATCAGTGGGGAGGAAGAACTGTTAGTGCTGGTTCCCAGAGCAAGCACACTCACTCAAACACTCACACACCTGCTTAGAGAAGAAAGAGATGTCATTGGGACGGCAACATGTCATGTCACTCTCTGCGAGCAGACAGAGTAGCTGCAGTTACTGCACAGCACTGAGCATTCAGGAGGCTTTTAGTTTGGCTCACCTGGACTACCCATTCGCCTTTGCGGAGGGTGTAACAGCCCCGTTCTGTACCTAAATGTATATTCTTTAAGGCCCGGGGTGATTTGAGTGTGAAGGGGGAGAGGAAACAAAAAAAATATATATATGGAAGGCAGAGAGAACAAACCCAACCAACCCCTACCATTAAGATGGCTGGTGTGACCTGTTAAATCTGTGAATGGGATGAATTACGAGGGGGAAGAAGGGAGGGAAGGGAGAGAGGAGCTCACAGTGGAGCGCAGTGCTCACCTCCTCCATCAGTCGCTCCAGGGGTTCGCCATTTTCCCACAGGCTGCGTTGCACCCAGCCAATCACCTTGGAGTACAGCTTGCCATTACTAGGCAAGGTCAAGTTATCCTCCAGCATCACCTCCAACTATATACCAGACCAAACGAGAATGTATATTTAGCACAAGAGCGCAATAAAGAGTAGTACATGACCTGAAAGGGTAAAGGTCAGCTCACCTTAAGGCGTGGCAGCTTGAGGAAATCCTCTTGCTCAGACACGTCCAGAAGATGCTCCTGGATATAGCTGTCGATCTTGCCCAGCAGACGCCCGTCTCCCATGCAGCTGGCAAAATTGCGATAGGAGATAGCGCTCTGGGAATCCATCTTGGAGAGAAGATAGTCGCCACAGATCTGGGAGCAAGTACAAAAGAGTTGGTTAGATCTTCATCTCAAGTAAATTGGTCACAAAAATACATATTTGATTAACCTACCTGCTTCACTCTGTCCATTTTGAGCCGTTTGGCTGCAGAGTACACCTCCTTAACCAGCTCTTTATCTGCCTTTAACCTGCAGAGAGTAACAATAAATATCAGAAATCATTGGAAAGCCATTAATATGCTAGAACAAGTGCCTTATGATGGCTCTAACTGGTTGATTGCACGTTGTGTGTCTCTTACTGGGCAGTGTAAGCGTAGTTGAGAAGGATCTCCACAGCCTCAGGGTCCAGATCCTCAAATTTCACATGAGAGACACCATGAGATTCCAGGTCACTGTTAAAGATCTCAAACAGATATGGACTGCAACAAGCCAGTACTGCCCGATGAGCCATCAACTCATGGCCACACACCTGCAGCGGTAAAAGGACAAAGGTTAAGCCTATTATCATTGTAACAAAGAAACAGGCACCATTTCCTTTTTCATTTACTAACAGGTAATAAATTGCCTACAATTAATCTGGATTTTATATGGTGCATGGTCATTTAAATGTCAAAGTATTTTTTAATCAAAAGAAAATAATCTTGAAAATTAACTATGAAATCTCTTCAGATAATGTTAAACCTTCCATTCAGTCTTTGAAATATTCTGAACAAAGAAGGATTGGCTTTGTCTGTTAATGAACATCACACGGCTAAAGGCCGTTCAAAGATCCAGGACCCACGTATAATGAAACACACTCTTCCCCGAGTCATGTTTCAGCCGTCTCATAATGACACAGAGAATAATAAGGTTAAAAAAGGGTGTGTTACCTGTAGTCTCACATCACAGAACTGGCCGTTCTTTCTAAGGGCGTTCATCTTGGCCACGGTGGAATCCAGGAAACTTTCGTCCTCAAAAATCAAATATCCGTTGGGAATCATTTTGGAAATTAAGCCTTTGCAAAAGTGAAACAATAACATGCTTAAGTCAGTTTTAGGACTTTGCCTCAAAATATCTATCCTACACTGTGTATCTTACATAAACACCTCACAAACGCATACATCTAAACATGAAATACAATGCATCACTCATTTTAGCTGCTGGCTAAAAAGCTGTCAGTTTATAATCACTTTAAATCCATCGTATTGTGCACACATAACAGTCAGCCTCATGTATAAGTCATGCGCTTACCCAATACCGAATGACGTACGTCTGGGAGAGATAGATTACTTGGGAAAGCCGTAAAAAGGCACAAGTGAAGTAGAACCAGGAATGGGAGTGCCTAGGCCCTCCTTCACTACGAAGTGGATGGAAAAGGCAATGCCAGGCAACCAGTGGGCACGGCAGGGGGTCAGAGGTGGCTTAGAGTGACTGCAATCAAGTCCTCGCGTGTCCCGTTGGCTATAGACTCAAACCTTTTCTGTGTTGATCATGCATTATAACCTGCAACACAAATAACAAACAAACAAGGGGATGTGATGACTGATGTCAGGAACACTGATCACATCAATGGCAATTACTAGAACGTCAATAGCCACAACATCCAATACTGATTTGGAATGAACTAACAGAAATGAATGGTTCACATGTTGCCCAAGGGCAGAAGCACTGCCGATCACAGACTGACCCAGCTTTGCGCTACTGATCGCTTTCATGGAGTTAAACACGTGCCTTATTCAGGATCAGCCTTCACTCCTGCTGCACAGACAGTTCAAATTAATCCGGATAGAATTGGTCTCATACAGACTTAATTCAAGAAGCTGCCTAAATCTCAGGGCATGCTTTTCTGACCCTCCGTTAACCCTTCTCTTGGTCAGACCATTTGTACAACACCCGCACAGATTCTTCCCATCTTCTTCCCCATTAACCACATGGCTTTACCACACCCACATGCTTCTGGAATGCGCCACAGGTCTTTCAAAACCCTTTTAGCTAGCAGAAGGTCAAATTTTATGGGTGGAGGATGGTCACACAACCAAAAAAAAAAGAAGAAGTACTTAGTCAGGAATTTTGATGGATTTATCACATTCCCACAATGATGTGGCTACAGCTGTGTGGGGATGGAAAAATGCAGAAGCAAAAAACAAATGAGCTCCAGTGTGCGGAATCCTCATGTTTTACATGAAAACCTGCTAGTATTTTTCCACTCGCGTCCTTTTATCCATTTCAGCCTCAGTCGACGCAAATGCTCCAAGCAGACAGTGGAGGCCTTTGGATAATCTTCTCATCCTCTCTTGCTCTATCCTCCTCAGGGGCTGATTATTGAAAACAGCAATCGGAAAACGCTAGGCCTTAATTTACCTCATCATAGGGATGCTTCCTCTTGAAGATAAGTGGCATTGGAGAAACACTTTCAAGCACTAGGATGAGTAAAAAAACAAAAGACCACGGAAGCACTGAATTATGCTTTTTATGTGAGATCTCGCTAATGCCCTTCCTGTTTCAACAAAACTCTTTCCTGCTTAAAAAAGTCAAAAGATCTCAAATTTATTACTTAAATAAAAAAGTAAAAAAAAAAAAATACACCTTAAACTTATTTTCAAGAAATTATTAAATTTAATTATAAAAAAAAAAAAAAAAATACATGGAAGTTTTATTCTTTAAAAAAAATTATTCTTTCAGAAATAATTTTTTTGGAGTGACACCTCATTTTAAAACCTGAATTAACTTTGTCTTGTCATATTTTATGTAATAACCTTGACATATTTTAGGACAAAAACAGCTTCATGTCACTGACTCTTAAAACATGAAACGTTCCACTCATTGATAAATCTGAACTGTCCAGTTTCAAACTAGTGACCTTAATCTGAGAGCCGTTGGTCCACTTGGAGTGGAATCAGGGACTGATACTTTAAACCGAGGCATTCACGGGTCAGATAGCAGATAAAGCCTATGGTGACTTTGCAGCTTCAGACAGACTCACGAATCTGTCCATTGTGTAGCGGCAACCACAGCATCCTCACACAATTCGAGTCGAGGGTGAAAAGACACAAAGATGGGCAGATACTGAAATGCGTGGTGGCAGAAAACACTCTGAAAGACTGTTTTGTGCATATAATCTTTTTGGCCCCCTCTGGCATGCAGCAAACAGCATGCTCAGTCGGTAAGCGTGGGACAGACAGCGAGGCGGGAGAGAAAGAGGAGAATGGGCTGAAACATACTGCAACAGCTGTTCTATTGACTCTGCAGAAGTCTCAACAAATAACCCAGATTGAGCAGCAACTTAATCCAGCCCTTAAGAAAATACAAAAAAATAAAATTGAGGCTAGAGAGGACATTGAATTCCTTGCATGCATTTGTATAGTTCAAACTGCTCTTAGTCTACCCCATGACAAGCAGCATTTGCAATTATATTGGTCTCCGTCATAAGACCCCTTTCTTGCAAGTCACGCATTCTCTCTGGGATGTCCTCCAGCTCTGAGAAAAAGGTGAACTACATTAGTCAGAAACACACAGGCTTGCTAACATTTAGATATTTGCCCGATTTTGCAAAGCTATTTATGGCTAATTTTACCAGGAATCAATATTTTGGCATTGTTAATGCCATGCTTTACAAATAATGATTGTAAATAATGGCCTTGAATGTATAGTATAATAACATACGTCTTCTATGGAGTTGACAAATCCCTCAATGTACCTTTGAGCTCATGAATGGCTCGCACAACAGTGAATCTGCATAAAATGTGCAGGAAGAGAAGTGGATGTGCAACTAAAGAACTAATATTATGGTCAAATGGTTGTGCAAGATCACAAGAGGCTGTGGAAAAAGCATGCAGAAAATTTATATCGTAAAATCATATTCAGATGTGCACTAAAATCTGAGCTGCATTTGCAGGGGTTACATAACACCTGGCAAAATCAGTGATTTATTCTCTCTCAGCCCAAACTAAAACACACTGCTACTCTTTCCATAAACCTGCAGGCAGCAGAAGAGCTTATGTAATTTAAACTCCTAATTACAAAGATAGAAAGGACACACATTATGGCTATTCCATCAAAATACTTACAATTCAGTACTGTTTTATATATTCTGTTTTTTAATTGCTTTGTGAATTAATAGATTACATTCGGAGAGCAAAGGGCAACAAAGCTGCTGTTTTCATCTTGGCTTCTTGGTTTTTAATCTTTGCCCCTCTCTAATGAAACGCTAACCTTTATGGAAAAAGGTTAATGGGAGAACACAATTTAAACATTGAGCTAACCAAGCCACCGGCTGAGCTCACGCATGAGAACAGGCTGGAAAATGTAATAATCCTTCACCACGTACAGAAAGAATGTTTGAAAGGGAAAGAGACAGAACACAGATTTTATTCACAGTGGCTGTCACAGAAAATGTCTCCCTGTGATTCACATTAACCACAACATGCAACAGAGGAAAGTAATTCTCTAAAAAGAAATATAAAATAATTGATGCATACAAAAACAGCATCTGAATTCTTAAGAATCTATGCATCATAATACACAAGCAAAGGTCTTAGTTTAAGGAGCATGGGATTTGCTGCATTCATTTCCCTTACAAATGAAGCACTGCGGTGACAATTAGGTCATCCATAGGCAGATGTGGAGATATGGAACGGAAAAGGGTTTGCGAGAAGTGAAACGGCTGCTTCCTGTGACTTGCAAATGAGATTGTGAAATATGACTAGAGATTTTGTGTGTAAAACCACAGTAAATTAGATGTGGAGGTGCGCGCACAATGTTAGGTTGTGGAAACGATTGCAGGTATTTTTAGGGATGAAGAGAGAACATATGTAGAGATAAAACAATAATAAAAAACTTAAAACCATAATTTTTGAGAACTGCTGCTGTATGCCAAATGTTTAAATAATTTAAACTATACAATTATTAGATACCAGATGAAAGGCATGTGACCATATGGTATATGCAATCAAATATCGATGCAGGGGCAAATTTCTATGGGTTACGCCCCATTAAATTCACGAAACCTGATAGGCCAGCACGCATGCTACGCTTGGCTACGAGAAGTGTCCATCAACACGCCTCGTATCCACATTTCCAGCACAATGAAGCTTGCATCATACAGAGCCCAAAACGTCCCTGAGCCCCTCGTCCTAGCCCACGGTAAAATCCAAAACTAGGTCAGTAGGACCTGGTCGTTATTTTTCCATCTTCCTTACAAAAGGTCAACAATGAGGTAAAATTTACGTTCTGCGTCAAAATATACGAGCACTGCTTTCTATGAAGCACACTAGTCACTCGGTTTTAACCTTGACAACTGTCCTGTCCTGGTTTTCATTTATCTGTTATTACATTTATGCCTTGGACGTCATCTTCGGTTCTATTTAACGGTGAAGTACATTTATACTGAATTATTTGATTTTAAGAATGGAAAAAATATTTGCCTTGTAAGCAGACAATAATCAGAACAACCGCACAATCAAATTTTACAGGGAAAAGCAGCTAGATTTCAAAGTGTATAAAGCCCATTTTATTATAAAAACGACATGACTGTAGTCTGGGATAAATGAACTGCCTGACCAGTGAATACTGAATGTGCAATATTTAACCCCCTACAATATTATAAATGCCAAATGGTGACTATACAATTGCTGTAACAGTATGTTGTATTTTTTATTTCGTTAATTATTCGTTACTAATAAAAAACAATTATTTAATAATCAGTGCTTCGTTAGAGATTTATTTTAAATGTACGTTATTTTCGTGTGTGAAACAAATGTACAAGTAAAAAAAAAAATCAACGTACAAGCAAATAATCTTTAAAAAAAATCATTAAAAAAAGAAACACGTAGTATTAAAAAATCCTTGGTCCTAGGAGGACAGACGGCGTGAAGCTTCACACAATACTGATAAGCTCGATTCTTACCTGATCTGTTTGACGGTAGACGATAGTAGACATATTTAAGGTCAATTCAGAGCTGTTGGTTGTGGATTGCAAAAGCAACAGATATGGCACGTTTTTGCGTCCGCACAACCCTGTCGTTCCGGGTCTAGAGACTGTTAGATCGGTGAGCGAGCTTTGACAGCGACGCTGGAGCACGCGCTTAACAAAAGCCACGGGGCTGAATCGCGCGTGACGTAAAGCTTGAGCTCCGCCTGCGGAAAAGTACCGACGGACTGTGAGGTGAGGACGGGCCCTGGAGTCAGGGGAGAACGGCTAGTTAAACTAGTCTGGGTTGATTGATACATAGCTTTTGAAACTTTTTTTCACTGCATTTATCTCGTTTGCTTCAGGCATTTCGTGCTCATTCATTCGTGAATAGTGGTTCTCCAACAGAGGGGCGTGGTCCACTAGGCGATATAACAGTAAACGTCATAGGGGCCTTAGATTATTTTTAACATAAACTTTAATAAATAAATTTAACTTCAAGTGCTTAAACTTCATTAAAATCAAGGTGTAGTTTTACAAAATGTAAATGGATAATTCTCTATTTTTCAGGTAAAAACATGCAAACATTTCCTAAATATTTTTATCCCTTCAACCATAGTTATTTTTATGGAAATCTGCTTCCACCATGGGGGAAAATAATAATAATAATAATAATAAAAGGTAATTTTGACTTTTCTCTAGCAATTCTAACTTTTTTTCTCTAGCAATTCTGAGTTTACATTTTGCCAATACTGTGTTTTTCTGCCATGGAATAAAAAATAAAACAGATAATTGTGACTTTTTATCTCGCAGTTCAGACATTTTCCCCCGCAGTTCCAGGTTCATGTTTTACAATTCACAATTACCATCTTTTAATGAGCAGAAATGAGCTCTTGTAGTTTTTAATGATAAACGTTCCATTTTTGAAACTTATCTTATGAAATTTATCATAATTGTTTTAATCTTTTGACACTACTAATTTCTGAGGGCGAGGCATTCAAAAATATTTTCTTAGAGGACCTTAGGTTAAAAAGACTAGAACTTCATGGTTATGAAACAAACATTACCTGCATTCTCGCTCTCATTTTTGTTTTGCCTTAGGCTTTACACACCCAAGTTCAGTGATTGTAAGGTGATCATCTTTGCATGTGATCACTGGCCAGAAAGCTTTTGCATATGGTCACAAATGAGTGAATGATGAGTGTCCTGGTTATGGCTTTTAGATGTCGAGAACTCCAATACTATATCAGATATTGCACTCCTTCACCTCCCCATGTGCAAAGAAGCTTAGCTTTTTCTGTGATGCAGGAGTGCATGACGTCAGAGCCAAATTTTCCTCATTATCCTCTCTCTCCTGCACAGGTAAGACTCTCTGCCTTAGCCATTAGCCAGCGTTGTAAATCTTAATTGGATTAATGGATCAGCGGCACGACTATAGACACATGAGCCCAATGCAATGCTAAGCTGCCCATTCTGTAACTGCCACACAGTGTAATGCACTGACCACACAATGCCAGTAACAGAGGCCCTAGAAACATCCTGGCCTTTGTGTGCAAATGCTCACCAACAACTGAACTGACAAGCGATCGTCGACATACAGATCAGGTTTTTTTAAAACAAAGTTGTAGGCATAACTAAAGGACAGGATTAAACTAGAGAACCTGTTTACACGCAAAGCCGTTATGGCCCTTTCAGCGGACCAGATTGGTGTCTGTCCAAGGGGCCAGAGATTGGACTTGTTCTGGTCTTGTTCTCTTTGTTGTGGTGTAATTATTGTAATTTGTGGTTATTTAAAGTGTTGACCCATTCCTAAGCAACATGACTGATCATGTGTCCAGAATAATGCTGCTTTGCACAAATAATGCAGGATCTCATATATTTTTCAAATATTTTATACTTGCAACATATCAGAAAAAACATTGACATAATATGTGTAATATATATGTGAATTTGGAATAATGAATTTAATGTATTGTGTTGCATAACACTTATTAATGAGAGCAGATATGAAGCATATGTATCGCCCTCTAGACGTTTTTGAGACTGATGAGATTTATTGTGTCGGTTTTGACCTATTGCCATGTTCTTGTCCCCTCAAGTTTCAAACGGATACTCGGCCAATCTGAATCCTCATGCATAATTGGATCGTTTAATCACAGTGTGTGTATGTGAGTGTTGTGTGGTTGGCTCGTCTGAAATCCTCAGGCTCAGTCTACTGGCACAGATGTGTTCTGACAGCAGCAGTATTAATATTTCAGGTGAGAGGCAACGTCTCACAACTGCAACTAACACGAGAGGCGTCTGGGGAATGTTGCCTGCAGGACATTTGAATCAGCTCAGCTCCAAAAAAAAAAATTTGTTCAGCAGAAGGAATGCTCTAAAAGGAAATATGACTGTGGAGAATGAAAACTTGCAAGTCAGTCATAGTAGCATGCTAGATGTTTGCGTGTGATTTTCACATTCACAAAACAATTTTACATCAATGGTATTATGAACCATTTACTTTGTGAATGAAGCCCACAAGTAGTTTCCAAGTGGATCTGACAAAATGATGACTGTTTTTCAAACACGTTTCCAGAACAGTCCCTCTTTCTTCCATTAGTTGCACAAAACAAATGGCTTCGTCTTAAAATCATGCTCAGCCAGTGTTGCCATTTTGGGCTTGTCAGTATGCTCAAGCTAGAGCCAGGATTATACTTTTTAGGTAAATCAACCTGCAAGTCATTTAGTTCTAGGTGGCACTGTACATTAACCTGGCATAAGAGAATTTGTTTAAAACATTTAAAATGATTGTATTTAATAATTAGAATAATTAATGAGTCTTAGTCTGTAAGACTAAGGTTTTATATAAAAAATGTTTTAAATCCAGAATATTAGGCACTTTAATGTTAAGTGTAGGTGCAAATACAAAAAGACGGTTATGCTCCTATATGCATAAACTGGTTTTGTAAAAACTAGGTCATGCAGTGTACTGTGTGAAGGCATAATACATAATTAATGAATGCTTACTGTACTGCACTGTACTCTTAGAGAAGCTGGGTTGCCTGTATTTTCTATTGAAGTGTAATGATGTCAGGTAGGGCTGGGTAACATAGCCAAAAAAAAAATGATCACAATAATTTTTTTCATATCAGTGGATATCGATAATTATCACGATAAATGTCAAATTTTATTTCTTTCCAGTTTAAAGCCAGAATTTTGCTCAATTTGCTAATTTTCCATAACAAAATAATTATCTAAATAGAAAAAAATATTTCTTAGTTTCTGCATCTTCTAATGAGTGATATTGTTTCAAATCAAGAAATAGGTTTGGGTTGCCTGATAATATTAATAATATCACTTTGTTTTGTCTCTTAGAAAGGCACGTTTGATAGTAGCTCGAGTTAGGATGCAGAGGTACATTTTTGTTCCTTTTTAAAATCAGTAACATCTGTAAAAAATTGTATCAACCTCAGTTTTATATGGTTAAATTTATTCTGACCAAGTTTTTATTTTTATTTTTTTTTATTAAGCATATGATCTCCCATAGTAGCATACATTTAAATCATGATTACACAATTAACACAATTAAAACCACACATATAGCACCTCAATACCATGGTAAAAAAATATAACTATATGGTTTTTAGGTAGCCTATTTGTATGAAAAACAGTAGTCTAAAACATTCTGTATAAATGCACACATGCTATAGCTTAATCACAAATACATACACTATAATTATACACCATTACTCCTGTAATAAAATTCAACGTGAATATCCCACATTTCTGCCACCATGGTGCAGTGAGTGTTACTACAGTAAATCCATGGTAAATGATGGCAATGTGTAGATTGAAAAGCCTTCTGACTGTCTCGTTGCCCACAGTGTTTCTCCTGTTTGGCTATAAACTAGTTTAAATCACGGAGTCATTTGTGTTCATCGCTGAATTCAAGCGCTTCACACTGGATCTCACAGCGCTGTTTAGTGCTCGCGTGACCGAGTAGACGCATCTGCTCTAGAGAGCTCGCGCCACGCGGCAGTTTGAACTTTGATCCTGGCGCAATTCAAATGAGGCGCGCTGTTTCGTTCCGCTTTTGGCGCATAGGCTAAACAGTATGTCGAACATTTATCGAACTCTTCATATCGTTTTATCGAGGAAAACTATATCGCGATAATTATCGTTATCGAATTATCGCCCAGCCCTAACCAGGTGAGTTAAAAGGGATGCTGGGGGAGTTAATACACATCAGAGTTGAGTCATTCTTGCTGTTTTCCATACAGGTTCATGGC
The DNA here is from genome assembly GCF_936440315.1 of Barbus barbus. NCBI lineage: Eukaryota > Metazoa > Chordata > Actinopteri > Cypriniformes > Cyprinidae > Barbus > Barbus barbus. Next base: position 20,954,091 of record NC_136752.1, on the reverse strand, counting down.
TTACATTATTGTATATTTTTTTTTTTTTAAATTAGCACTATAATAACAATAACACTATGAGTGATGTCGATAGATGGAAGATAATAACTTTCCAGGGTGTACTGAACACCCCATCCATGCCTGTTATATCCCTATGGATACAAAAGCAGTGCATAACATGTTCTTAACAATCTCCCTGAAGTAACTCATGGTAATACTCTGTAGTCGTTAAATCTATTCCAGCCAATGGTTTGTGTGCTTCATTACTCGGATACAAACTGCATGAGCTATTTCCAAATTGCCACCAATTGAGAACTATAAATAAATCAGCAATGTAGGAACTATCCGTATTGTTGTACACCTTAAAATGGCTCATTAGACTTATGAGTTGCAGGCATCCTGTCTGCTAGGATCTGATATGTCTGCAGCCTGGACGTTCATTCAGCAGTAACCACTATCTGACACATTTATTGTTCATATTGAGCAGTTGAATGTAGCTCGTCTAATTTCATTATTCTGCAGGGCTGGTCATTATTCACTTAGGATTTTATTGAAGATATCAGAGAGTAATCATAACGAAATGTAAAGTGTCAGTTTTGACTTATAGAAGAAAATGAACCTGTCTCGCAATGAAATTATATCTTGACATCATTATTTGCAGATGAAGGATTTCTCACTAATCTTTCTAGAAGTCTATATACGTTTATACCAGTAGCCTTGTTCATTAAAAAAACATTTGAGAGGGTTGATGCCAGTTTTATTCTCAATTTTTAATGATAACATTTGTTTTTACTCTTTTATGAAAGCAAGGCTGATGTAAAGACATGGGATAAGCACAGCTTGTTTACTTACTAATGAATGCATATCCTTTATATAGAGTAGAAGATTCTTTAACTGGGTCATAACTGCTTAAAGAATATAAATAAGTAATTTATGTATTTATTTTGCGTTCCTGCATTGGCCTTCCTGGGTGTCAAACTAATTATCACACATAAGCATGTTAAGTGTATAGCAAAAGTTAATGTAATGAAATTGTAAACTAGTCATTATACATAATTTAAAAATGTTTAATCTGTTTCGTTAATTATATTGTTTTTATATTATGTTAATAAAATCTCATGTTGACAGGGCACATTGTGAATTAACAGTAGCTGTAGGGAAAGAGGAGCATTGCAATTAGAAAGAGAGAGAGCGGTTGTGTGTGTGTGTGTGCATGTTGGATGGGTTAAATGCAGAGCACGAATTCCGAGTATGGGTCACCATACTTGGCAGTATGTCACTTCACTTCACTTGATATAGAGAGTCAGGGTCAGAGAGTCTATATTTCTTGATATAGAAACCTTCATGCTTTAATATGATATATTTTGCTGAATACAAATATTTATCAAATGTTTGTGTGTTTCGTCTGACAAAAAGAAAGGGATTTGGGGACCTTAACAGAGGTGAATTTGTCAAATTAGAAATCATGTGAGTTACTGCAGTAATACTAAATTCTATTTTCGCTCGTAGCTGATTTGATTGGACTGTGGAGGAATCAGTCTGCAGTCACTGCTGCTGTCTCAAGACACTACCTTCCCCTTCAGGAATACTGCAGTGAAACATACTGTGTGTGTGTGTGTGCGTGTGTGTCTTTGCTGAATTTACAATCTCTCTCTCCATTCTCTCTTTGACTCACTATTTCAGAGCAGTGATTGTTCCATGATGCTGCATTTCTGAAACTGTAGATGATTGCTGTGTTCATCTGTTTGGAATATGCAGGCAGCATGTACCATGTTTACATCTAAATATATATATATTTTGTCCAAATTATTACTCAGTTTTTGTGACATAAGCATTGTAGTCACTAAATATTTACTATATTGTCTCTAAAGCTTTAAATTGTTAAAGATAACTAAATATAATAAGAATTGCTTTCAAATAACTGGTTTACGAGAACAAATCGAACTGAGTTGAAGAGCACACAGTGTTCATTTGGCTCAGCTCTGTCTAGTTGGCCGCGATGTTGCACATGCAATTCAAGGTGAGGTTAAAAACAGTGATACAGTGTTTGCTTGGGGAAAAAAGTGGCTTGTTAACTGAGCAGCTACACTATTTTTTCAACAGCTGAGCTAACACTGCTGAAAATGCAGTTAACTTTTACTTATTATTTCCCAACCTTCATAGAAACGTTGTCTGTTTAGTCACTCACTGACTGGGCAGCAGCTTAGCGTCCTTAGATTTCAGACAGAGCCTGTTTTCTTTTTGTGGTTATTTGTCTAGTTTATTGTGTCCACCTTCCCTCAGATGCCCTTGGTCCAGCCAGCATCCTTGTTCTACTCAACCCCTCCCTTTTCCATTGACCGTGGTAAGTGGGTCAGACATTTGCTCACACACTTTAGAACTGTGCTGCTCGCTGTTGGCCTTGAGCCATCAGACGTGTTTACCTTGCCAGACCGCTATAGTAGAACTAGAGAACCTTCACTTACAGAAAAACATTGAGGCCTGAGAGCTCCATTAAGAGCTCCATATCTCCATGACATTAAGACTTTCGATTTTGCTATTTCGATTTAGTTCTACTCATTAAGTCTGAGAATGCATGTAGCCGCCAAGCCTTTAATTCAATTACAAACTCTCTCGCCTGCCATCTTTATTCTACTTGTACTTTCTCCCTCTCTTTCTTCCCATATTCGCTCGCTCACCCCTTTTCTTGATGTTCCCTGTCGTTCTTCAACTGCTTGAACTTGAAATTCATTAATATTAACATGACAGTATAATTAAATGCCCATCATGGGACTTTACAAAGGATTTGTTATTCATTTAATTCGTATTACATTCTTCCATTCACATCTCCCGACATAACAGGAGTTTGGATATTAAGAGATTTTGTTCACAATAATGTATTTCAATATTTACCAGTCTGACACAGCAATGAGTGTAAATTGGTCAGACATAGTCTTTGTCTTAGCCAGTGTTGATGTTTTGCCGTTTTTCTTGGTTAAGTCACGTTTTGTATTTTTACAAGTAATTTTTACATTTGTCAATATTTTGTAATTATTCATGAATTCTGACTTGATTGGCAACTAATTTTAGTCAACAATACATTTAACACTTGAATTAACTAGAACTGCACAATTAAACTAAATATTAATTATAATTTAGTCATGTATCCACATTTAATAACATCAAATAAATATTTGTTGCAAGTTATCTACTCTACTCGCAGAAATGGCAATGTTTAGGAAAACAATATGTGACATTTGGTGAAGAACAAATGCAACTCATGTTACATGATCCAAGCCTTATTATCCCTTTTCTAAATCCTTAGATGACTAAAAAATTTTAGATTACTGTTGGAATATTTGTTTGTCCAAATCTCAGTGGTGTGTTCGGATTTCACGCCCCATTGAAAGGTGTCCTAAATCTGTCAGGGCTCAAAGCAGCAGTAAAGACCAAACTGGTACTCTGGGCAAACCAAACTGGTATTCCTAGGCAAACCATGATCACCTCAATGATCAGATCAATCAAACCAAAGATGATTGTAGAAATTACACACTCAAGGAAACTAGGAATGCTTTCATTGGGATTTGTAAGAGTTCAACAGTCCAACCATTGGACACACTTGTGCTTGTCATCAGCCATTTACGCAATGTGTTACAGCATTGGCCATTTCCTATCCAACCAAATAAATCAATGTTCAATAGGGGCCCAGCCATTTCTATAGTTAACCAATATAGATGTCATTCCCCATCTCAGAGAGGGTGAGGTCAGATCATGTGGTGAGTGGTTATGTAATTCAGGATGCCACATGTGTACAAACACAGGAAATGCTTTCTCAAATGTGCACCGGTGTACACTCTGAAGTAAATTTATTTAGAGCGTTGATTTAATGTGATACATAACTTATATTTCATGAGTATGTTTTATTAAGCGGAAGCCACCACATTGTCTCAGCATTAATTTTAAAGCATTGGAATAGGAATGACACGCCATTAATGCAATTATAATTCCAATGAAATTTAAAATAGCACAGAGAGATGGGCTGTACTCAATACAGACAGCCATAAAAAAGCCGATGTAACAATGTGAATGAAAAATACCGGCTAATCATTTTCTGCTGCTATCATGTGGTAGTTAGCAGGCACTTCTCAAAGCGCTTTCACCACCTCTTCATCCTTCTCTCCTTTAATGAAGCCAGTCCCTGAACATTCACTCGATATGAGTGCCTCTAAATTAGGTTGTGTCTGTGAGTAGTTCTTGTTTAGTGAGTTGGAAATGGAGAAGGAAATAATATCTGTACTCCTCAATAGCCCTGAATTTCGATGAAGAGCGAAGCCACACTCAAATGCATTCTGGTCTTTAATGTTATTATTCAGGTCTTGTTCACTCGCACACCCTTGACAAAGAATACAATTCTGTTGTAGATGAATTAGTAATATGAATAACAGGTAATATTTTCTCATAAAAAATTATTTTGGTGCTTGATGCTGCAGGTGCTTGCCGTGCGGTAGCTAAGGTGTTCTCGAAGTAATTGCTTGCTGGCAAAATTGGAAGAAAGTCTTATTTATCTCTTTTTATTTTCCCATACATAGTAAATCACGTTGCTCCTCAACCAGCAGCACAATTTGAGGTATAATTCATGTTGTGAGCCGTAAATTTTACACACTGAATGTACACTGTGTCCTAGCAAGTGTTGACATGATACAGCACCAAGCAATAAAAGTTCCTTCATGTAAATCTTGTTTCTATGTCTGGGGTGTGATGGTAGCCCCGCCTACTGTGAAATCTCATTGGTCCAAAGTCCTGCTTGTCATAACTATACATTACACATTAAATAGCTACTGATTGGCTGAGATCGCTTTGCAAATCAGTTTTGCAATCGCACTTATTGTTGCCTTCTGGTTAGAACATCGTGTTCTAATCATGTACATTGTGCAATATTAATGTTTGCTTTTATAAAACTCACAAATTACGTACACGACACAAGAAGTTTTAAAGAGTTTTAATGCTACTTTCATGACTATTTTTGTAATGAGATTTGTGGCCTTCATGCTCGACCCAGCATCAAAGGGCATCAGCTGATCTCATACAGGTAATGTAAACATTTAACTGCTGCAGTAACACTGAACCATTACCTGTTTGCTGAGTTGTGAATGGGATCAAACTCTGGAACTGCTTGAAGCCTGTGAAGTGACATTCAGTGAAGTGAAGACCCTGTGGCTCAGGGTCATAACCGTGCAAATTGTGTAACACGTGAGTCCCTTTGACTGACCTGGCTTCAGACTAACAGCAAATAGTGGGCACCATGTCAATAAAGAGATTAACTTTTAACCAAAATTCGACAAGTTGAGAGCCTGCCATATCTCTGTTACCCCTTATATCTGCTGTTGAGTCAGGGGAATTTATGAGTTTGATAGAATCTTTCACTGATGGCAAGAAGCCAGTCATGGTTTGACCAAACTATCTGTGATTGGATGAACGTGTGGAATGTGTTTTAGTAATGGAAAAGCCTGTTCATTTGCTTAGTGTTTGGGAATATGTAAAGCTGCTGCTTTGAAAAAGGAAAACAGAGCAGCCTGGCCATTGTATGAATGCCTGTGTTCCTGTTTGTGAATGCACACTGCATATTGTAGTGGTAGAAGGGCGGTATCAGATATCAGAGCAAGATAACTTCTTATGCTCTCATGATCATTAGGTGCTTTCTGAGAACTGAATGTCTAGTAACACATTATGATTGAATAAAGACGAGATGTAATTTTTCTTGACACAGTAGGCTGTATATATGGGGTTTAAAAGTAAGAGTTCACATTAATAATTTTTTTTTATTTTGAAAAATATATGACAAGCATGTGACACATTATGATAGAAACTGAAACTGATATAATTCGTTTTAGAGATTATTAATAATTTCATGCTTATTTCACTGACATATAACTAGTAAATTAAAAGAAAAAAAATTACATAAAACAAAATTGTACTTAGACTTTTGAACCTCATTGTTCACCTTTGCAATATTGGATTGTTTTGCTAATGACACTCAGTTGTGTGCTAATTGTTTGCACATGCTCAGTTAGTCCAGACAGGCGTTATAGGCAATCAATGTGCTGTTATCTGCTCTAGAATTACTGACACTATTTAAGCTGAGCTAACCAGGCTTTATCATTTAGAAATCATTTTATGATGTCTTTCTCCATCCCTCCGCCTCTCTCTTTCAATGGAAAGTGTTGTTCATGTAGGCAAATATCTCTCACGACGCTCCACTGTCTAAAGTTTCTGTACTTCATCAAATGCCACCATGTTTTAAACAAATCCATCTTAATACATTCTACAAACAGACACAAACACATACATTTTCAAAACCATGCAAACCTGTCATGCATTAAGCCGGTGGCTAATGGAAAACAAATACAGACAGTCAAATAATGTAAAGCACATAAAAGTGTGCCATTTTCTGTTGTTGAGCCATCACTTAAGGAAGTTTGTGCTTTGGCTTAAAACAGGGTGAAACAAATGTTCTTTTTTTAAAATCTTCAGTTTAAAAATGGGAATACTATAAAAGACATGCTAATCTTTGCTATCATTGTTATTTTCTGAACATGAGAAGATCACTACACTAAACATATGTATTAGAATGTATTGAACAATTAGTATTTGATATATATGGCCTTTGGCACCAAATATTATATATGTTTTTTTGGCCATTGTTAATGATTCTTGGTCTTCTTTTTTATTATTTGTTTATACTGTAAAAAAGTGATTTCTCATAGATGAGGAAATCTAAATACTATTAACCCAAATCTGGTACAGTGTTATAAAAAACAACCATGTTAAACAACACAGTGCTTTGTTATGTCTACCTTCACCTTCTGTGTTGCAAAAACACAGCCTATTTCTTGGAACACTGACCACGTTCACACATTCCTCACTGTTGCTGCCTCAGAATGCTGGTGCAGGTGTTATCTGTTGCTTTGCAGTGCTGTATGTGAACATCTCCCCTCAGCTTCATAGTCTTGGTGCCCTTTCTCTTTGCTGCCCACAAGTGCTTCAAGTTGCTATTATGACTTCCTCACATGCTCATACAAACAAGCATTAAATGTCTTCTAAAGTAGTTTACAGATGATAAGAATGACTTTCATCTAAGCTTAGATAATGTATTTTACCTCATCCTGTCTGCCTTGACTGACAGCAAAGAGCTGTGTGTGTTTTATGGATGTGTAATAATAATTTCAATGACGTCTGAGATGTTTCTCCTTTCCATTTGAAAGCACTCAAAGTGTGTGCACACTGATGTAGCAGGTCATTGCTTTCAAACGGAAAGGAGAAACAGCGTGTGAAAGAAATATCTTTCTATCATTCTGTCTATCTGTCTGTTGTCTCTCTTCCTGTTTGCCCATTCGTCCATCCTTTTATCTGTCTGTCTGTCTGTTGTCTCTGTTTCTGTTTGTCCATTCGTCCATCCTTTGTGTCTTTCTGTCTTATCTACCCATCTCTCTGTCCAACTATCTATCCGTCAAAGACAGACAGCTATCCTGACACAGGGTTGTGTTCTTGCCCTTAGGAAGGAATCACATGGTGAAGCTCTTGAAAGCCATGTGCTGACTGCTGCTCACACTCAGAATACAAAACAGCACACAAAAAATTCACAGATGCATTAAAAGACACGCACACAAAGTCATTTCACCAAGGACACAAAAATATAGGGCAAACATGAGTTATATATTGTTAGAGATTTACTTATAAAGTTACAGCATTCTCTGAAATGTTACAGTGGGATTCAACTGACGTTCTTTGTTTTGAAAAGTATTATCTTGGAGGGTCTATGTGTTATCTACTTGCTGCGCTTTAGTGAATTGCATTTAATGTTGAGGACCATTATCTCTTCATGTCGAGCAAATCTGGAGAAAATAAGCAAGTGATGTGGAGAGAAAGAAACAATTGATTTGAGAGGGCTCTTTTAAGGATTGAGGCTTTAAACAGAAAAGAGGGTGAGAAAGTGCCTCAAAAGTATTTTGAGGCAGTAAAAAAGAGAGTTTATTCAAGGACACATGCAGAAAAGAGGTTAAGTTAATCAATGCCAGTTCTCTCTTCTGTCAAGATGATCAGCTTTTAAATGCACCCATTTTTGAGCTCTATGTCATTCTATTAAACATTAAGCCAATTCATGCAGAGAGAATTACAACCTGCTGTTTGTATTTCAGGTGCTGGCAGAGGACATCTGCACCAGCTCTGTCCAGTCTTATTCATACACACAGCTGCCAGAGCATCTTGAGACATTATGTAGCCTGTTTTATCTTGATTTATCGTCTTATTTTGGGTTCAGAACACTCTGAGAGCCAAGCTCATAGATGTCCTTTATTTTATAAAGTTCACCCTGAATGTAACCTGCAGACAAACTTGTTGATATCAGTAGCTACAGTATAAGTGAAAATATAATTTAGGAGCTTTTCGAATGATGAAAAACGCTTCAAATGTCTACACAAGTCAGGTTTTTTTTTTTGTTGTTGTTGTTTTTTTGTTTCCCTGTGAGAATATTTTCAATTTGATCAAGATTTGTTCTTCACAAGTACAGACAATCCTTTAACTTTTGAGTCCTCAGAAGGTCTGTTTATGTGTAGAGGGTTTCAAAAGAAGTAATTCTCTAAAGACATTCCATGATTTCTATTTACTTTGATAATGAATTACCTCCATTTGATTAAAAAAATATGTATATATTTTTATCCAAACACATCGGCTCTGCTTACAGTAAAAACATGTGACTCTAATCCACTCCCTTAGAATAAATCAGAGAAGATTTTCATGTTCAGTATGCTTGTGTTGTAAATGACCCTCAGAAACTTGTTAGGAAGGAAATAGCATCTTTTTCCCAGGTTGTTTGTTCCTTGTGCTCCATCCCTTGTTGTCACAAATAGTGTGAGACTGGTGGAAACAGGGTCATCGAGTGCTGTTCCCACATATGCAGTGTTCCTGTTTGACATTCCAGCCTGAGACAGGAGATGGACTCACAAACATGGAGACCCAATCAGCACCTTCAAACAGGATGAACTTGATGTATTATGCAATATATGATGATATATAAAATTAGCATGAGCATTGAAGGATGTGTGTTTTTGGATTAATGAATACCTTAATGCACGGATTTCCAACTTTTTATTTATTTATTTATTTATTTATTTTGTCAGCTTGAACCATTTGACCTGAAATATTTGCTTAAAATGTAAGATTTTTCATCATGTAATTTGTCATCAGTAACAGACTACAACCCAGCCCATATGTATATGTGATGTATTACCAAAAGAAATTGTGTGCATCCATGATTAATGCTGTATTCATTCAAACCATGTATGCCCAGGTGTATATTTCATTCAGCTGAAAAAGGCCACAGCCAATCTTTGCTCTTCCCTTCCCCCATTCACTTTGTAAATAAGCGCATCGTTCTTCCTCACATCACATCCAGGTTATGTAACACTGCTTCCTAGTTACCCTGGAGACAGAATCTGCCCCTCTATTCACCTGTCTGAACGGGAGGGTGACAGTGGAATTTGTAAGAAGATTGATCGGTTGTTCTGTTTGCATGTGTGTTGAAGGAAGCATACAGATGACCAGATAGTATTATGAATGACTATTATTGTACAGTGAGTGTGCAATTGGGCTTTTGTGCAATCGGAATGACACACATTTCCCTTGAAAGAGAGTTATTGTAAACACAAAGCAGCAGTGGGCATATGATAACAACAGTGACTGTTTGAGGATGTCATGGCCATGCTAGATAAAGATTATGGAACTGTTAGTCAGATTACATCTGATTTCAATTTTTCTTTGTTTATTTGGTTATATTATGGATCATGGGATTTTAATCAGTTTTCCTCCAACGCTGACTAAACAAAATAAATAATCCCATGTAATTTTTATAAACACACTGCATATATAATTTACATGCCCAGTTACTGCCATAAATCGTTTTGTTGGTCTCTGCTTACGTAATCTGATGAGCACATTTCATTACAGACATTTTAATGAGTGCCTCTTAAGGATAATATACTAGCCATAATGTTTTATTCATCACTAACAGTTCATTATCTATAACCGTCCGCAGCACTGCTTGCAAATTTGTCGCTGTTTAAGGCTTGCTATTAAAATATTTATGCAATTTTCAACATGCAAATTTTTAGCATTTTAAAATCCCACTTTGATTCGATTGATTTGAATACCTGAATTAATTAAAATAAATTTATTTAATTGAATTCAAAGTCTGTTAATTCTCTAAACTAAACAAAAGTTTGCCCTCTGTAAGTCTTCTCTTATATGGGTTTAGGTGGGTGCCACAGGGCTCCCTCTGCTGCTTGTCACATCCAGCCAGTATTGCCCGCTTCATTATCCAGTGGCCTGTGCACTCTGTGCACCTCTTTCTGTGCCAAACAAAGCATTGTGAGGTGCGTCATTACTGGTCTGAAAAATATGCAGACGGCACAGAATGGCAAGCCCAGAAAAAAACAGCAGAGAGAGGTTTTATCTCGCCACTGGTGGCCATTCACATGGCTACACAACATTCCTGCAGGCCTCATTAGGGTGCCACTTGTACCAATCTCGTGTCCCATGCTGCCTCCTTTTTATTTGTGTAGATCTCTTTTCTATTTTTCCTAAATTGTTTCTCCATAGTGTTTATTTCATAATTAATATTGAATGTACTACTTATTAAATATATTATATATCTTTATCTAAATATAGTTTTCTCACAAACCTGCTTTAAAATAGAAAAATAGTTTAATATTTATTCTCTATTGGGGTGTGGTTTACATGACGATATAAGTGTATATCTATGTGCTTTTGTGCATGTGCTCTGGACTGGATTGATTCATAGTAGTAGGACACAAAGAGGGTCTCTATGGGGATTAGGTACAATATAATCCTGGGATTAGGCCTATTGAATTACAGAGCTGAGGGGGCTTCTTTCCTGTTCCGTTTGTGTTTGGATATGGAGAAGGATGGACTGGGGTATCATGTGTCCTGTTTTTAGGATGAAAAGCATATTCTCATGTTCGAAAATGCTTGATTCCCATTGTTGATGTCCTTCAGGTGGTTGGCGACAGTTTTTAATGTACTATAAATACTGAAGCAATAATTTGGGTGTAACAAGGGGGTATAAAAACACTGTAAATCATGACAGCGCTTCAGATCTGCCAAATTAAATCTTGGTTTGTGTCATAGCCTTGAACTGGGCTTCACATTAACCTTTTATAGAATGAAAATGTAGATATTCTCATACATTGGATTGATGGCTGGATGGATGGATGGATGGATAGATAGGAATGTGATTCATTGCCCCTTGAGTAAATTATGGTGCAATAGCTGCAAAACATTGTATGGTACACAGGGTGGTGTAACACATTACAATAAATACAGAACTTCTGTGTCAGTTTGCTTAGTTGCACTAATGTCCTATCGTAGGTTGCATAAGATTTGGAAGTTTTTTGCAGAAGACACAGTCAAACAACTTTCTCTTGGGTTTGGCAGAGAACTGGTTTGCTTGGTTGTGTATCCAGGCCCCATTTGGCAATTAGGCTTTGCGCAATATTGCATTTCCCTTGCTCCTCTCCATAAAAACAGCATTTATTGTAGTTGGCACCTCACTGCTGAAATTCCAAACTAGTTAGATATAAAGTTGGTTTAAGGTCAGTTTTTAGTCATGAGTAGGTGAACACATTCTGTATCAGCTATGTCCAGATGTGTGTATTTGTCTCTACCAAAACAGAGTAAAACAGAATTAGAGTAAAAATTTACCTGCAAAAATTTCAGATGCATGATTTTAATCTTTTGATTGCACTCAAAACCCTCAAAACGAATCACATCAGTAAAACCCAGTTCCCTTAAGTAGTGCGTGTTGATGTTTGGATGGCAAGTAATGTGTAGCTGGTAGTACAATTTCTGCTCTGGTAATTTTTTCCTACCACTGTGTGTATTTGATCTTTAGCATCAACAACACGGACAGCCTGCTGGTGTTGGGGCCCTGATTCAAACCCGCAACCAGCAGAAGAGTGGGCATATCCAACATAAACAAGCTGCCTCCATACCATCAGCTCAAGCCAAAGATTTATAATCAACACACCTGTGTCAACATGGAAAAAGAGGACAGTTTGAGAGAGTTAATTATCTGTCAATGCCAAGTAGCCAGGACGCAAAGATGAGACTTTATCATGCAAAGTGTGTGACTGTTGGGATTTCAATGTTTACTGTTATTAAAATCTAATTCAGAGTGTAATTCAGTAGATTCTTGATTTGAGCTGCATTCATTTTCTTTCCTTCATTAGTCAGCGGTGGTATGTTTTAGCTATAATGCATGGTGCATGTTGGGGTGGTGATGGCGCAGTGGATAAGACACATGCCTTTGGTGTGAGAGACCCGGGTTCGAATCCACTGTGAGACACCAATGTGTCCCTGAGCAAGATACTTAACCCCTAGTTGCTCCTGAGGCGTGCGACCTCTGACATATATAGCAATTGTAAGTCGCTTTGGATAAAAGCGTCAGCTAAATGAATAAATGTAAATGTAAATGTATGTTTATTTGTAAATAAATATACAATAAACATTAAATAATGGAAATATTATAATTAAAAACATCATTTGTGTTTTTTCTCTTGATATAATGTATGCTATTGGATAATTTTTAACAAAGGTTCATTGGAGTTTGTGATGCTACTTTTGCATGTTACATGGCGCACTCTAGTGGACAAAATCTTTTTTTTTAAGTGGACAGTTGTGTTTGTTGGGAGGGTGTGTGGGAGAGTAAGTCACCCTTGTAATCACTCAAGCCCTTAACAGCTCTGCTTTGAGCTACCATTAACATGGAGATTGAAGTTTCGATTAGTCTTGACTTGGACTAATGGACCAAAGTCCAAAGGAAATTGGGTGCTAATTGGGTTTCAAAATAATCTTTTTCCTCTTTCCTTTTAGCAGTTGGAAAGTATCAGGTGGTTCAAGGAAGAGCATGGATTGAATTAAGGGAAAACTCTGATCTTGGTTTTAAAGGGATCACAGTTTTTTTCATTATTATTATTATTATTTTTAAGGGTTAAAGGATGTTCAGTATCCATACTGTATCCAACTGTTAAATAGATTAAATCCTTTAAATAAAACTGCATATTTTTGGAGAAGGTTCAGAGAAGAAGGCTTTTATATGAAGTATTCTGATTTTGAAGGTAAGAAACACTTAAACAGGTCTTGCTATTTAGAGTAAGGATTTTATAATTGTTTTCATGCAAAACACACTTTGAAATGTTTAAATAATTGCTCTGGTGACATCTAGTGTTGTAAAACATCAACATGGGACTGAATTAATGGCAAACTATTACCTTGCATCTTTTTCCAAACGACTTAATATTAACATCTCATCAGCCCAAATGGCATTTATGTGTTGTGGTCTGACAGGCGGCCATGTTCATTAATTCTTCTACCATGAATGGCTGTCTATTTGGCTCCTCTTTTCCTCTTTTACTACTCCATTAGGCCTACTCACAAAAAATCTGCTGACCCTGATCCTTTTTCTTACAAAGTCTTAAGCTTACAAGCAAACTTAACTGACTTTAACGTTTTACATAAAAAACTTACCGCCAACAAAAATACATCAGGTAATTATTTAAAGGGTGACGTTTCACAATTACATTGCCCTTTCTTCACCGGACACCTTTATTTTTGTTGGCAAATAATATAGAAAAGACAATAATCTCAGTTTCTGTAGCCTACCATTAGGTGGTGGTAAAAGAAAAAAAAAAAAAACCTCAAGCAACGGAGCTCTGCATGAACTGTGTGTCTGTATGTGTGAGTGAGGTAAATCCTGAATTGTGGGGACCAAATGACCTTACAAGGATAGTAAAACCTGAATTTTGTACCTTGTGGGACATTTTTTTTTTGGAAATAGCTTATAAATCAAGAATTTTTTTCGAAATGTAAAAATGCAGAAAGGTTTCTGTAAGTTTTAGAGATAAGGTGAGGTTTAGAGGATATAATATAGAGTTTGTACAGTATAAAAATCATTAGCCTATTATGTCTGTGGAAAGTCCCCATAAAACTGAAAACCCAAAGTGTGTGAAGTCCAAGGAAACTGAATTTTAATTCGTATTATTTTTTATTCTATTGTTTTAAAGTTTGAAATGTATTGTATTGCCTTATAATGAGTGTTAATTTGTTTATTAATGTGTAATGGTATCCAAGACAATTTCCTTTTGGGACAGTAGGTATATTTCCATTTATTTCCTTGCGTTCCTATTATATTTCTTTCAATGGTGTTTAGTTTTAACACTGATTTTTTTTATTTGTAAAACGTATTGTGTGAGATTTGTTTCTTATATGTAATATATATGGTCTGTCAATACGCACAGGACCCCCTCGCGACCCCAAAAGAGCTGTGGACCAATCAGAGCGCAGCGTCTTTGCCTGAGTTGCTTGCTGTGTCGCTCTGGTGAAAAGAACTTTAAAGTGGATCAGCGTTTGTGACGGCGACAGTGTCTTGAGAAACTTCTGAGGAGCAGGACGCGCGCGCACTAAAGCAAACTCAAAGCATCCTCGCGCAAGCGACGCCAGGAGAAATCTGACTCTGAATCTTTTCTTCACATTGTTTTGTCTCCCTAAAAACTTTATTTTTTTCCCCCAAGTAGTGCCTGCGTTGACATTTCGAACCAATGTCTTGTCATTTTCCCTCAACTCGTCGCTGAATCTTCTGTCGAGGTTATTTTTGACGAAGAGCAGTTGGAAATCTCAAGATGGACTTGAGACCTTCGCCGTTTTTTCTTGGTCTGATATTAGTGCTTAACGTATTGTCAGCAGCCCAGGACACAAATGAAGAAATCCCTGAGGGAGCGTCCACCTTGGCGTTTGTGTTTGATGTCACCGGCTCCATGTACGATGATTTAGTGCAAGTGATTGAAGGAGCATCGAAGATATTGGAAACGTCTCTCAGCAGACCTCAGAGACCACTGTACAACTTCGCGTTGGTGCCTTTTCATGACCCAGGTACATAAAACAACGCAAATGAGCTTTTCTTCTTCTTAATGAAAGTTATCTATTTCACAGTAAGTCTGTGACATTAATGGTGGCATTAAAATATAATTCTTTATTTTTTGCACAAAGTTCTCCTTCATAGCATTTTTGGGAATATTATGTTTTGTTTGATAAGTATAGCCTGTTCCTTTGTTCCCTTAGAGGTCCTTTAACTACAATTCATGTACTGTGTTTTCCTGTCTTAACACCAAACTAGACCATTTTACTTTGTTATTAATACATATTTCAAAGTAAATGTTTTTTCTTCTTCTTGATTTAAGCATAAATCTAATGCAATTTGGTTTATTCTTAAAACAAGAAAAAAATAAATCATTTTGCCAAGGGGTAAGAAAAGAATCTCTGTTACACAACTTTTCTTCTTAAGAAAATGTATTTTGTTTTAAGGATGTTTACAGATGTAGCTCATCTGAAAGAGGGACTTGTTGCCAGAAACATGACAAATCTGTTAGTTTGCTGTGAGCTGCTTCATGCCGAAGTGTCTTACACCTACAGGAGGTATCAAAGCATTGTTTGTAGTGCCCAGATGTTTTGTGCACTGAATTCACTGTCATTATCATTCCGTCTGTCCAGGCGGAACAACCTTGGAAGCATTTGAATGCCTGCTAGTGCAGCCTTTTTCCATGGAAGATACTTTACTGACTGTACACGATAGTTAGAGTCCTCTAACAGCTCCAATAATTTGGTGTTTTTTGAGTAGACATGGGTTAAGAAGAGTCAATATGTTGCATGTACATTTAATAAATTTAGATTTTTCTAAAGTATACCTGATATACTGAATAATGATATGAGGACCTGAATAATAAATGACAGACTCACTTTTTTGGGGGCAAAACTTTGAACACGGCAGAGCTTTGGCTTTGTAATTAGTTCAAGTACAAGGGCAAGTTCACTTCTCTAAACTACAAAAGCTGAAACAAAATGATGGCATACAAATGATAAAATAATTGCAGGGTAAGCAACTTCTTAGTAAGGATGAAAAACTATGCATCTAAACTCTTCAAACGCATTCGAAGAGTGAGAGAGAGTCTCAAAAGAAAGTATCGTCTCAAGAAATGTTAAGCCACCCCCTTATACGTTTCCAACCTGAATTTGACCTAAAGTGTCCAAACACAGCATGCCAAATACATTTTCCATCCACTCCTTGGGGTGCTCAGGAATTTCTTTCAAGATGCACGCTGTATCTGGTTATTGCTTCAGAATGCGCTGTCCACTGTAACTAAACCGAAAGATTTGCAACAAAAAAGAAGACTCTTAGAGAGGGAGAGGGAGAGCAAGATTGCCTGTTCCTGCACAAAAATGGGTAAATCAGTATTCCAGATTTGTGCAATCATGTACTGAAATCGGGCTGTCGCCTATTTGTTTGCATTATTGTAGATCGTTTTATGAAGCCTTGCAGATGCGAGATGCAGCCAAAGGAGTGGAATATGCATTATTTAGACATCACATAACACAAGCAGCTTGTTTGTCAAGAAATTGTCAATCTGCGTCTGGCTTTTTTGGATAGTGTTCATGTGTTTTATTGCATAAATCAAAGAACAACCCTGCTCTCAGGCAAGGAAGGACTAGATCAAACTGTGAACAGATTTTAATCCCTTTCAATTTGTTTTAATTTAGATCATTTAGCATATTTGGCTTCAGATTCAACCAAAATTCTTGAGGAATTTCTGTAGCAAATTGATATCTAAATAATCATCAATTATTTGCTTTGATTTAGAATAGTATGGAAACATGCCTTTTGAGTTTTCCTACTTATTTTTATTTATTTATTTTTTGGTTTGATTACCCATCTAACCCAAGTAAACAGATAAAAACGGTTAGCGGAGTTCTTTTTCAAGAATAGGTTTGGTTCATTCAGACTATACTGGTGGATAAATGCATACATAGAGACTAAAAGTTTAATCCTCTGGTAACTCTTCGACTGCGACCTGGAAGAGGAAATAGAAAGTCCATTTGGGCTCTGAATAAGGGTTAATAGTCAGTGGAGGCTTCAATGAGTTTCAGATGTCCAGAGATCTTTTAAAGAGCAGTTGGCCCATTGAGCAGTGTGTGGCCACAGGCTCCCTGTGCTACTGCTTTCCTAAGACTCCAGTGATGTACTTCCCACACACACATACATGCATACTCAAACACACACACACAGGCCTGTAAATATGGCCCCCTGTAATCCAGTTCCTGAACTTGGATGTGTTTAAATGTGTGATTTTGGGCATAGAAACACTGTCAATTACTTAGAGCAGACTGAGTTTGGAAACTATTTCTCACACACTTTTCAACTACATCTCTCACACACTTTTCAAGGGTTTTGCTCTTTATTAGTACTATTTATATCATATTATCTGTCCAAATATTGGCTTCTGGACTGGCTTTAGGGAGCTGGAGAATCGTAGAGACGAACAGGAATACATCGTCAGTTCTTTCTTGTCATCCTAAAACTGTCAGGAAAAGCTGTGACAAGCAGAATGGGTATTCTTAAGGGACCATTACTACTCTGGCTGAATTTTCCAGGTTCCTGAAGATCCTGATGATAGCAGCTGGGTGGATATGAATATCAGTCAGCTTTCCAAAGAAAATAGTTCCCTTTGTCTTTCTGTAGTCAGTGAAAAAAAGTTCCCTTATTTTTGTATGAGATTTATTTAGCTCTTTCTACATCCTGTCACAGTTTCAAATGGCTGAACCTACCAAATAGTTTGACAGCCTGCTTGGTAAATGAACATTGACATGCTAACAACTTTTTGATATGATATCTTTGGAGCTATAATCACCTTGACATTTTTAAGGAGCATTTTATCTTTCTTCACTCTGATTGGTCATCTGATCCCTATAGTTAGACCTTTTACCAAAGCTCTCAAAACAGGATAGGAGGAACATTGATGCTTTCAATGCTTTTAACATTTCCAAAGCTCATTGCTTAACTAAACAGCTCTTTGACCCTTTTTCTTCTTGTCCTCTGAAACTACATTCATCTCGAAATACCCCTAGATTACAAGGGGATTGGCGTGAACATGGCCCGTAATGATGCCATTAGGCAGGAATTTGTGACGGTGGGTGGGGTGGGTTAAATAGGGTTTCAGAGTACGGTGGAGTATGGTGTAATTCTTCTGTTTCATCTCTTTAATGTTGAAGAGAGAATAATATAACACTCTTTAATTTGAGAACAGTGCATGCACTGATTCCAGTGCCTAAGGTGTTACACAAAGAGCCATTTTCCAAAAAGTGCTACTATACCCAGTAGTTACTGTAAGCACTTACCTTATATATTTATATGGGGACTCATGACATATATCAAAAGTGTGTTTTTTTTGTGGGGGTGGGGGATTTGGTAAGGATGCATTAAATTGATCAAAATTAAAGACATTTAACATGTTACAAAAAAAAAAAATGTTTTCAACAGAAAACAATAAGACATTTTTCTTAAGCACAAAATCAGCATATTAGAATTATTTTTGAATGATCATACCACACCAAAGCCTGGCTGCCGAAAATTCAGTTTTGCTTCACAGTAATAAATTACATTTATGTTAAAATAGAACTATTTTAAATTGTATTAATATTTCACTATAATATAGTTTTTAAAAATTTTTAACCAAATAAAACCAAATTTTACTGAACCCAAAATTTTGAACAGTAGTAAATTACAATAGTTTTACTATTTAAAATAATTGCTTTCTATTTGAATATTTAAAAAAAATCCTGTTTTTCCTTAATTTATTCCTATGATTTCAAAGCTGAATTTTTAGCATCATTACTCCAGTCACATAATCCTTCAGAAATCATTCTAATATTCTGATTTGCTGCTTGAAAAACATTTATTATTATTATTATGTTGAAAAAAGTAGAATTTTTCAGGTTTCTTTGATGAATAGAAAGTTCAGAAGAACAGCATTTATCTGAAATAGAAACTTTATAAATGTATTTTGTAACTTTATAAATGTCTTTATCATCACTCTTGGTCAATTTAAAGCATCCTTGCTAAATAAAAGTATTAATTTTTGCAGGCTTGGTGAGTGGAAGAGAATTATTTAAAAAACATTAAAAATCTTACTGTTCAAAAACTTTTGACTGGTAGTGTATTTGGCCGCTGAGTCGTAGGAATTGTTTTGATTGGACACGGAGAGATTCTTTGACCTTTTGTGACTGGTGCTGGACAAAGGTCGAAGTCTGCTGGGAAGTTGAACTTGAGATGAGTTCGGAATGAAAGATGAAATGACAAAATATGACTTTTGGCCTGTGTATGATTTTCAGATGTTTGAAAGACAAACATGGATACTATTAGAGTGTAATTGCATTAGCTACAAGTCAGTGAAAAATTAAAGCCTCTGTTTATGATGTAGAGTAAAGTTTTGATTGCTCCAGGCCAAATAATTGCTTATGCTTTTTCATTACTTTGATGTCACACATTCTTTTGTATTATTTAAATATGACTAGATAAAGACAAAACACACTGTATAAGAGCACACAATATAGACTGAACCTGGGTCTCTTATATGATCTGACATAAAACTTGGCTCAATTATAGCAAAATAACCAATTTTAGATGCTCAAGTATGTTTAATATTACCTAAATATGAGATGGGGCCTGTTGCACTGTAGAATTAGATCTTTACAAATTGTGAATTATGAATTTCAAAAATGTACCTTTGTTTGGTAAAGCATAATTATGCATGAGAGGGTCAGGGGGTTTACTGGACTGTACTTCATGATACAGTTACCTATCCCGAAAGCTTCACGGGACACTGATTAATTTATTTGGATTATGTGTAAACATGTCACAACTTAAGCAGGGTTTTAGGCAACCTAAATAGTCTTGAAGGTCCAAATTGGAAGATCTACTGTACATAAAGTTTAGTTCTTGAGATCTGGAGAGAAGTATCAAGACAATATTAACATTACATCAATATGAAACCCACCAGTTCATTGTTGTCTTCTTTAGAGGGGATTTGTTTTGGGAATTTTCTGACAGCCCTGGGGCATCATATACAAAAATGATATACAAACAAATTTGCACATGCAGGGCTTAGTGCATTTCTCAGTCAAAAGTAGTCAAACGTGAAAGCATTTCTCAAAAAACACTACTATATTCTAAGGAGGTAATTACTCAGCACTGTTTATGATCAAAATTGGACTCTGCTACAATATTTAGATGAGAGGACAGGCTGTTTTGATCATTTGTGAACAATTATGTTTTTCATTCAGAACTTTCTTCAGTTTTTGGCTCTGATTGGGGAAACACATTTGGTCTGCATAAATGAAGTCTGTTTGTGCCAGTCTTGTTAAGTGACATGATTTTGGATGATGTGACTCTATATCTATTCAAAACAAAGCAATTTTTTTCCTATCAAGCATGCGAAATGGGTAAATTTTTGTTTGTAGTGAAATGTGGCATGTGACATGCTTCTTTTTTATCTTTAGAGCTGTTTTAAGTGCTGTTCTGATAGGATTAATTTTTTGAATGACATTTGAGTTACTGTACCATACATGAGGACACTGGTGATTTCATGTACTGATCTGGATGGGGTTAGGATCTCTGTAATTATTACTTATGGTGGTTGACCTATATATCGCCAAGGCCTATATTGCATTGGCTGAAACATTTTTCAACTTTAAATTATGCTATATCCAATTTGTCACTAAGGCATAGTCATTGTGTAGTGTATGTAAAATGAGCATGCCCTGGTTTTTATTTGTGAAAAAATTATTTCCAGTTTGCACAGACTTACCAGTCTTATTAAATGTATGGTTGGTTACAGTATTATTTGCATCCATTTTATTCATTTCTTTATTTTAGAAAATGTCATCACAATAATATTTTTTTTATTAGTAAATATTATGTAAAATAAATTATTTAATTGCAGCATCCTTATAATAATGCAATGAAATAATGTAACATCATATGTATTAGCTTTATTTCGGCTACCCTGCTCTCTAAGACATATTGGACATTAAAAACATTACAGTAAATCAGTTCTGATTACTAAATTAATATGCGAGTGTCTGTTGCTTGATGTATGAATCACATAACCCAATGAAATAAAACCAAGTCCTATATATATTATAGAATTATGCAATTATGAATGTAATTACTTGAGAATTTAATTAAGTTCAGTATTAATGAACATTCAGAGGAGCCCAGAATCTGGTTATATATTCAGTTGTCTGTTTTCATTGGATGTGAAGCCAGCAGTACCTGCAGCACCAAATTTCTTTTCTCTTTTTTTAACCGAGAAAGTTGGGAAAACGTTCCAAATCTATAATGTAACAGAACAAGACATTTAGCTTTAGTTACAGCTCTACAAAGGTCAAAATAAATGAGAACGAAAAACTAATATACACAATCACAGACAGTCCTAAAGCCAACCATGGTTAAATTTCTCTTTAAATTAGCTAAAAAACAGCATGTAAGTTGTTTGGTAAATTTTATAGAGGCTGTGTGAGGGAAAACCCTGGCATGTTCAATTTGTGATTAAGTATGTATCTGATGTATGTATACGCTCATTTACCTGACCTCATCTGTATGAGATCCGACTTTATGCTCCGAGTGAAACAACATGGGTAGTTCACTACAGACAACAGCTGAAGTGCTGTCAAGAAGTTCTTGTTTTTAAATGTTTAAAATATTTTAATTAAATATTTGTTTTTACATTAATTCAAATGTCTCTTTTTCAGAGAAAAACTTTTTGAAATATTAGGCATAGTAAGATATTTATTTTAAATAATTTTCACCTTTTCACAGATTTTATTAGTTTTCATATCTTTTTTCATCTCTACCCTGCTCTCGACCCCTGATTTGCATTCCTATCTGGGTCTGTCTATTCCTGTCTTTCTTCATCCCTTTGTGTCTCCCCATTTTTTTTTGTCTCCCAGGGGAGTCACCGTCTCACTGCCGAAACATTTCCTGAGCGGCTGAAAAAACGCCAGGCAGCTCCCAGCTGGCATACCAGCATCTGCTGTGTCTGTGTTAGGATCTCTGGTCTGATTTTTGGCTTTACAGAGCAAGCGATGGAGACCTTCTGACCTTCAGTTCAGGCTTTTCTTTAGAGGCCAACCTGCTGAAAGTTTTGTGGTGTGCGCATGAGAGAAGTGTGAGGAAATGGATAGTTAGACTCAGTTCTCTCTGGGTTTGTGGTTTTGAGTGAGTGAAGCATGTGTGTGGTCAATGATTCGGCCAATGGTGCTGGGTCTTTGTCTATAGGATATCTGACACAATTAAACAAATGTACTCTACATCAGAGCAACATTTATTGTGTACTGGAAGAGTTTGTGTACTTTACATCTTATAAAGTGGTTCAGGACTGCATTGTTTTTTGTTGGCCCTATTGGACTCATATGACTAATGAGTAATGCTTTGCACCAATATACAATTGGTTTCCATTAAATGACTTTGTTTGAGTTACCATAATTAAATCCTCAAAGCTCATACCGTACCAAAAACGGATAAACTTTTTGCTGTAAAACTGATGGTACATTTGAGCTGTTTAGAGCTCTCATATTTTTTACAAAACCTTGTGTAGCTGTATTATATAGATAGATATTGTTACTTTGGTCATACTTGTAAACCAGCAGGATTTAAATCATACAATTCCGCTAAATGCAGTTATGTCATGAGAAAGTTATGGACTAGCAAGCAGTGACTTAAAACAAATGTACATCAACCAACGCTCTATACGTTAGGGCCAACAGTCTTACATCATAGCCGATGTTTCTGGTTTTTAAATGATTGAATGCTGAGAATAATGGAAGCCATATGTTACATACTGTAGCTGTAGATAGCATTCATATTAAGTAGCTGAGAAGAGTTGATTAATAGTTTGTGAAGTATTACTTAAGAAAGAACCAAGTAAGAAACTTAATTTGATGTATTTGTATTTTATTTTTGTATTTTTATCCCATTTTTTGCATATGATAACACAACTGTCTGGTAAAAAGGACTTTAGTTTCTTCCTCTCACTTATCTCTTTTAAATATGGGACGTTGAATCAAATTGTCAGTAAAATGTATTTGTAGCAAGTAGGATTGTGCCATATGACGATTTTTGATCGTGGGCGATAAAAATGTCTCCACGATCTGCTTTTGAAGAAATATCGTAGTATCGTGCTACAGCACATATTCTTTCAGCTGCAGTTCTGGCGCTGCCGTACTGTACAACGCCACATCCATTCAGTGTTAACTCAGCGTTAGAGTTACATTCACGGGACACTGCATTATTTGCAGTACATTATTTGCGTGTGTCTTAAAGCCTAAACGTTTAATTCGCGCGCTGGTCTGACGTGCACTTTTTCTGAGCCGTACACCCGAAGCGCGCAAACTAAAAAACCTGTCTAACAGCGCCTGATTACTCAACTAAGTTATCTTTTGAGCTAATAATGTCAAAACACACAAGGTTTACATATAGACTCAGTTGATTATGTCTAAAATGAAAGTAAACAGTTGAGAGAAAACGGATGCGTGCCTGTATATTAGATGCGTGCAGGTCTTAAAGGGACAGAACTAAACATGTTGCCGACTGTATTTAAAGGGATAGTTCACACTAAAATGTAATTTCTGTCATTATTTACTCACTCGCATGTTGTCTCAAACCTGTATTAATTTCTTTCATGTGCTGAACACAAAAGAAGATATTTTGAAGAACGTGGGTAACCAAACACTTGCTGGTCCACATTGACTTTGATAGTAGAAAAAAAAAATACTATGGAAGTCACTGTGTACCTAATAGCATTTCAGGTTTAAAACTAATTTTGAGTGAGTAAATGATGATTATAAATATAAAAGACATAATCGACAGACAGATGACAGAATTTTTATTCTTTAATGTTAAAACAACAAAGAGAGAAAAAAATAACTCGCTACTCTTGACTGAAAAAATAGTTACTTTAATAGGAATCAATCTATTTAGTGTTTTATTTTTATATTTGTTCATTACATTTCTTGAATGCTCCAGCTAAATATTCCTATTGTACCTGAAAATTAAACACTGTTTGTTTTATTTGTATATTATTTGCATTTGTATTGTGTATCTTTGTTCTTATTTTTTAATAACAAAGATAAAATAATGACAAAGATTTTAATCTTTGCCCACTTTGGCATAAACATCCACCATTCTTTTTATATTCTGTTACCTTGAAAGGATTTGTCTTTAATAGGGAAATTAGTGTGGCTATACTGCTCAGACAAAATAGTAAAACCAACATGACAAAGAATCATGATAAAATTGTGATATTTCTAAACAAATCGTGATATGATATTTTTGCCATATTGCCCACCCCTAGTAAGAAGTCTTTTATTTTCCCAAAGGCTACTTTTATCTGATTAAAAGTACAGTAAACAGTGATATTCTGGAATATTATTACAAATTAAATTATATTACTATATTTTATGTAATTTATTCCTGTGACGGCAAAGCTGAATTTTCAGTAGCCATTACTCCAGTCTTCAGTGTTACTTGATCCTTCAGAAATCATTCTAAAAAGCTGATTTAGTGCTCAAGAAACACTGCCACCATTATAGCTGGATGATGACTGATTACAAGTCTCTCTGGTGGGAATAATAACTTCCATAAGAGTTATTTGATATTCAGTCCAAACCATTCAAGTTTTATATGCCCTTCTGTTCTGATTATTTTAAGTTTTTTTGTTGTGCTGGTGGCAGCTGTAGTCACATACTGAGGGAAACAATTTGACTCGTTTTGACTGTTTTATGGGGGCGCTGTCACATTACCAGCCATTCGATGGTGTCAGTCAAACTTTGACACTCCTCCAGAGGGCTCCTACTGGAAACCCTGAGACTTACTTAGCCAATGAAACATACCCAAGGCCAAACCAATCATGCTACTGGCCTAAATTAGAAACAGAATTGCTTTAGACCCATTAGTCAAGTTTAACCCTGCCTTCTGATGACATCAGCAAACTTATCATTAACATATGTTTTGTAAGGATTCTCTTCCATGAAAACTTCAGTGTCAGGGAAATATTTTTTTTGACTGAACAGTTTTCATATATACTGAAGCATTACATACACATTCAAACCCAATAAACATTCATGATCACATCTATATTAACAGTCCAATGCACACACACATACACACACACACAAATGCTTTGCAAAACCTTGCAATGTTCTTTCTTACTTTTCCGACACACTTTGGCACATTGTTGGTTTTGTGGTCAAGCATCCTGGTAGGTTTACAGCTGGTCTCAAACCAGATAGATATCTTAATGACTCCAAACATACACTAAGATCTGTTTGGATAATTAATAACGGCTGACTCAAAACAGTATTATTACAATAATATTACGAAATGGATAGTTCTGCCTTTTAAATTCTGATTGGTAAGCCACATTTGAAGGTAAATGAATGATAAACTGTATGCGTACCAATAACCACACATCAGTTATATTCTACATTAATGTGACAAGTTGCAGTGTTGCTTGAGAAATGATATGGAGTCCACCACTTAATATACACTGAACAAAATTATAAACGCAACACTTTTGGTTTTGCCCCCATTTTTCATGAGCTGAACTCAAAGATCTAAGACTTTTTCTATGTACACAAAAGGCCTATTACCAGTGTTGGGGGTAACGCATTACAAGTAACGCGAGTTACGTAATAATATTACTTTTTTCAAGTAACTAGTAAAGTAACGCATTACTTTTTAATTTACAAGAAAATATCTGAGTTACTTTTTCAAAAAAGTAACGCCAGTTACTTTTTCCCCATTTATTGACTGACAGTGCGCTGTGTGAGCATGCTGTTACTATAGATCTAAATGTGAATGTGCATGAACTCATCCCACTCGCAAAAAACAGATTTAGTATTCATCAAAATGAATTAAAACAGTGAAATGCAAACTCAGAGTATGACGCAAACTGCAATAATTAAATATGTTAAACAACACAAATGTATCTAATCCCATTTTATTAACCAATGTCTTTGCTGACCTTTAATGATCCGGTTCAACCATACTAATAAGCAAAAATGACTTTAGATAAACTAACAATTGTACTTCATTGTTTTTTTATTGCCGAAGAGTGTTAAAACTTCTTATCCTGAGTTTTACTTTACAGACGTGAATTTACTTTTCCTTCACAAGATACAGGGCTTTTACATTTGTATTAATGTAATTTCTTGTATTAAAAACAATCAAGCCCTGCTCATATTTAAAAAGTAACGCAAAAGTAACGTAACGCATTACTTTCCATAAAAAGTAGCTAAGTAAAGTGTTGTGTTTATAATTTTGGTCAGTGTAATAGTAAGTTTTTTCTCATATTGTTTGGGACACATCCCACTTTTCTTTTCATGTCACTCCATGTTTCTCTGTCACCTTTATGGCACAACGAGTGTGGAGAGTTATGATTCTATCCTGAACATTGGTTGTGGTCAAGTTGAAGCAGTCCTGGCTCATTGATCTGTTCTTTTTCATCAGTCATCTTTTTTTTTCTTGGTTTCTTACAAAGGCTTACTGTTTTGGTAGTTTCCTGGCACGATGTTGAAGTAATTGAAATGATTATCCTGCATCAGTGAAATATTTCTGTTCCTAGAGGAAGTTGTGCAACATATTTGTTGTCAGTGGACTTTTTAATAAATTTTATTGCTATTATTTCCTCCACATGTTTAATAGTTCATGATGTTAATTCTGTTAGTAATTTAGTGTATTCATTATGTTATTTGGTTATTCTTGGACTTGATTGCTGTACCTACAATTTTATAAACCTGGTCATCAAATGTCCATCTTGGATCTACCAGCGGAAAGACACGTAAAGGAGGAAGAATCCATTGTAACTGTTGTTGGAAATTTCTACTTAAAACTTATATATGAACAACATTTAAAACATATTGAAAAAAGAGGGCGATCTCATAGAGTGCCACAGCAGTGAAACAGTCATTTCTACTATCTACACTGGCATCATAGTATTGTCATTGTGGTCAGTGCTCTGTAATAAATACAACATGTTTATCCCTGGAGCGTAAACAGCATGTGATGCTCTTAATCATTCATTTGCATAGTACATAGTGAGTTCGATTCAGAACCTCCTGATTGCTGGAAGAAAAGGGATGAAAACAAATGTTCAGGGCTGTTAATATGATTGCTTCCACATCTATATAAACTCTTTGGTCTTTGGCAGGAGCGATGCGGTGGAGGGTTAGTAACTTAACTTCCACAGCGGTTTCCCAGGCTCCATCCATCTCTTTTTAAGATTGTTCCTTAATTCTTCATTTAGACGGACAAGCTGAAGTGATTTGTCCTTTAGTGAAGAGAGCTATGTATTTTTGAAAATGAGCTTTTAATAATAATAATAATAGAAGGCTGGGGGCATAGAGATAGCATTTCTATAAAATGTTAGTTTAATAGCCTCTCTTCTTTAGACATTTCTCTTGAGACTTGCTTTTCAGATGTTCAAATGTAATCTGTTTAAAGGTCAGAAAGTTACAGAGCTGTTTTGTTACTCTCAATAAATGCGAATTTTTTTCATTGAGCTGGACATTCTAAAATTGAAACTTATGGAGCGTTCAATGTTTTCATAGTAGAGCAACATTTTTCCTCAAATGATCATGGAAAATGTGAATCCTCATTGTATGACCCCTTGAATGGTTTCAAATACTTAGTGTTTTAAAAGATCTGTCGTCATTATTTAGTGCTGACTGCAAGCATATGTCTATGTTCATGAGAAAACACTGCGGCTGTTTCCTTCAATGATCTAAGCTGACCTAAAATCAGATAGCTCAAATAAATCACTCGCTTCCTCTTTTATTATCGTTCATTCTCTTCTGTAAGGTTTTTACGCTTTTATTCACCATAATCATAAATTCATCATCTGTTGTCTGTCTTTCTCCTAAATGTCTTCCAATTTGATTGTCATTATTTTTTTCTCCTTTTCAAAGTTGTTCTAATGCAACAGGCATTTAAGAGCCCTCGCAGCACTTCACCATTTCCCCCATTTTTAATGTTTCCATGTGCTCTTTGCCTTAGCTTCCCTTAACTGTGATGCCGCTTTTAGGTCAAGGGAGAGGTAAAGATGACCAGTGTCCAGGCTTCTAAAATAAAAATCCCTCAATCGCAAGAAATGTCCCAGGACTTAAACTTTTCCATTCATGAAAGCATTCACTTGAAGCCAGTTCAGCATGCAGAGCAGTCAAAATTACTATCCTGTTAAACACAGCTTTGATCACCCAAATGTTCTTTTTCTGCACTTCAATGGTTTTCTATAGTGCCAAAATATCAGTGCTCTGAATCTGAATCTCTCTTGAGGAAACTTTTACAGTTCTGCAAGCGTTTTTTTATACAGTGTTTTCAAGAAGTTACATTAGAGCATGAAGTTTTTCTTTGTTCACATAAACTGAAAGCAAACCATAAAAAATCAGTTATAATTTTTTATATTCTGAAGAGGGTAATACATGCGGACAAAAATACACTTCAGAGACATGTTAGATATGGGGAATGCATCAAAAGGATCTCAGAGTCTCTCTTGCGCAGCCCCTATATTTTTTGGTGTCAAGAAATTTGTAGGTTTTGGACGCTACTGTACTTCCTGACTTCTTCAATGTAAAATGCTTTTGAATTGGTTCAAAGAGGATGTATTTGCTTAGTGGTTTGGGAAAAGCTTCACTTTTATAGGCTAGTTGTTTGAAGTCCTCCCTGCTATTTACAAAATAATCATGATAATGTGACTATTTTGTTTGTATGAAATCTGTGTCTGATGGCAGTGTGTATGAATGGAGTGAGTGAGTTGTTGCTTTTGGTACAATGTGTCAGCTTGGCACTACTATAGTTATCTTGTATGCTTCCTTGGAAAGAAAGAACATGTTTAACAGTTTTACAGCTCATCAAACCTTGAACAAAGAAAGAAAGCTGGAATGCAGAGATAACATGGCTTCAGAAACGGCACATGATGTCATTGGCCCATGCACACTGACACAGGCGACCGCAGAACAATGACCTCACGCCAGACTCTCCCGCCGCTGACAGAAGAGCATACCTGAGTTATAAGGTCTTTCCTATTATGAAGGAGAACAGCTGATGGGAACATAATGAGAACAGGCTGGTTTTTTAGAACAGAGCAACTGCCGGTTAGACCCAGCAGGTTTACTTACCACACCATGCTATGCTAATTAATGCAATACTTGGACTGCACAATTAAACAAATTTAAATTTAAATTGTAATATTGCCTTGTCTGATTTACTTAGATATGGTGTGTCCATACCTTATTCTGGCCCTGTAGCTCGAAATAAAGGCATAATATTCACATTACACAACTCAATGTAATAAAAGGTTCCAAAAAAAAAAAAACTCAGATTTTTTTCTTTCTAGGGCTCAGAAAACCTCCTGGCACTAAACCTTAAGCTACCTGTCACCCTAGTTCAACTGTGACCCTTGATCCTCGACATCCGCCACTGCCAGCATAAATATTTGGCATCTAAGTGGACAAAACAAAACTCCTTCTAATCTTTTGATCTACGAGGTCATTTGACCGTATTCCAACAGCGTATTTTTGCCTCTAACGGAATTTGTTGTTTTCTGCAGAGATTGGACCCATTACAATAACAACAGACCCCAAGAAGTTCCAGGATGAGCTGCGGGAGCTTTACGTTCAGGTGAGCTCTTGTGCTTCACATTGAGTTTGTTGACATATTTGATCACAGGTCCATATTCAGTCCAAAAATGTGCTCAGAGTCTTAACAGCCAGAGAAGAGTCACTCTGCTAAATTGTTCAAAAGTTATATATTTCCTATGAAAAAAGAGTCTTTGCACCCATGGGATAGTATCTTTGGCTTATATTGCACTCCAATATCTGGCAGGTATGTTGATTTGAATGTGCACCTTTGTGATTTGAAAGCAATGCGCCTTGGGTATCCAGATGATTTAGATTTTACAATTCAGCAATGTATTTTTAGTACTGTCAAAGTTAACATTGATATTAATTAATATTTATTAATTTATATTTATGTTAAATATCTTTAATACAATAATTTTCAACCTTATTTTACAAATTTTTTTTTCACTTACTGTTTTATAATATATTCTAAATACTGGCCGGAAATCTTGAGATTAATTGTGATTTTATTGACAAACCTTGTTTAATTGTAAGAAAGAAAAAAAAAAAAAAAATCTTTATGGTTTTTGTATAAAATCACTGTAGTACAATAACAATACCAACACCGATTTTTAATTTAATTAATGTAGTCTGTAATATAATGCTTAATATTATTCCTATTTTTTATTTCAGAAATGGGCTACTGAAATAAAAAAGCAGATATTTGAGAGTCTTGAACATCAAAATGTATAGATTATTTTCATCGGTGGTGATTTGCCATGTCACAGTTTCAAACAGTTTCACTTGGACACCTCATTAAGAAACCGGCGTCTTCAGAGTGAAGTGTCCTCTGTATGTTTCTCACTCTCAGCATCTGTCCCAGCTGTTTGGGCCAAAGCAGGGAAAATGCAGACACACTGATTAAGTGCAATTCTGTATTGGCACAAAGAATGTTTTTTTTTTTGTCTCGGAGGCAGAAGTTCAAGCAGAGCAGGATTTGGTCTAGTTTGTTTGGAGTTCATTGTAAGTGTGCGTTTGACTTGAAAGGGATAAATTATTCAAATCACCGTTTGCTGGTAATGTCTTTTCCAGTGTCCAAAGAACAACCTGCCACTGGAAATGAACTACAAGAGTAGATTCTGAGTACATTCTTAACCTTTCTTACAATCTTTCCACTGTTTGATATTTGGGTTTGCTATCCACTGTTGTATGTGTGTGTTTGTGTAAAGAACAGAGAATCAAAGATCACTTGCTTCCAGATGTTTCATTCAGACACGTGCCCCCTGGAACGCATAATGAAGACAAGACTCTTTGCCCTCCATGTGAGAAGAGACAGACATACCTATATCACAGATACTCTGATGTACACAAACATTAGAAAACGGTTTACTTTTATCCGTGTCAGTTTAAAGGAAGGCTCATATCTAACAGAACTCTTGGAAGTCATCCATTTGGGTCCAAGATTGTGCTCCATGTTTCATTCCAAGGTCAATATCAGTTACAGGCATGACTGACTCCCATGGCAAGCTTTACAGCATGCCGTATATTTCTACTTTCACGATTAGGCCAAATCTACTGACCAGCTCGTTGTCCTTTCCAACTTTGTGCAATTAAGATAAATATCTGCCTTTGAGTAATCTGGATGTTCCATTGACAGAACACCTTGACAGTTGTGCTCATATTTATTTCAATGTATCTTGTTTTATTTGTGTACCATTTTTTTAAGTTCCAAAGCAGCTGGACTGAAAAGAGGAGATAAATAAAGAAGATAAATGGAAAAGCAAATAAAAATAGACAGTGAGGAATTACAGTGAACAAGCCAGGGGTAAGAGGAAATGCTGTAGCTAAAACAGTTGAGCACGGTGCTAGCAACATCAAGGTTTTGGGTTCAATCCCCAGGGAACGACAAAAATATAAACTGACTAAATATATACCTTGAATGTAATGTAAGTTACTTTGGAAGAAAGTATCTGCCAAAATGTATGAATGTAAAGAGTGCCAGTAAAAAATGTAAAGATCTTTATAATGTAATAAAATATTTATCAAAGAATCCTGAAAAATATCATGGTTTCCACAAATATAAGCTGAACAACTGTTTTCAGCATTGACAATAATATAAGAAATGTTTCTTGAGCACCAAATCAGCATACTTGAAGGATATTTGAAACATCATGTGACACTGCGTAATGGCTGCTGAAAATTCAGCTTTGCCATCATAGTAATGAATTTAAAAATATGTTAAGGATAAAATAGTTGTATTTAATTTTTAATAGTCTTACTGAGCATAAGAGACTTCTTTTATAAGCATTTAAATAGCTTACCGTTCCAAAACTATTGAATGGTAGTGTATACTAATAAAATCAAGCATTGCATCTCCTAGCATTAGAAAAAAGAAATAAAGCAACAGGCAGCTTTCTGTGTGTTTTTCATATAATTAACACTGATTTATTGACAAATAATGTTGGGTTTTTTCAGGGAGGAGGAGATTGTCCAGAGATGAGCATTGGAGCCATCAAGATTGCCCTTGAAATCTCCCTACCAGGGTCCTACATTTATGTGTTTACGGATGCCCGATCAAAAGACTACAAGTTGACTCATGATGTTCTTCAGCTCATTCAGCAGAAACAGTCACAGGTAATTCAATCATTCACTCAATTTCCAGCAACAATTTAGTAGCATTAATAAAAGATCTGCCATGCTTTGCTCTGTAAATGTTGCCTTACGTGCAGTGCTAGCGTGAACATTGTAATATTGCAGCACTTCTTTTTTATTGTTAAGTTTGCTTTGGATAAAAGCATCTGCTAAATGAATTAAATCAATGTGATGATAATTTATCTGGACATTTAGAATCGTGTACCAGAATACCACTAATGATCAGTATGTATGTGTGTGGGCAGGTGGTTTTTGTGTTGACTGGTGACTGTGATGACCGATCGCATATCGGCTATAAGGTGTATGAGGAGATCGCCTCGACCAGCTCAGGACAGGTCTTCCATCTGGACAAGAAACAAGTCAATGAGGTAAGTCGCTTTGGATAAAAGCATCTGCCAAATGACTAAATGTAAGATTATTTGGGGCTACTTGTTTGACCCAAAGAATATCATTTTACAGTTTCTTTATGTTTCAGTCAGTAACACACTGCTGCTGTTATATACTGTATGTCCAAGGAATAATAATTAAATGTCTTCATATTCTAACTTGGTTACCAGCCCAGATTTTTATCCACTAGACAACATCACCCCATGTACGATGATGACAGAGTGAGCAAATTAATAGAAACATGGATAAAAGTCCAGGATTCTGTTTTATATATCTCTGAAAACCAAGGATTTAGAAGAGTTCGCTCTTTTTAGATGTTCCAAGAAATTCCTATCAATCTTCATATGCGGTCAAGTTGCTGCTGCTTCAGAATTTTGATGTTAGAATCAAGGGAATGGGGGGAAGTGGTATGTGGCCAAGTATGGTGACCCATACTCAGAATTTGTGCTCTGCATTTAACCCATCCAAGTGTACACACAATAGTGAACATACACCTGGAGCAGTGGGCAGCCATTGCTGCGGCGACTGGGGAGCAGTTGTGGGTTCCCGTGCCTTGCTCAAGGGTCTCACCTCAGTTGTGGTATTGAGGGTGGAGAAAGTGTTGGTTATTCACTCCCCCACCTACAATCCCTGCCGGACCCGAGACTCGAACCCACGATCTTCGGGTTACAAGTCCAACTCTCTATCCACTAGCCACGACTCCCCTGGCCACGACTGCCCATAAACGCAAACTAAAATATTTGAGAAGACAAAAAAAAAAGAGTTTTTATTTGAGGTTGTAATTTTAAATGTCCATTAAAACTCAGCTCCTCAAAATGTAGTCATTTTTAAATCTCTTCCTCTTCCCTTTTTATATTCCTAGCCCTTTTCTATAGGTTTGTTCAGTTCAGTTCTTCTAAGCTTAATCTTTTGTTATTCTTGATGATCTTATCTATATACATACCTATACTCTCTCTCACACACACACATTATATATCCATCAATCATTATGTTGGACTTTACTCATTTTTTGTATCTTTTGACTGCAGGTGTTGAAATGGGTAGAGGAGGCAGTGCAGTCCTCTAAGGTTCACTTGCTCTCGACTGATCATCAAAATGGGCTTTCAAACACTTGGCAGATCCCCTTTGACCCTAGCCTGAAGGAAGTGACTGTTGCCTTAAGCGGCCCTGCACCAAATATTGAGATCCGAAATTCTCAGGGTAAGGAGAACATTGTCTGATTACAGTATTCCCAGAACTAACACATAGTGTAGACTGATATAGAACTGAAGCATGTACTTCTTGTGCTTCTAGGAAAACTTATCGGGATTAAGGAGGGTCTGTCTGAGCTCCTTCACATCCCTAACTCTGCCAAAGTCCTCAACCTCAAAGACCCAGCGCCAGGAATGTGGACCATAAAGGTGATGGACTAGTTTATCATAGACCAAGATGCACATACACATTTCATAGGTCTTTTGTGTCAGTGTTGATGATTTAACTGTAACTGGTGGCTTTCCAGAAAAGTAAAGTTATTGCTTTTAGTCTGTTTTATCTCCTCAGAATAAGGACAGATCGCAAAATGATGGATAGGTAATCAAATCCAAGGTTGTATGGTGAAGTCATTTATGTCGTTGCTCCGTTCATGATGAGGAATTCTGAGGTTTGGGACTTTAGGGTACACAAAGTCCCAAAGGTCCAGTTAAAGGAAAGGACAACATTTTTGCCTGATTGATTTGTGTGCCCTGTAGCTTGTGTACACAGAGGGAAACCTTTCATAGTCTGCTCAATTCTTTGAGTTTGAAGAGCTTGATGATTTATGTGTAGAGGAATGTAAAGACAGAACATGTCATCCTCCATTTGCACTGAAGAGAGGGTTGTCTGGCATAATACGTGCAGAATCCACCAGAATCCATCTGTCAGTTTATTTCCTTTTTACACCCAAACTCTTCTCCTTCTTCCATTCACTAGTAATGTGAATCTCAGTATGTTGTTGTTTTGTTAAAATCTGAAAAGCTGAAATCAGGACTCTTTAGACTATTATATGTCCCATGACTAAAAGGTTTATTTCAGCTATGCTTAGATTGAATGGATTGTAAAATTGTATATAATTTACACTACTGTTTTAATGTCTCTTATACTCACAAGGGCTAATTAAAACTGTTTTTTATTTTAATATATTTTAAAATTTATTCTTGTGATGGCAAAGCTGAATTATTAGCAGTCATTACGCTAGTCTTTAGTGTCACATGATCCTTCAGAATCATTCTAATAAGCTGATTTGGTGCCCTTGAAACATTTATTATCAATGTTGAAAACAGAATTTATTGAAATAGAATTTATTGTAACACTGTCAAGATTTTTATTGTCACTCTAGATTCAGTTAATGCCTCCTTGCTGAGTCTTAGCCCAAACTGTAGTGTCTATCTGTTATGAAACTTTGAATCTACAAGGGAGTCCAGGCAAATTAAAAATCTATATGAAAGAATATGAAATCTATATGAAACACTATATATATAGTTATAACTATATAAATAGTTCATATATATATAAATAGTTCATATATATATGAACAGTAACTTTAATTTACTAAGTTCAATTTGTATATTTTTCAACTTTAGGTTATGTACCACTTGTCACATGAGTATGAAGTTTATTTATGCTGTGGCTATTAAAATTGTTTTTTTGCATGCCATAGAAAACAATGGCTAAGGTTCCTTTAATCCCCTAATGGTCCATTTTCGATATCTTCGCCAACTTTATTAAATCTTTTGTATTATTAACAGAATCAGTTTTAATTCTCTCCTGACCCTCAGTGCATTTATAAACATGAATACCCATACGCTCCATCACTTACATGAGCTGAGATAGAAAAAACCTCCTTGTATTTATTTTCCCCAATACAACTTTAATTAATGTGTTTAAATAATGTCAGTGTTTGTCAGAAAGCATGCAGATTGTGACCACAATCTCTGAGTGTTCCCATGTTATGGTGGCGTCTGACTGGGTTTTCTGCCTCTGGGTTGTTTTAGGTTGGATTAGTGAATGTTTGACCTGAATTTTGCTTGGCAGGGCTAATTCAAGGCGGGCTTTAAAACCTCTGGATGAATGGATATAATATAATCTTAATCTTCTGTAAATTGCTCTGCGAAGGCCTTTCCCTTGAACCTCTTGAATGCCCCTTTACCCACTGTTCCAATGTCTTTCCTT
The DNA here is from genome assembly GCF_936440315.1 of Barbus barbus. Taxonomy (NCBI): domain Eukaryota; kingdom Metazoa; phylum Chordata; class Actinopteri; order Cypriniformes; family Cyprinidae; genus Barbus; species Barbus barbus. Next base: position 20,918,334 of record NC_136752.1, on the reverse strand, counting down.
CTCTCCTCCACATCTCTCAGAGGAATCCTTTAGGATCATCTCCTCATCATTCTTGGCGTCATATCATGCAGTGCTTCATGGCCCATGATAATTCTTTAGGATGGTTGTAATTTCAAAAGAATGCAAGCAGAGGATGAGTTGCCATGGCTCGCCCTGGAGCACTGAGCTGCAGACAACATCAATCGTACGCCAGACCCTAAGCACCAAAACAGTCATGAAGGGCAGCGCAGAACAGCAGGGATCATGTTTAAATGACTCGGACTGTTCCATCTGTCAAAAGCGAAGAAAGAAAGCGAGTCATTCTGCGGATCTTGAGCCGACTGTCATCATAAATTAGTTTTGTTGTGCTTCTTCCGTGCATCTTGCTATGAAAAACACAAGTTGAATGCTGTTATCTGTTATATTTGTTTACTTATTTGTGTTGTTGTCAATTTAACCTCAGACGTCCAGTGAGGGCAGGCACTCAGTTCGTATATCAGGCCTCAGCACCATCGATTTCCGAGCAGGCTTTTCCCGAAGGGAAACACTGGACTTTAAAATGACATCCAGCAGGCCAGTCCAAGGTGTGTTAGTGTTTTAAGGAGTTTGAAGTCATATAAGTTACAAAATGCAGTTAAAACAGTTATGTTATTACAATTTAAAGTCATTTATATATTATAAAAATGTAATTTATTCCTGAGATGGCAAAGCTGCATTTTCAGCAGCCATAACTCCAGTGTCACATGATCCTTCAGAAATCATTGTAATATGCTGATTTAGTGTTCAAGAAACATTTCTTGGTATTGTCAATGTTGAAACCAGTTGTGCTGCTTTTTTGTGGAAACTGTGGTCCATTGTTTCAGGATGCTTTGATTAATATAACGTTCAAAAGTACAGCATTTATTTAAAACAAAAATCTTATCTAATAAAATCCCTCTTAAACTGTGTCCTTGCTGAATAAAAGTATTAATTTTTTGAAAAAAAGAAAAAAGAAATCTTAAGTAAATCTTAAAAGTAACCCCAAACTTGTGTTTCTGTCTTGACCACACACGCTGTCAGATTTATGAGGTCAACATAGTGGCTGTGTACTTGAGCATTTTAAACATGTTTTGGTTAACCTTTTTAACCTCTATGCTCCTTCCCACAAACGCACACACACACACATACACACAGGAATCCCCACCTTTATCCTGCTGAACACCACTGGTCTCTCCCCTCCTGCTCGTGCTGATCGCCTGGAACTCTTGAGCATCACTGGTGATGTAATGAAGACGCTGCCCATCCGCTACTTTCCTGATCGACGCCCTTATGGCATTTGGAATATCACTGAGTTTGTTCCACCCAAAGAGGCTTTCTTCCTGCGAGTCACTGGCTATGACCATGATGGCTTTGTCTTCCAAAGAGTGTCCAGTGTCTCCTACTCCAGCATTGTGCCAGGTCAGATTAGTGTAGATAGATAAAACCACGGAATAGTCAATCTAAGTATCATATAGGTGTATTTTACTATATGTACTACTAGTGTGTTTTGTTCTTCTTCTTTTAGAAGCACCCAAAGTAAGCATGCCCACTCATACCCCTGGTTACTACCTGCAGAAAGGGAGTATTACGTGCTTTGTGGATAGCCTGATCCCCTATACCTTGCGCTTCACCAGGGAGGGACTCCGCCTGGGTGTGGACCAACTCTTCAGGTAGTGCTAATTAATGGCACTGTAGATGAGTAGCTGACATGTTGTGCAATGTGGCATACACTATCATTCCAAAGTTTGGGGCTGGTAAATGTTTGTTTTGTTTGTTTTTGAAAAAAGTCTCTATTTTTGAAAAAAAATGAAGAATTTGAAAACAAAAAAAACCAGTAATGTTGTGAAATATTATTACAATTTAAAATAACAAACTTCTACTTTAATGCATTTTAAGATGTATTGTATCCTTGTAATGGCAAAGATGCATTTTCAGCAGCCATTGCTCCAGTCTTCAGTGTCACATGATCCTTCAGATACATTCTTTGATGAACAGAACATTCAAAAGAACCTAATTTATTATAAATCTTTGTAATATTATAAATGTCTCTGCTGTCACTTTGGATCAATTTAGTGCATAAACTTTTCTGAATAAAAGTTTACAAAAATCATCATACTGACTTTTTAATGGTAGTTTACTAAATTCTGTGTAAAGCTATTTTAAACTGAATTTTTCTAATAAAACTAAATTGCTGTTTTTTAATAAGAAGAAATTATAAAATAATTATAAATAAATTATAGTGTTGAAGTCCTGAAGGACCCAATGCTCATAGCCTAATCATTTAAATATTTGCAATTTGTGTTTATTCAGGAAACAATGTATTTTATATAGTTTTACATTTTGATCATCTTTTTAGGGAGTCTGCTAATGCATCATGGGGAATCCCTCAGGTGTCCCTGAAGGACGAGGGCTTTTATGAGTGCATCGCCATCAGCAGTGCTGGAACAGGACGGGCTCAAACCTTCCTTGATGTTTCTGGTTAGAATGTCACCTTTCATTTTCTACTACATTATAGCCTGTTATTATCAGTAACATTAACTGACATGTTGCAATATACACTATAACGAAGTTGGCTTGAATGAGTTCTATCATTCAAAGTTGCAAAGACTCAGAGAGATGCCCACCAATAGAAGAGCACTGAAGCATGCTGCCTGTGCATGACTGAACGGTCAGGCATTTCAACCTTATACACTGGTGCATAATAGATAACATATGAGGAATACATATGAGGCTGAATATTGAGATGTCCCACATCTGACATGCCTAGAATGTCTCTTTTATATTTTCTCGTGAGACAACTTACGTGTGTGAGTTCAATCTACCATTGCCAGAATCCCAGTGTGATTGCTTCATGTAAATGCTTTGGTATTTCCCCCATTTCTCCCAAAGTGGAGAAAGCACTGGATTCCTCAGATGAAATGGCCCATTATAGTCTTTGGTTTTATTTCATGCTCCATGTAACAGACATGTGTTGCCCATGAACAATGTCATGCGTGTGAGTGAGTGTGGTTTTAAGTTCAGGAAATGATTATTTTTGCTGTTGAGGTTGGTGATGCTAACGGCAAAAAAATGCCAAAGTTCAGCCTAAACATTTGTAGTTATTTGTATTACAGCAGTAGAAGATTAATACACTAAAAAATGTCAACCTCTATCAACTTAAAAACTTAAGTTCAGCTGCTGCCTTAAATTTTTAAGTATAATCAAATTGAATGTATGTAATTTCCACTTAAATAATATTAAACTAATATAATTTGATATAAAATAATTAATACATTTAAGTTGATTTTGTATAACTTTACTAAATTCAAGTAAAATATTTTGATTCAGTGGCTCAAAATCTAATGAGCTGTCTGCTCTACATAGCATTTTTGGCCATCGTAGATGCAAGCAAATGCAACTGTTAAGGACTGTTCACACCAAGGTGATTATTCGGTGCAAAAATTTGGTGCGTTACACATTTTAATTTGAATGAATGGCAATTCAGACGAGCAGTAACATTTGTGAACTGTTAATTTTTTTTTTAATGTACAAGAGTTCTAATCTCTTTTCCATCACACTGCAAAGAAAACTGGCCAACCAATAACACTGCTTTTGGTCATTTGCCCAGAGTTGCTGCTCTTGCATAACTACGAATTGGTGGCACTCAAGAACAGTCTATTTTGCTAAGCGACAGTCTTGTATTTGGTGTTGTTGGATAAACACTATAGCGAATACAGAAATCTGAATGGCTGTTTGAAAGCATGTAAATACTGTTTGACTTCCTTTGTGCTCTGTGACAAGTGGGCATCGGAAACTGAAGGTTGCACAGAGCTTTGTGTACCAGGGTAAATGGGGTATTTCTGCTTTTCCATAAGTGCCACCTACTGTTAGAGAGTGAATTTGCATAGTCATTCAGTCTGTCTGCAATTTTTTTCTTACAAAATTTGACAGAATTTCTGTGCCAAAAATTCATGCACAATATGCTATTTAAGTAGGCAGCAGTTTTGAGACACGTCTAATATTCTCATGTCACTGCAATTAGATTTTGATATCAGATTTTGTACTTGGAAGACAGAACAGGATTTTTTTACCTAACATTTCAATAAGGGAGAAATATTTCAATGTTTGGTTTTGTGTTGCACAAGGACTGCAAAAATGTGGCAGTGTGGTTTTGGAAATCAGACACCACACTGTCCCAAACCGTGCTTACACAAACTTCTTGGACAAATAGCCTCACTTCCTGTCTTCCGGCTCCTCTCTGCTGTCTTGGCTTTATGGTGAGATACAGCGTTAAAAACACCCAGGGTTACTTTAGAGTCTGGGATTAAGATCCCATTCACCTGGAATGGTCACCTAAAAGTTAGGTTTATTGTTGACCAAAGGTTTATCCCCTGTCCCATTTTCTGAGCTGTTTCCCCGACTGTGCTGTCGCCGGGCCAGTGACATGATTAGCCGGAGTGACAGGAAAAACCTCCCTTATGAAATTTATGTGTCTTCCTGTATAAATTCCCCACTTATGCCCTAATCCACACATCTGTCAACACCCTCCCCGTTTCCCTTTGCATTTCAGACTCATTGCACAGACTTCATACATCTGTAGAGTTCACAGACATCCAAAGACCTTATGAGAACTCATAGACAAAAAAACAGTTAGTGAAGGTGAACAGATTCAAATCAGGCTGTTGAATTCAGTTTCTCTGGGATAAACAGGTATATAAGCGCACATTCTTGACTCATTTGTGTCTGTGTATTTCTGCAGAGCCTCCTCCAGCTATCACGGTGCCCTCCAATGCGACAGCGTCTCCCGGTGCAAATGTCATTTTGACGTGTCTAGTTGCCAGCACGGTGCACTTTAACCTGACTTGGCAGCGAGGGGATGTAGATGCCAGATTGGACCGTCGGATGCGTGTCACCGCCAACTTATCCTTGGAAATCCAGCGAGTCACTCCTGATGATGTCGGCTGGTACACCTGCATCGCAGCCAATGAGGGTGGAGTCTCTGCATCTCGTGTGTACCTAAATGTGCAAGGTAAGTGTATCTGTGTGACTTTTAGTGTTGTTGATTAATCAATAAGCCACAAAAGACTGATTACAATGGTTTTATCACATTTAAGGGCTTAAGGTAGAATATGCATATTCCAGTTTGACTCATGAATATTAATTAGGTGATAAAACATTTTCTAGGCTTAAGAACAGCATACTACTTATACATTCATTCTACCAATGCAATTTTATAATAAACATTTTACTCTTTATAATAATTCCAGTTGTTGACCCAAATGTTAACGGGTCATGATTTTAATAAACAGTCACATTCCTTGTCCACTAGGTGTATTTAAACTGCTAAGACTTTCAATACATGCATAGAAAAAGCCATGCCACAGGGCCCTTGGCAGCTCACTTTCCTGCTCCTCTCTAGCACAAGATCTGTTTTCACTGCAGCCTTGCTGTAATATTTCACTGTAATATTTTATAGCACTTGTGAAAGTGATTTATGCTGGGCTTGCTCACTGTTTGCGATCCTGTAGTTTCCATTGAAACAGGCTCTAAACCCCTCTCTTACACTGAATTAAGAAGACTTCCTTCGATACACAACCCTGGCAAATCACTTTGCTTTCTCTCATTAGTGCAAAAGAAAAATTACAAATGAGATCACAAATGAAAAGAGAAATGGCTTTTGTAACAGAACAGAACTGAGGTGTAATGGATTGTTCATGCAAAACATGTTTTTGCTTTGCACTGCGCTGCTTTTTAGTTGTTTTTCTAAATAAACATACACTAGATGGATTGTAGCGTCTCACATCTCACACTGTATATTAAAACGTGTTTTTAGACCTTGCCTATTTATTTATTCAACTGCCCTATGTCTTGCATTTTTATAAGAAAGAATCTCATAACACCCAACCAAATATATACTTGAAAAAAGACTTTCAGTTCAGTTTGTCTACTAAGAGGTCATGAAGTACTTGTCCTCACTAACCTTTTGTCTTGCATATCGCTTACAGAATCAAGACATGTCTGTTGTTTCTCATATTGAGGCAATTTTTTATTAGTCATGCTCTGTTGTAATGAATTAGAAAAAGCTGTTTTGATTTGAAAATATAGAGTTTGGAGGTAATATTGATGGATAGATGTGACTTGAGATTGTCCTTGATGATGAAATGTGTCAAGCCCCTGAGGGCCCCAGCAGGGCCAGGCTTGAGTTTTATTAGCAAGAGAGCGGGAGTGACATTAAATGTATAATTTTACCTCATTGTTGAGTGATGAGTCTCTTAGTTTTTCACAACATTCTTTCCCAAGACCTGAGGAACGGGTTTTCTCTGCATCCCACTTTAATTCTTTCTGTCTCTGTTTCTGTCCTGTCTCATTTCTGTCTCTCTTTAGGGTTATTTTCCTGCGTCTGTAACCAGGTTTCCATCCGAGTATTTTTTTGAAAAAAAATATTTAGCGCTTTAAAATATTTATTATATAGCTGATATAATCGATAAGCCAATTATCGATTAAATTTCTCATGTGTCGTCAAAATCTTTTTCCGTTTAACTTTAGCACATAAATTCTATATCGATACTTCAAATGTCGCAAAAATTTGTTTGGAGAAAATTGGCTTTAACGCAAATAAATGTGGTGTCACATGACAGAATTAGCCTATAGGCAGCGTCCATGTTCATGGTGTTGCTCATGTTTAAGCACCATTTTCCTGTAGTTCAAAAGCGCATTAAATCATATTATTATTATTATTAAATACCATCTAAAATTATTTTATGCATGGCAAGAAAAAGACGAGTTACCTCTCAGACGTACTTATCTTACCTGAAATTAGTCCCCAACTATATCATTACTAGTTACCTTCATAGACATAATGGGGACTACTTTCAGGTGCTGCGTAATATCACTGCGCCTGCTGCACCCATGGTATGGCAACAAAGTTCCTTGATTATTACGCCGGAATGAGAGTATAGTTCCTAGCCATATCGGCCTAGAATATCGCAACTTTTCATTTTCCGTCGGTCTTAGTACAGGATGTAACTACAGAAGAGTCAAGCTTTAAATAGGAAAATTAATGAAACTCTTTGGTCATTTTTGATGACCAAATGCTAATGGTCTAATCCGATTCAATGGTCTATGCTAAGCTAAGCTAAAAGTGCTACCGCCAGATCCGGAGATCGGCTGAATGGATTCAAAAACGGTAAAACTCAACTGGTTAACTCTTGGGGAGTTGTAAAATGAGCCTATATCCAAAAAATGTGGAGTGTTCCTTTAACGACAAATACGAGATTAAAATAACCGAAATGAACATTCCTATTTCCTATAAACGTTAATCAGAAAAATAATAATAATACAACTGTACCTGTTTATGGTCAATGCTTGATTATCAACAGTGGCCTATCTATCTAGTCTATAACAAAGTACAGAAAAAAAAATATACTAAAGCCTATAATTTACGCAATAGGAGAAATTATGTATGGAAACAGCTCAAGGGCAATTTTTATTTGCGATACACCAAAACTTATGCCACAATTAGTTTTTTTAGGGATGACGTCATCACGCACACCATTTTATCGGTAAAAGGCCAGTTGGATGGAAACAGGCTGTAGACAGCAAATTTCGCAAAGTTTTTTTAAAAAAATGCATATTCTCTTTGTTGATAACAAAACAGCGCAAAATCTGGATGAAAACTTGGTTTGTGTCATTTGTTTTCTGTCTTCTCTAGAGATTCTATATTTATGATTGAAGTAGCTTTATAGACATTGTAAAAATGCTTTACTTTTTTACTTTACAAAAGCTTTTATTGCAATGCATACACATTTGCACGCATATACACAAAAAATGCATTAAAAAATGCAATAAAAATTACTAAAATTCCCAAACTAAGATTTAAATGAAGTAGCATTTTTATAATTTTAAATGATATATTTTCTACAGTCTGTTTTTCTCTCTCATTCCTTCTCTATCAATCTGCTTCCTTTTCTCTTATTTTTGTCTTGCTGCTACATTTGAAGCCACTTCAATTTTTTGGTGTCAGTCTTTGGCTTTTTAAACAGCTGTCACTGTTGTACTGACAAAGTGCATGTATATGTATGTGTGTGTTGTGGGTAATCACCACCTGCTGGGATTCCTGTGCTGCCCTAGTCATTATGGGCCCTTTGAAGTGGGACTGCTGACACAGTGATGCCTGGCCAGTCCACTGAGTCATCTGCCCTAATCCTTTACAGAACATTACTCTGAGCTGCACTGTCCACACACACTGTTTACAGCCTCAGTGCCTGTCAGATGCACATCTCAGAAGGTTGTGTTCAGAAGGTCGAGAGACCCAAAGAATGTCTAGAACTTAAGTGAAACTTTTCCTCCAATGACCTTCCTTTTCCCGTAACAGAATAAATAGATTAAAGATGACATTTTTTGCAAGTATTTATTTGTTCCTTTGTTTATTTACATTAGAAAACCATTTAATGTTACTACAAAAATAAATAGCAACAACTGTTGCAATCTACTGCAGTCACACTAAGCATATTAAGTGTGGAATCTGCATGCTAAAAATGTCTTAATATATATACCAGACCTGTAGGCATCCAATTTGCTCAAACTATAGAGAAACATATTTAACTATTTGTAACTATTTGAATTAGAGTAGCCTCGGGCAAAGAAGCCTAGATGAGGAGGTGTTTGCGAGGTTTAGCATCAGTGCGTTGTTAAAACCAAGCCTTTAGGCAGACCAAGTCTATTAGAGTACAATTTAGTGAGTAAGACCTGAGATAATTACAGCTTTACTACTAGACACAAAGTGAACTCTCGACTGCAATGCTTTAACCACCTAAGCATGCAACACACAGCGGATCTCCCGTGTACAACAGACACTCTTTGTCTGCCAGGTCTCGTTTTGGGTCCATTTTAATCATGACAAAGTAGGGTTCTGGAAATTACGTCACTCATTCCAGACAAGTTTTCCATTTGAAATACAGTAGACAACCTGGAAGCCTCTGTTACCATTATGTATGTTAGTCATGTTACGGATACTCAATCACTTAAGCAGTTCTGAAACTTAGTGAGCTGCATACAGATGCCACATTTTATCTTGTTACAAAAGGTAGGCAACTATGTTATTCTGCCTACTAAGATATCTAATTTTACCTATAATATACCTTTTATTCTAAGGCAGCATTGCATGTATTCTTAATGGAGAAGGCAGTCACAGAGTACACTGTGTCAAGGTCAGTTGAAAAATAAAAAGGTGGTGGACAGTGTGAGAGAAATGTTAATTATAAATAAACAATTTTTTTAATCAATACTTTTCAGTATTGAATGAAATCTAAACTACCATTCAAACGACCCCTTATCTATTTTAAAGTTTTAAAATTTTATTTATTCATGTGATGTCAAAGCTGAATTTTTAGCAGTGTTTAATCTAGTCTTCAGTGTCACGTGACTCTTCAGAAATCATTCTAATATGCTGATTTGCTCAAATAACATTTCTTATTATTATCAGTGCTTAAAATAATAGTGCTGCTTTTTGTGGAAAATGTGATGCTCTGTTTTTTAATGCTTGCCATTATCTGGCAACATGCTCTATTGAAATCAGTCAAGTCTCCCCTATGTTAGGATGCTCTCTTAGAAAGCAGATATATAGGCAGCTTACTTGGTTATGGAACAGAGTTATCATGTGCATTTCCTGTCTCTGGCCATGATATCACACATCCTGCTCTGCTGGAATATGGGACAGGCAGAGACTGGAGGTCAGAGAACAGTGGAGACACACATCAGATTGGTTTCAGCAGTGAGAAAACACTCTCATTCAACAGGGGCTGCACATCATGAATTGATCAAGAGCATGTCTTGACTTCAGCAGCTCAGAGAATCTGGAACCAATAATCCCACTTTAGTGTTTCTGTAAATAAGAAGAAGGAATGATAGGAGAATTGCTGTGAAATGTGGTTGGCTGGGTCTAGAATCATATCATGGGTATAAAGCAGGACAATTTTATAGGGGTATTGTGGAGACCACATGTGAACATTAGATGCAGTTATGTTCTTTACAAACACATCTGTATAGTTAAGATCAATGACTAAATATTTGTTAATGAATGTAATTATATGAGCTGTATGTTTGTGAATCTCATCCAACCATTTGATGGGTTAAATATGACTGGGCAGATAAATAATACATTTCCTTTAGTACAGTTCTCATCCTTAAGTAGTGGTTCTGAACCATTTTGACTCTAAGGCCCTCCATTATTCACAAAAAAACTGAATGCCCTGTGACTTTTCCAGTTTTTATTGATTTATTGGATAGGCATAAAGCTTAAGGATTTTTTTTTTTTCAAATATATTTTTAGTTTATACCCGATAAAATATTTTAAATGTAAAAATTTATATTCATTATAAAAATGCCCCTGGGCATAAAATTGTATTTGTTAACTTTTCCTGACCTAGAAATCATACTTTTAAAATAATGGTAAATAAAGGTTTTCCAAGTCTGTGATAATCATGGTTCTTCAAAGATAAAAAAGTAATTAAAATAAGAAATACCTTGTTTTGTCCTATTATATATTAAGTCAGCAGGCCCCCTTGGAAGTTTGCTGAGGCCCCAAAGTGGACTGTGGTTCCCTGGTTGAGAATCACTGCTTTAGTAAATCTGAGCTGTGTTTGTTTTGCTGCCACAGTACATTTGCACAGCAGATGCTAGGGAGTTCTGTTACCAAAGATCATGATCGACTCATTTTCTATGCTAGAACCACCAGTGGTGACGGTTGACCCACGAAACCAGACGTTCCGCATAGGTCAAGAAATTTGGATCAGGTGTTCAGCCAAAGGCTACCCCTTACCCATGGTGGTGTGGACACACAATGATATGTTCATTATGGGCTCTAGCAGGTAAACCCCCACCCACAAAAAATCTTACTTTTGAATCTGGTATTTATGTGTTAACCTTTACTGTAGTCTGTTGTACTCTTCTTACTCAGGCACAGAATGACCCCTGATGGCACATTGGTCATCAGGAACACGGGGCCGAAGGATGCTGGGACATACGGCTGCTTAGCGAGTAATGTTGCAGGAACAGACACTCAAACTGCCATCGTCAGCTACATCGGTCAGTACAGAGAACAATTGCGTAACATCACTAAATGAAAGCAATATATCCCAAACCGAAGGTTAAGATGGTGTTTTTACTCAACAAATTCTTAACTTCTCACAACTGTGAATAAGTGAGACATTTGACGTATTCAGTCCCACCCTGTGGTTATACACTAGTCTTTAATTAAGTTTCCTGTGATCTTCGCTCCTCTGTAGAGTCTCCACAGGTGACAGTCCCTCACTCTAACCTGCTGATTGGTTTAGGACAGACGACCATTTTAGAGTGCAGGGTCACAGGAGTTCCACATCCAGACATCCTGTGGTATAAAGGTCAGCTAGTGTACGCCTTAACTTCTGGACAACTTTCTGGCATTTATGCACTGTTTCCATTTTAATAGACACCATCAGCCCTAATGTACTGTGTGTTTGATCTTCAGGTGACGTGCAGTTGAAACCGTCTGCAGTTTTAAGTATGAACCCTCAGCATGGCACTCTGAGCATTCAGCAGACTCAGGACACAGATGCAGGGGAGTATACGTGCGTGGCGATAAACTCAGCCGGCTCTGCACAGGGGTACATCACTCTGGACGTGGGCTGTAAGGCTGTGTTACACATCCCTCATCTGAATTAGAGTCCCCTTTCCTGCAAAATCCTCCGATTAAATTGCATAACTATTAATCATTATTTATGTACAGTGTAGTTTATGTACTTTTAATGCATTTCAATGTAGCAGGGACTGTGAAACATTTACCTGAACTTTAGATTTTTTTAGCTTTGGTTGAAGTTGATTTGATTGTATTTTTGTTTAAAACATAGTTTTGTTTTTTTCTGCTGCCTATTGAAGACCTGTAGTTTATGAATAAATGAATCAAACTACTGTTTAGTTCTTTATTCTGTATTCCACAGCTGCTCCTCAGTTCACACAAAAGCCTTCAGATCTGTCTGCTGATATCGGCACAAACATCACCTTGCCATGTCATGCACAAGGCCATCCAAAACCCCAGCACTCTTGGAGGCGAGAGGACAACGTCCAACTATTCTCTCAGCATCGCGGTCCCAGTACTGTCACTCAAAAAACTAATGGGGACCTTTTCATCACCAGTCAGTGTCTTCCTTTTACTTTCTGTCTCTAGGCCTGTTTAAAACACCAGATTTGAATTTCTATCACCAAAAACTGCTATGAATGTTTTTAATTTATTCATTTATTTATTAAAGAATATATATTTTCAGTGAAATTCAGCATAGGATGCTTTAAAAATGTTAAACTGTAAATACATTTGTCTTTCATTGCATTTATTTATTTATTTTTAAAATGAATGCCTGAATAAAGAGATGTTTCAGAGAAATTTAGCATTTGAGGCATTAAAACTATAAATATTCATCTGACAAGGTTCATGTGATTTCCTGTCCTTTGTCTTTTAGACCTGTGGGTAGAGGATGAGACCACCTATGTGTGTGAAGCTCAAAACCACTTTGGCAAAATCCAGGCCAAGGCTAAAGTCACTGTTACTGGACTCGGTACGACATCTGAAAAAACTGTTTAATCATAACTGCAGCATATGTTTCATGTTTATACTGATCCGTCTGTCAGCAGGACACTTGAAGGAAGAAGCCGATGTGGAATATTAATTGTTTTGTGCTTCCTTTGTCTTAGTCACATGTACATTTTCTCGGCCTGAGGCCCATACGCTTGAGTTCGCAAGGTGCTCAGAAGCTCAGTTTGATGTTTGAGTCCATATTATTTTATTAAACTCAGGGGTACATGTGCTTCTGGTTAAAAGAGATAGGATGCTAAAATAGAAGGCCAACACCAGAGTAAGCTCTAATTCATTCTCTCTGGCGAGAGATATACTGTACCACACCAGATGTAAGCACTAAAATACAAACCCGATTCCAAAAAAGTTGGGACACTGTACAAATTGTGAATAAAAACAGAATGCAATGATGTAGAAGTTTCAAATTTCAATATTTTATTCAGAATACAACATAGATGACATATCAAATGTTTAAACTGAGAAAATGTATCATTTTAAGGGAAAAATAAGTTTATTTTAAATTTCATGGAATCAACACATCTCAAAAAAGTTGGGACAAGGCCATGTTTACCACTGTGTGGCATCCCCTCTTCTTTTTATAACAGTCTGCAAACGTCTGGGGACTGAGGAGACAAGTTGCTCAAGTTTAGGAATAGGAATGTTGTCCCATTCTTGTCTAATACAGGCTTCTAGTTGCTCAACGGTCTTAGGTCTTCTTTGTCGCATCTTCTTCTTTATGATGCGCCAAATGTTTTCTATGGGTGAAAGATCTGGACTGCAGGCTGGCCATTTCAGTACCCGGATCCTCCTTTTACGCAGCCATGATGTTGTAATTGATGCAGTATGTGGTCTGGCATTGTCATGTTGGAAAATGCAAGGTCTTCCCTGAAAGAGACAACGTCTGGATGGGAGCATATGTTGTTCTAGAACTTGGATATACCTTTCAGCATTGATGGTGCCTTTCCAGATGTGTAAGCTGCCCATGCCACACGCACTCATGCAACCCTATACCATCAGAGATACAGGCTTCTGAACTGAGCGCTGATAACAACTTGGGTTGTCCTTGTCCTCTTTAGTCCGGATGACATGGCGTCCCAATTTTCCAAAAAGAACTTCAAATTTTGATTCGTCTGACCACAGAACAGTTTTCCACTTTGCCACAGTCCATTTTAAATAAGCCTTGGCCCAGAGAAAACGCCTGCGCTTCTGGATCATGTTTAGATATGGCTTCTTTTTTGACCTATAGAGTTTTAGCCGGCAACGGCGAATGGCACGGTGGATTGTGTTCACCGACAATGTTTTCTGGAAGTATTCCTGAGCCCATGTTGTGATTTCCATTACAGTAGCATTCCTGTATGTGATGCAGTGCCGTCTAAGGGCCCGAAGATCACGGGCATCCAGTATGGTTTTCCGGCCTTGACCCTTACGCACAGAGATTGTTCCAGATTCTCTGACTCTTTGGATGATATTATGCACTGTAGATGATGATAACTTCAAACTCTTTGCAATTTTTCTCTGAGAAACTCCTTTCTGATATTGCTCCACTATTTTTCGCCGCAGCATTGGGGGAATTGGTGATCCTCTTGCCATCTTGACTTCTGAGAGACACTGCCACTCTGAGAGGCTCTTTTTATACCCAATCATGTTGCCAATTGACCTAATAAGTTGCAAATTGGTCCTCCAGCTGTTCCTTATATGTACATTTAACTTTTTCCAGCCTCTTATTGCTACCTGTCCCAACTTGTTTGGAATGTGTAGCTCTCATGAAATCCAAAATGAGCCAATATTTGGCATGACATTTCAAAATGTCTCACTTTCAACATTTGATATGTTATCTATATTCTATTGTGAATAAAATATAAGTTTATGAGATTTGTAAATTATTGCATTCCTTTTTTATTCGTAATTTGTACAGTGTCCCAACTTTTTTGGAATCGGGTTTGTATGCATAATGCATTGCAGTGTGTATACTTTTGTTACTAGATTATATTTATGTATTTGAGGTTGTTTAATTATATTGTAGATGTTAGATGAATGTATTTGCATGTGTGCGATGGAGCGCATGCGTGCCTTTAAGAATACAGTGGGCACGTGTCAGCTTTACCCTTAAAGAATCAAAGGAATTCAGGCATCCTTTCATACTTTTGTTTTTGATCAAAGTGCTGGAGACCCAGAAGTGGCTCACAGTCCATTTCTAGCATCTGGGAAGTTCTACTCTATGCGTTCTGATCCCGCAGGATGATGTCAATCAGTTGAGACCTTACCGCACTGGCCTGCTTGAAACTTCAACATGTGAGCTTGGCAAAAATGACCGTCTTTACTTACATCTAAGAAAATGGCTCATTCCAAGGTTTTTGCAGAAACTTTGAAATCATTTAGCCTGATATTAGGCCAGAGTTTAGCTAAAATAAGTGAAATGTATGATGTAATTTCCTCTTGTCTATATTATCAGAGTACATGTTTGTGTACTTTAGTAGGTTAAATAAATAACCTAATGTGTATATTTAAAGAGAAGGCAAAAAGAAATACATTTTTGATCCAAACAGTTTACACTATGACTCATATAAACACCAAAAGCTTTAAAGTCTAAGTATAATCCCAAAATCCTCATCAAGGGTCAATTGGTTTAGTCATGTTGAAGTACACACTGTGTGTGAGATCCAGTGTAAGCGTATCTCAGTATGTGAGGGAGTGACTGTTTTTGTGGTCCTGTCAAAACAACATAACACCAAGTTGAAGCTAAAGGTCACTAATGCGGTCATGCAATGTGTCTCACCCGTCCCATAATTCTACTCTGCTGAGCCCTAATACCCCAGTGACACTTTTTATGTGTATTCCAAGGTATCCATGGAAATTTAACAAGCAAAACATCAGAGGTGCAGCCAGTCTACTGAGTTTTTAGTGTCAGTGTTTCCAGTGGAGACTTAAACATCCTCTGTCTGATTGAATCAGGAGAATGACATCTAAAATAATCAGGATCAGGATTTAAAAATCTCTTTTCTTGGTTCATAGGAGGCACCTCAGGTTTTGGTGTGAATGGCAAATGTTTGTCAGTGTGGTGGTACAGTATACGTAATGGGTGGGCTTTTTTAAACGACCATATCTGTCTTTGAGAAACTGCATTCACATGAAACTACTGTTAAAAGTTCAGAGTTTAAAATGCAATTTATTCTGCAAATCTGAATTTTCAGCAGGAAGTACCCCAGTCTTCAGTGTCACATGATTCTTTAGAAAGCATTCTAATATACTGATTTCTTATAATTGTCAATGTTGAAAACATTTGATGAATGGACAGTTCAAAAGAACAGAATTCATTTGAAATAGAAATCTTTTGTATCTTTATAAATGTCTTGCACTTTTGATGAATTTAATGCATGCTTGATGAATAAAAGTACTATTTTCTTTGAAAAACAAATCTTACTCACTCCAAACTTTTGAATGGTAGTGTTTATTTCTGTAATACTTCAATGAAACTGTGTGTGTATATATATATATATATATATAAAAAACCATCCTAATGTGTGTATTTTGTGTGCAGTGTCTCCTTTGATAGCTCTGAGTCCAACAGTGGTCAGTGTGATAGAGGACCAGCAGGTCACCCTCCCCTGCGTGTTACTAGCTGGAAACCCCCTTCCTGAGAGACACTGGCTGCATGACAATAGCTTAGTGAGTTAACACATGTGCACACACACATACACATAGGCCTTGAAGCCTGTGCATCATCGTTAAGTATTTTACACAGTCACAATGATTAAATTTGATTTAAATGTATGTATGTGTGTGACCACTTGTCAGGTTACATCAAGTCCATATGTGACTGTGAGACGTGACGGAAGTCTACATATAGAACGGGTCAGTCAGCAGGATGGAGGGCAGTACACCTGTTTGGCCGAAAACGTGGTGGGATCCAGTAACCGCACAACCATACTAAATGTGTATGGTAAGATTTAAAAGTTGTTTTTTGAACTTTCTATTAACATATATTAAAGCAGTTAAATTGAACTGTAAAAATGTTTCTCAGTATTACTGGTTTTACTGTATTTTTGATCAAATTAATGTTGCTTTCAAAACAACATTTCTGTGATTCTGCAACAGTTTGGAGTAGGTAGAATCAGATGTGGTGTATTTGAGTCAGTTTGAGTTTTAATACAAAATGTTTTGCTACACACAGGTAGTCAAAAAAATCTGCAACATGAACCACCCAAACAAACTGAAACACCAAAACGAATCAACCTTTTAAACAGAAGATAATCATACCTATCAATAACATGTAGGATTATACCTACCAAAATGGACATCCAATTTTTTTCTTTAAAAGACCATTCAGAATCAGGCCAATTGTAAAGGATTTATTTTCTGTGGACCAATATGACATAGTCCAGTCCTCTGCTTCCTCCATTCCATGACTGTATACAATAAGCCTTTATTTCCCTCTTCCCCACAACAGATGCCTTCATCATTCATGTATTCATTTGAGAATTAAAAACAGAACCAGCAGTGTGAGCAAAGCACTTCTGCAGAGAAATAACAGAGATACAAAAACTCTCATTTTTCAAATGTGATCAGTCTTAAAGATGCAGTCTACTTTTACTAATGGAAATCAGCCCAAATGAAAGTCTGAGACAAGATTATTATAGGATACAATACTGTATGTTGTCTTTACAGTAACCTGTAAAAATGTTTAAATACTCTGTGCAGTATTTCTAAATCCTACATCATATTCAGTGTTTATATAAGTGTTTAAACATGTTTTTCTCTGTAGTGATGCCCACTATTCAGCATGGCCCTCAAGTATTCAGTACCATTGAGGGGACGCCCATTTATCTGCCATGTCGTGCACATGGAGTCCCCAAACCAGATATCACTTGGTCTAAGGTAAATGTGTCTCCTTTCTGTCTTTGACACACATGCTCACACAATGGGATTCGGACAGAAAATGCTGACTTCTGACAACAATTTAACTTTCTTGCACAAAACCCATCACGCTTGGTTTTTGGTGTTTTCTTTTCCAATGTAATTTTAAAGTAATATTAGTGATTTTTTTTCTTATTACAATATTTTGTTAAGAGCTAATTTGATCTTTTGACCACTGTTTTTTTACATTTACATACAATAATTTACAATAAATGAATGTAATTAATTTATAAATTTCAGCCTTACATTGCACCCTCATGTTGTTATATGCATGTGTGAAAATGTTTCCTCAGCGAGGAGAGTTGCTGGATCTGAGTGGCAGTGTCTTTTCTCTGAGTGAGGATGGCAGTCTTTACATTGTCTCCCCCAGCGGTGAAGAGTCTGGCGAGTTTGTGTGCACAGCCACCAACGCTGCTGGATATAGCTCCAGGAAGGTTCAGCTCACTGTCTATGGTTAGAGCAGCTCGATCTACTTGCTCTGCTCTTTTACCTGTCTTCTGTGTTTTTGATTCTTGTGTTTTCATTATTTCTGTGTGTGCTTTATTTGTTTGTTTCCTATTTATTAGTTTGGTGCTTCCTCCAATCTCATCCTGCTGTACTTGCATACTGTATGTGTTTGTAAACATGTAGTGAAGCCCAGGCTGAGCGGCATTGGTGGAACAGAGATGCTAAATAACTCCGGCAAGCTGTTGGAGATGTCGGTAAAAGTGGGTGATGATGTCACACTGCCATGCGAGGTGGAGAGCATACCTCCTCCAATCATCACCTGGGCCAAAGATAAGCAGCTCATCTCCCCCTTCTCTAATAGGTATCAGTTTCATTTGAAAACCTAATTTATAATGAATGCATATGATGATAATAAATGTGAACATGCAATGATTTCTTGATTGTTACTCTGGATTGATTTATGAGATGTCCTTATACATGAAAAAACACTTAATAAAATCATCTTCAAGCTATATTCAAGACTGGAGTAATGACTGCTGAAAATGTATCTTTGCCTTCACAGGAATAAATTATAATACAGTATAATATATATAAGTATAAATAAAAACAGTTATTTTAAATTGTAATAATATTTTACAATCTTGCCATTTTTACTGTATTTTTGATCATAAATGCAGCCTTGGTGCGCATAAGAGGCCTCTTTTTTTTTTTAAAAGAAAAGAAAAATACACTACCCCAAATACACTTGTGTCACTAGAAAATGGACCACAGCTTTTTCAACAGGTGTATGGAATCAAATTTAATTCTACATGCATTTTATGAATAAGGCCCTTGTATCCTACTTTTATGTGTGTAGCTTGCTCTTCTCTGCATTGTTTTTCAAGGGCTGATGTTTACGGTACAGCCTAAAGGCGGAAAGACTGCGGTCAGATTAAAATTACACAGTAATTAAACTCTCCTTTCTCTGCTCACCATGAAAGTAAACGGAGGTATAATTTCGGAAGCTTCTCTGTAAACCAGGAGCACCTGTGTGGTTTTATACCTACAAAAGAACAGCTCTTCTTATCGTTCCTTAATGTATTTAACCTGTTCTCCTACAGACACATTCAGCTGCCATCAGGCTCCATGAGAATCACAGAAACACGCGTAACGGACAGTGGCATGTACATCTGTGTGGCTGCCAACATAGCTGGAAACTTCACTCAGATGATCAAACTTAGTGTGCTGGGTAAGAGAAATAGATCACATTTATTTACTTGGATGCTGGTGCAATTTATGCTTGCATGTGAAATTTATCAAAGCAGCAACGGTTTTATCTCATGCCATTGAAGTTCATATGAGCACACATCAGCCCCGGGGTCTTAAAAACAGGTCCCATCTGCATAAATGCATCACGTTGCCTCAGTCTCAGACACGAGGCTTCAATCAGTTGTATTTCAAGAGCTCTTCTTGTACCCACAACTATAAAATAAATATTTCGACTGAAAACCGCATGTAAAACAACGCTGCGTGAGCATCATTAAATGACTGATTATTGCATATTTGATAGTCAATTTCACATCACGTACCACCATCAACTCAGTAAGTGCCTCCACATGTTTTTACGTTTCACACATGCTGATGTGTTATTTACCAGGACAGACACATATCCAAACAATCAATGCGTCTCTGAGGCTTTGTTCAGACAGGTACCATTTTTTTTTTTTTTACCATATCTGGCTCAGATTAGTGTTCAAACATCCGTATGCTATTTTTGGATCTCAAGTATTTGTTTTTTCACATTTAGGACATGATGTGACTATTGTTATAAACAATGCACAATAGTGCTTAAACATGCTTTGTAAATGAGTGAGTTGAGCCACACAGTGAGTTGAACCAGGCATTCACTGTTTCGGACACAGCATGACTGTGTAAATAATAGATGATTGTAAAAGCAGCAGGTTCAGGAAACTGTCTCTCCTCTGTTTAAACAGATGATGTAACTGCTCTGAGAGGGGTAATTGATAATCGTAAAAACTTCCGCTTTGTTTTTCTTGCACAACTGTTAAAGAGATGGGTAATACAAAAATAAACACTTCTATAATCATATAATATGCAATATATTACATCATCATTGGTGACAGAAACCAGATAATCAATTATTTGTGTTGTCTTTAAGCACAAATGTCTTTATATATGATATATAAACCACTCCACAACCCTAAACTAATGCATTTGCAAAACAAAAGCTTCTTTACATTTCTCTTCTGCTCTAGCACGTCTCCTGATCTAGGTTTTTAATAAACATGGCATTGTATACTGTGAATTGTAACTGTTGGCTGTTGGCATTGTGTAACTGTTGGCTCTGTGAAAATTACTTATGCTCCTCTATTGTAAATTGTTTTGCAAAAAAGCATCTGCTAAATTAATAAAAGTAAAGTTTTATTTGTTTTCACAAAACTACAAAAGAAAAAATTTAATATTTTTGAGATGAACAGCAATTAACATAAATTGTATTGTGACGCATAAACACAGATAGAGCTGTTTATATTTATTATGCTTAAATATCTATTAATTTGCTGTGCAGTGACTGTACACTGTGCACAGTGAGTGTGTTTGACCTCCTAACACCCACTTTTGAGCTTTAGCAGGCTTGGCGCAATGTATGAGAAAGTACTGAAGGAGAGATCAGCTAGTCACTTGGAGCATAGCGTGATAATAATTATAGAGTCTCATAAACACAAGTTGCTCTCAGAGCACACTCAGACACATCTGCAAGTGAAAATTGGAATGGAGGGATTTATAATGACTACAATTAAACTCTTAGTCATTTTAATCTTGGATTATAGTTTTCCGTAAGACTGTGAGCAGATACTTTAGCAGAAATCAGCCTGAGAAATGAGAGCTACAGCAAAAGGGAATTTGCTGTTTGATTTATCACAGCTACCAAATGTCTGCAATCTGGAAGATTAACAGCAAAAAAAAAAGATACAAGAAAATTTTCAGTAACTTCCAAGGGCAAATAAGGGACAGGTTGCTGTTTTTGTGCATGGCCATTGCTTTATGAGCAACTAATCACTCCAAATGAAATGTTATGAAAGAATGCATTATTACAGCATAGGTTTAACACTTATACTTCTTCACTCTCCTCCCAATACTCCTTTCTCTTTTTTGACCTCTCAGTTCCTCCCAGCATCCGTGCAGGTCCTCGAGCCATGAAAGTGCAGGTGGGACATGCCATAGACCTGCCCTGTGTCGCACAGGGAGTCCCAGAACCCTCTGTGTCCTGGCTGAAGGATGGCTCTGCTCTGCTGGATGGGTCTCAGTACAAGATCTCAGATGAAGCTCTGACTTTGAACCAGGTGGGACTTATAGATGAGGGTGTATATACCTGCGTGGCCTCCAACATCGCTGGACAAGATGAAGCCACTATTAAGCTCCACGTGCAAGGTCAGATGGATGCTGGCATTTACAATTGTGATTACAGCTATTTTGGCTGTAAATGAACTAAAAATCCCATGTATTGCCTCCGTCTTTGCATAGTCCCTCCCGTGGTAGAGGTCTCTGAGCCCCCTTTCAACAGTCCCTTACAGGAGAGAGTGGCAAACCAGCAGATCGCCTTCCCCTGTCCTGCCAAAGGTGAACCAGCATCTGAATCATTAGAAATCACCATTCATTCATCAAGGTCACCAGTAACAGTGTAACTGTGTTCCTAGAACTGGCCATTATAACTACAAGTGACACCAAATCAACATGAAATGACTCTGAAAGTGTGTTTAATCTAAATTTTTTTTTTTTACATAAAACACTGGTTAAATATATAAAGAATTAAATAACTAAAGAATTATATAGTTTTCATCTGTATGCACCAATATACCATTACCAGGTATTTATCAACATACAAAAACTTTCAAAAATATTTTTTAAACAAATACATATTTTTTTCAGAGAGGGTGCATTAAGTTTAGCTAAAGGGACAGTTAAGACTTTTACAAAAGATTTCTATTCCAAATAAATACTGTTTTATAACCTTAGTGTACTTTTGTTCATGGAAATAAAACAACACTGCCACACTTGTGAGTTGCAAAAAAGAAAGAAAGATTTTTGCTGTATTTAGGAAATGTAATGGTTAAAATTGCATTTAAATTATTGCGATATTCACAATGTTGCTTCAATATCAAATTCAAAATTATTGTGACTTTTTAATACATGTATTAATCTTTTCTGTATCAGGCACTCCTGAGCCAGTAATAAAGTGGTTTAGGAATGGACAGGAGTTGACAGGGAATGAGCCGGGTGTGTCCATTTTGGAGGATGGCACTCTTCTCATCCTGGCCTCAGTGTCCCCTCTGGATAATGGGGAGTATACTTGCATGGCTGTCAATGATGCTGGTACAACAGAGAAGAAATACCAACTTAAGGTCAACGGTTAGTGCAGCATTTAAAAACATTTATTAAGATTGTTTCTCTTTCAGCACCTTGCACAACCTTTCTCTTCTCTGTCTCCTCTTTCCCCTTTATCCAGTCCCACCTGATATTCATGACAATGGCCTGCTGTCCAATGTCTCTGTAGTGATGAATCAACCAACCAACCTGATGTGTGATGTCACGGGTACACCTGTACCTGTCATCACCTGGTACAAAGATGAAGTTGAGGTCAGTGCAATGACATTCAACGAAAATCTCATGGTCTTGTTCTGTGTAATCACTGCATGTGATTTAGAGACAAAAAAAATATAAAGACAAAAAAAATCTTTGCTTCTGAAGCTACTTTTCTCCTTATCCAAAAACTTTATTTCTTACTAAAGGCCTATAATTTAAAAAATAAAATAATAAAATAAATAAGTAATAATAAAAATATATTATTGGCTAATATGTTCCAATGCAATCACTTCCCCCTGGATAAAATCAAGTCCAGTTCTACATTATTTCCCACTAAATATATATTCTGTTTGGAATTACGTCACATTATGGAAGTTAAGCAGATTGCGTATGCCATTTCACATTGTTAAATGTGCAGGAACCAGTTAAAATAAGCATAATGAGAAATAAAAGTGGCATTTCCTTCAGTGAGGCCAATCACAAATAAGTTTCCTCGGATCACTGGGTTTGAGCTCCAAGAACAGGTCATAAAAAGCCCCAGTGCTTCTTATAAATGTGCTTTTACGAGAATCAATTTCAGAATGAAGTCAACAATTAGGAAATCTCTAATCACACTGCAGGGAGAGCAGAGGCTGCTGATTCAGATTAATGTTGGAATAGCAGATATTTCTAGGATTTTTTCCCACAAGAAAAAAATTATTATAGCCTTTTACTATTGATTGATGTTTTGGAGTGATTTATTCTGATCAATATTTTTAAAAGAGGTTGATAAGTAGAGGTAAAATTCCTCTGCATTATAAAAGGATATATGTTAATATATGTTGATTTTGTTGTTTATAATTTGTCAAATAGCTATTTGTATCATTTAACCAGGTGGTTCCTAGCAGCGACGTGCAGATTCTTCAGAAGGGCAAAACTCTTAAGCTGTTGAAAGCGGCTGTTGCAGATGCTGGACGCTATACCTGCACGGCCATCAACATTGCTGGAAGCACAGAGAGAGACTTTTACTTAGATGTATTGGGTATGTTGCAAAAAATTGTTTCATTTTAAGTTATTCTGTAATAACATCCACTTATTTGTGGATTCGTTGTCTTTTTACAAGCTGGTATTACATCTTATATGGTTTGCCTCCTCATAGTTCCTCCTACTATCATTGGGACAGTTGGGTCACGTGACCTCTCTGCCGTGCTCAATCAGGAGATCATTCTGGAATGCAGGGTCAAAGGTGAACCCTTTCCCACAATTCAGTGGTACAAAGACAGGAAGTAAGTTACTCCACAAAGCTTTGTAAAGATCACTTTGTGATCAGGAAAAAACAAAGGGGGGAATTCACTAAAAATGTGTGCCTCTTTTGCATCTTGTTCACTATCCACCCAAAACCCACTCTAACCATGCACTAAATGCACTGAAATTGTGCTCTGCTGTGAGTTTCTTGTCAGTATTTCAAGTGTAAATATTTTACTATGCAAATTAGGCTTCTTACAGTTCCACAAAACCCCTACCTGACACAATTAATGTTGTGCTTTTAGCACTCAGGGAAAGCAGGTAAATGAATTTTGGCATCCTCCATAACCCAGCACAGGTTTGGGAATTGTTGTTGTAGAAAACTGCTTTTTACATTAGATGTTTGCATCAATACCTTATTTGCTATGATGCTAAGTTAACGCAGTACAAGTAAATAGTGGGGGCATAATTAATTTTCAGTGAATTCACTCCTGATTCTTATATTTTGAAACAATACTATGAGAATTTGTGTTATCGGCCCCTCTTTGTTTTAGGCCTGTGTTTTTGGGTGACCCCAATATTGAAGTTTTAAACAGAGGACAGCAGTTGAAGATAAAGAGTGCTCGCTTAGGTGACCAGGCACGATACCAGTGTAGTGCCACCAACTCAGCAGGAAAGCAGTCCAAGGATTTTAGCCTCAGTATCTTTGGTAATTTTACTTGTACATAATATCTATTATGTTTTTTAACAACAACAGAATACAAAAATTCTGAATTCTACATGCTAAATTATTGTCTTTCCATTCTACCCACTCAGTACCACCCAGTATTAAGGGAGGAAACATGACTTCTGAAGTAACAGTTCTGCTTGGTAATTTGGTGACTCTGGAGTGTGAGGTTCGGGGTGTGCCACTCCCTGCCATCACATGGTACAAGAACGGAGTGGTCATTCTGTCCAGCAGACAGGCCCAGTATGTGGACCGAGGGAAGTTCCTCAAGATCTCAAGAGCTCAAGTGTCAGATGCTGGGCAGTACACCTGTAAAGTCACCAGTGTAGCAGGCACAGCTGAGAAAGTTTTTGAGCTGGATGTCTATGGTGAGGACTCTCACAATTAAAAAAAAAAAGTTTCATTTCCAGGCCTGTAAATTTCTATTATCACGGTTCATTTTTAGTTATACATTTTATCTGCCTAGAAATAGTAACACTTCATGCTCATGTTTCTGTTTTCCATCATTCAGTCCCTCCCTCTATCACTGCCGGTTCTGATGGTCCCACAGACACAAAGGTTGTGCTCAGTAAATCTCTGATTTTGGAGTGTGAGGCTGAAGGTCACCCTCCTCCCTCACTGACCTGGCTGAAGGATGGTTCACCGGTGGCTGTTAGAGAGAACCTGCATGTTCTGGAGCAGGGCCGCAAACTTGAAATCCTCAGTGCACTTCCATCTGATGCTGGTCGATATGTATGCGTGGCTACCAGCGTTGCTGGAGAGAGGGAGATCAAATATGACGTCAGTGTCTTAGGTATATGCACATACATTTACATGTTTGTAGTGATCTATTAAAAGTCAAGAGAAGTCACCTGATTTAAAAACATAAGGTACTTTTAAATCTCAAGGATCTCATCCTTCACTATCCACAAAAATCAGGAAGTTCGGTGTCTTGTGTTTTTGTGTGCATGAGCCAGACAGATCTTGTCTCGACCTGCACATTGATCTTCTGAGCATCTGGACACCATTATATGCGTCCAACAGAACACTGCAATCACTCAGTCCACATTTGTGTTGTATCATGGGTATGTGATTGCAGGAAATCAACAGCAAAGTGTTTTATGAGCCTATAAACTGGTTAACAACAAATGAAGGAAATATATAAAAGATTCAGTGAGATTAAAGGATGATGATAGAGGTAGTATCCGATGATGTGACCCAAGCATGTGGCATTCATTAACTCTCTGTGTGTTTTCATTATGTGAGTTTGTTACATATTATTTCAAAGACACAGTTGATTCGTGCATTATTTGGTTTACGATTCCGGAGATGCTGTAACTTCTGACCATACTTTTTGTTTGTGTGTATTCAGTTCCTCCTATTGTGGATGGGACAAGTGAAACCACAGACGCCACAGTCATCCTCAACAATATCCTAGAGCTTGAGTGTTATGCTACAGGCACACCTACGCCAACCATCACGTGAGTACACATCGTATGCACATATATTCACACATACATAATTGAAAAGTAGTTCATGTGCATGTATCTCTCTCTTTTAAGGTGGCTGAAGGATGGCGTGCCGGTGAGGCAGGGTGAAGGGGTGCGGATCACGTCAAACGGCCGTCGATTGGTCATCTCGCGTGCTCAGGTGTCTGATACAGCACTTTTTCAATGTGTAGCGACTAACGAGGCTGGAGAACAAGAGAGAGGATTTAAAGTGTCTGTACATGGTAATAATTTTATTTATTTTTTTTCTTGCTAATGTTTGTGTTTGATGTTTGCCTCATCTGCTCACAGAGGGAAGGTCAAAGGTGACTTTTTCAATTCCTCTAAGTTACAGACACATTTCAGGTACTTTTATGGTCAAATTTAATTATTTATTTATTTATTTAATATTTGTCTGTCAGTCCCCCCAACTATCCGTTCTACCGGTCCAGCTGAGAGGTCTGTGGTTCTCCACATGTCAATCAGCCTCCAGTGTGTGGTCAGTGGAATTCCACCTCCCAGCATCACATGGCTCAAAGATGGCCGTCCTGTGGACACCACACAAGAATTTCTGAAGGTCAGACTTTAAAGCATGACAGAAGCCTTCCAAAATAAATCAAGTGTTTGAGGAGGTTTACATAACCACATATGTGGTGATGTATCACAAATCCTGGACCACAAAACAAGTCGCACAGGTATATTTTTAGCAATAGACAAAAATACATTGTATGGGTCAAAATTATAGATTTTTTTATGCCAAAAATCATTAGGATATTAAGTAAAGATCGTGTTCCATGAAGTTATTTTGTAAATTTCCTACCATAAAGTAATATGCATTCCTAAGGGCTTCATTTGGATAACTTTAAAGGCGATTTTCTCAATATTTTGATTTTTTTGCACTCCTCGGATTCCAGATATTCAAATAGTTGTATCTCAGCCAAATAGTGTCCTATCCTAACAAACCATACATCAATGGAGTTTATTTATTCAGCTTTCAGATGATGTATAAATCTCAATTTTGAAATTGACACTTAAGACTGGTTTTGTGGTCCAGGGTCACATATATCATCTCCTCTCTCTTTCTCTCTCTGTCTGGCATGTAGCTGGAATCTGCAGGCAGGGTTTTGCACATAAAGAAGGCCAGACTGGAAGATGCAGGGAAATATACGTGTGTGGCAACTAATGCAGCAGGCGAGGCACAACAGCACATTCGCCTCAATGTGCATGGTAGGAATTACACTTAAAAAAAAACAAGATGGCACAGGCATATTAACTTAGCTAAATAGTTGAAGTTAATTGTGTGTATTTCAGAAAACCTGTCAAAATTACACACATTTACTCATCATTTCTTTACATTAATGTGAAAAACATCTCATTATTTTAAATATTTAAATGATTTTAATTTAAAACAATTTTGATTATAATAGTATAATTGCAAGTTTACGTCATTTTACTATATGGTAATTTATGCTGATTTAACAAAAAAGACTATTACAGTGATGAGAGTTACATTATTTATGTGTATGTATTTTATTTGTTTTTATTTATTAATCTGTGTTTATATATATAT
Organism: Barbus barbus; assembly: GCF_936440315.1. Classification (NCBI taxonomy): domain Eukaryota; kingdom Metazoa; phylum Chordata; class Actinopteri; order Cypriniformes; family Cyprinidae; genus Barbus; species Barbus barbus. The sequence continues at coordinate 20,890,825 of NC_136752.1, read as the reverse complement.
ATATATATATATATATATATATATTAACTTAACGTGCATTTCAGTAAATAAGTATGTATGTGTTTTATAGAACCTCCCAGCATCCAATATGCTGGAGAGACGCTCAATGAAACCATCCTTGCTGGCTTCCAAATTCAGCTGAAGTGTAAGGCAACAGGAAGTCCTTTGCCAGGTGAGTCTTACTACATTTCCTCTTTTTTAGGGCAATATCAAATACTGGCTAGTAACAGTTTACAAAGATACAGGTGGTGTAGTTTCTTCTCTCATGCCTTTTCTGTTGCAGCTGTGACGTGGTATAAAGACGGTCGTCCATTGACGAGCGCTGCGGGAGTTAACATACTGAGCAGAGGTCAGGTGCTAGAGATTGACCGTGCACAGGTGTCAGACGCAGGCCTCTACAAATGTGTGGCCATCAATGTGGCTGGCAACACTGAGCTCACATACAGTCTACAGGTGTATGGTGAGTGTGTTTGACTAACACTAAACAACCTTTCAGTAAAACGTTTGGCTATGTGAAACTCTTTCTTAAAATAATCCTTTTTTGGTTTTGATTATCTTAACACTTTTCGTCTGTGTCCATTAGTTCCCCCTTCTATTTCTAGTAAAGGAGGAATGATAACAGTGGTGGTGAATGACCCAGTCAGGTTAGAGTGTGAAGCCTCAGGAGTTCCCGTGCCCAGCCTTACTTGGCTCAAAGAAGGCAGCCCTGTCTCCAGCTTTTCCGATGGAATCCAGGTCTGTATGTGTGGAACTTTGGATGTTGTTGTGCATAAATAGCCATATATAATCACACTTAACTCTACTTAAAGGTTTTGAACAGGCTGTATCAGTTTTTAATTTCCTCTTTTAATAGGTATTGTCAGGTGGCAGGGTGTTGTCGTTTGTTAGTGCACAGGTCAGTGACACAGGTCATTACACTTGTGTTGCTGTGAATGCAGGTGGAGAACAGCACCGAGAATATGACCTGCGTGTGTATGGTAAGCTCAGAAGATACTCACTCCTAAACCTTATGAAATCTTGATTCTTTTGAAATTTCTATCTGAGAATCCTGAAAAAAAATCTATCATGGTTGCCACAAAAATATTAAGCACCACAACTATTTTCAACATTGATAATAGTAAGAAATGTTTCTTGAGCACCAAATCAGCATATTAGTATGATTTCTGAAGAATCATGTGACACTGAAGACTGGAGTAATGACTGCTGAAAATTCAGCTTTCCCATCACAAGAAGTATATTAAAATTAACAATTAACAATTATTTTAAATGGTAATGATATTTCACAATATTAAATTAAATTTAAAAAATGCAGCCTTGCTGAGCATAAAAGACTTCTTATCTGCTTGTGTCTGTGTCCTTCAGTGCCACCCAACATCATGGGTGAGGAGGTGAACCAAACCGTTCTGATGGGTCAGTCAGTCCAGCTGCATTGCCAGAGTGATGCCATCCCTCCACCTGCATTGAGTTGGCGGAAAGATGGTCGACCGCTCTATAGAAAACCAGGTCTGAGCTTGTCAGAGGACAGCAGCTTACTGAAGGTACAGTACATCCATCAGCCTATAAGCTGCCTGTAAGTTTTGAACTGGGCCAAGAAGCAACAACCTAGCAACCAACCAAAATATCATGGGACCATATAACTACTCCCTGTAAATTAGCTGCAACACCCCAGCATCAAAGTTTGGCTGTTATATATTTAAATTTGGCCTATTGGTTGTTTAAAATTAGTTTTTTTATACTGTTCTAAAATAGCAAGTGAAGGGCATTTTGGATTGTTGTCCTTCTAATTTAAGAACCTTGGGATGGTATTGATTTGATAATTGTTTTGTGTTTGCAGATTAACAGTGCTCAGGTCCAGGACACAGCCAGGTACACGTGTGAAGCAACCAATGTGGCAGGAAAAACCGAAAAGCACTATAACCTGAATGTGTGGGGTGAGTGCTGAAAATATAATTGAATATAAACTCTGAACTTGAGTCAAGTTATAATGTAAACTGTTTTTCTTTCTCTTTCTTTTATTTGATTTCCCCCAGTTCCTCCCAGTATCCGTGGATCTGATGAGGTGTCTCCTCTGACTGTGACTGAGGGTGGTCTCATCACTCTTGTGTGTGAGTCCAGTGGGATTCCTCCTCCCAGTCTCACCTGGAAGAAAGATGGTAAGACTTCATCCTCACCATCCTCCTCTTCACTATCCTCATCATATTTATTGTAATTTTCAAACTCATGATCCATAAGGTATTTGAACAAACTAAGTTTTATAATTATTTTGTGTGTGTCTCAGGATCAGAGCTAAAGGGAGACTCTCGTGTGCGTGTTCTCTCTGGTGGGCGTCAGCTGCAGATTTCCAGTGTTGAGAAGGCAGATGCTTCCTCTTACACCTGTCTGGCCTCCAGTACATCTGGCAGTGCAATGAAAGAGTACAATCTGCAAGTTTATGGTACATTTTTTTTCTCTCACATTATTCATTACAGGCACTCAAACTAGAACTGGACAATAAATAAATATTGTTATGGAAAAGTAAATCCACAAAATCAATATTAAACTTTTGAGTAATTTTAGATATACACAAACTGCATATTCTGCATGTGTCTGTATGAATCAGGGGCACACTTTCATCTACTATATACATATATAAGCACTCATAAAGCTTGTGGGGTTTTCAGTTTCTGCTGTCTCACCATATAAAAGACACTCCACATGGACTTCACAAGCATTTTACATTTTTCTTTACTCCAAACAGTTCGTCCCTCCATCAGCTCCTCAGCTCAGGATGAGGAGACAGTGACGCGAGGTGGAGACATAACTCTGCAGTGTGAGGCAGATGGGGTCCCCAGACCTGCTATTTCATGGATGAAAGATGGTAGACCCCTGAGCACTAGCCGCAGGGCTCAAATAATTAACGAGGGCAGACTTTTACGCATCCAGGATGCTCAAGTGGCTGACACCGGTCGATACACCTGTATTGCTCTCAATTTGGCAGGACAAGCTGACAGGAAATATGATGTAAATGTTCATGGTGAGAAAAATAGTCAAAAGTTTGTATAGTTTTTCTGAGCCAACAGTATCATCAAATACAGTTTTTTTTTAAACTCTTCTCAATTTCCACCGGTCTTCCAAACTTTTTAGTGATTTATGCTTATTATTTTAGCATTTTAATTATTTTTTATTATTTAATTTTAATTTATTTTTTACTGTTACATCAATTCTTTTGTAACTATTGTTCATAATACTATAGGGGTGTAATGGTACACAAACATGATGGTTCGGTACGTACCTTGGTTTTGATGTCACGGTTCGGTATGGTTTTGGTACAGCAGGGGGAAAAACCTAAACATAAAATTGCTTTTTTTTTTATTAAACAGTGGTTTACTGAACAAATTGCTCTTTCTTTAAATAAATTGAATTATAATTAAATTTTTCCTAGAGATAAAAATCTAGAGCTTCTGCTCTAAACTATAGGTAGCCCTTTTACTATAAGGTTACAATTAACAACAGACACCAAACTTAAATTCAATTACTATTTATTTTTAAATATAATAACACTCAACTTAAAAAATTGTATGCAAACATGTAACTTGCATATAACACAGTTTTTAAATTAACTTCTATTTTCTATTTGTGGTAAATTTCTATTTGTTGTTGAACTATATTCATTTGCACAGTGACTGTCATAACTTGTTTCATAACAGATTTATTTAAACATATATTAAATGATTAACTAACAGGTAAAGTAAAATAAAATGAGTATGTAGTCTTAATATTTCGCAAAATGCTCTTCTCTAGACTTAATTTCTCTGGCAAACTAATGAGCTGTGAACACTGATGACTTGCCTGAGGTAAATGAAATGCTATGTGACATTTTGTTTATAAGCTGTTTTATTTATGTCTTTCTGCAGTTTAAACACTGATTGAGCGAATACATGAGGCATGATATGTTCATTCATGTTTATTTCACATTAAAATTAATAGTAAAGAGGAAGGGGTGATCGCACTCAGCGCTGCCATTTAAACTGGGTTGTTTATACACCAATCTGTCACGCCACATCAAAGAGCATCAAAACAACATTTACTGTTTGAATTTCCAGAAAACATTTACATAATTTGAGACATAGGATGAGACTTTGTTTCTCATCAAAGTTTCCAATGAAGTTCCACTCATGCAGTGGTTAAAACGATGCTGTATTTGTTTGGTGTACATGCGTACCGAACCTGAAAGACCTGTAACGAAAATGTTCGGTACGCATACGTGTACCGTTACACTCCTATAATACTAGCAAAATTCACTTTTCAGATCACAATTCAAGTAATACTACCTATTCAGTATGTATAGTGATTTTTTTGTCATTCCCATACTGTATATTCACATTTAATGTGTATCACCTCTTCAGTTCCTCCCACCATCATCGGACAGACACAGGTGCCTGAGAACGTGAGTGTCGTTGTGAAGAACCCAGCTGTTCTCACTTGCGAAGCTTCTGGAATGCCACCACCATCCATCACCTGGCTCAAAGATGGCCAGCCGATCAGCGCATCTAGCTCTGTTCGGGTCATCTCAGGTATCAACTTATTCTTCAATGAATGCATTTGTCTTGATCCAAAATGTCTACACCACTGAGTCTAGGTAAAGAGCCCAGTACCAGTTAAAGGATTAGGTTAACCAGGTGTAGTAGGTGCAACAAGAGAGCTTCAGTAAGCAGCCAAACACCACAGATCAGTGGTTAACTGAAAAGAACAACAGCTAGACAGATGTTCTTGTATTTGCACATGCAAAGACTCTCCAATAACGGCTTCCAGTGTAAACAGAGACTGATCCTCCGCCAGCAGCAAGTATGAGGTACATCCATCATTGTAACCTCAGACATCATAAACCACCGGAGATCACCTGCGCAAAATGAACCACATTGTAAATGAATCTGTGCTGAGCTATTCTAAGACTGTCCCTCTGCATGCCACAGACAAGACATGAAGCTGGACAGAAAACAAGACCAAAATATGTAGGATAGGCACATTATTGATCACATGTTCACAAGTTTTGCTAGTCCTATTGCCTATATAGAAAAGCTCATCCACAGATACTGTATATAATTTCTGGCTGACCACAAACTCTTTTCATCATTATAAGAAAAAGAGACACCAGGGAAGGAAAGAGAGATACGTATTTGTTCAGGTGATCAGCTTAGCTCCCTCCTAGGGAGTGATAATTACTCGTTTAAAGAGTGAAAATAGGAGGTTTGACTTGTGTTGATGGGTTAAGCTCTGTTTGAACAGCTGTTAACTTGAGGTCTCTCGTTTCATACCAAACAATAGGGACATTTATGAAGCCTGTTTTTTTGAGACAAATTGAAACTCTGAGCTTGCTCACTTATTCATTTTGCAGATGCATCTCTCCTCTTGAGTAAATCTCACACTCTTGATTTATAGCTGATTAAGTAATTCCCTAAGAGAAGTATATGTGGCCTATCCTTTTAACTCAATGTGCAGAAACCATTCCCTCATTCAGCCCCCTATGAGTCTGATTTATGTCTGTAATTGTCTCAGGTGGACGAGGCCTGCGTTTAATGCATGCCGCAAGTGAGGATGCTGGGAGATACACCTGCATTGTGTCCAACTCTGCAGGAGAGGAGCGAAAGAATTTCGACCTAAACGTCCTTGGTAACGCAGCACTATACATGGGACAGTTTCGAAAATTGAGTTATTTTGTGTTCATAAATGAACAGATTTTATGAATTTCAAACCCTAAATACAGTTGCCAGAAATAAACATATTGATATTAATAATAGTGTCACTTAATATTATCTTAAATCTCACTTCATCTTTATTCTGTCAACTTCAGTGCCACCTAGCATTGTAAATGAAGGCACAGTGGAGGATGTGAAAGTGAAGGAGAGACAGAGCATCATTTTGGCCTGTGAGGTCACTGGTAAGTGACACAAACCACAAGATTACTTTGCTTATCTAGATTTTGTGTTGATCTCTTTCCTCCTGTTAACCCTTTTTTGGGTGGTCTAGGTAATCCAGTGCCAGAGATTACGTGGTTGAAGGATGGGCAACCGCTGACTAGTGACTCAAGGCTGCAGGTGATGTCAAATGGGCGTTTCCTGCAGATCAGTGGATCACAGGTTGCCGACACAGGCAGGTATAGCTGCCTGGCCTCTAACAGCGCTGGAGACAGGAGCAGACACTTTAACCTCAATGTGTTAGGTATGTTTGGGCATGAGGTATTACAATGTCTTTTTGTGGTCTTGTGTATGGACTTATTTATGTTTCTGTCCCTAGTTTCTCCCACCATTGCTGGTTCTGGTCCAGAAGGTTCAGCTGAAGAGGTTACTGTGACACTGAATAGTCCTACCTCTCTTGTTTGCGAAGCCCAGTCGTACCCCCCTGCCATCATCACCTGGCTCAAAGACGGCACAACCTTTGAATCCAACCGCAACGTCAGGGTTCTTCCAGGTCAGATCTCAACCCTTAAATTGGACTTTGGTATAAAGTAATGGCTTTGAAGCAAGATATTTTTATTTTTGGGTTTACTACTATAAGCTTTTTTTTGTTTCATTGCTGCTTCATATTTCTAACTAATTTATAATTAATATTAATTGTTAATTATAAATTAATTTACAGCTTAACTATGTGTCTTGTGACAGGTGGTCGCACTTTACAGATCTTGAATGCTAAGGAAGAGGATGCTGGGAGATATACATGTGTGGCAACTAATGAGGCTGGAGAGACACTCAAAAACTATGAGGTCAAAGTTTTCAGTAAGTATGAGAGCTGATTTACATCGCCACCTTTTGGCGTAGAGGAATATAACACTTTTTGTGTGTCAGTTATCTGTAACCTTTTTATATATGTTCCTTTCCTGCAGTCCCTCCAGTTATCAATAAAAATGACATCCCAGGAGAGAGTCTGTCTCCTAAAGAGGTGAAAATAAAAGTTAACAACACCCTTACACTGGAGTGTGAGGCTCAGGCTATTCCAACACCTACGCTGGTGTGGTACAAGGACGGCCAGGTGAAAAACATGTACAGTATATCAAAAAACCATGCTGTTTTTAACTCTTATGGGAATATTGAGTTTTCACTATACTCTGTTTCTCTCTCTCTGCAGATCTTGAAAGCAGACGGTCACCTCACTATCACAGCGAATGGTCGTATCGTTCAGATCAAACAGACTCAGGTGTCCGATACAGGTCGTTACACCTGTGTAGCCACCAACATTGCTGGAGAGGATGAGAAGGACTTTGATGTAAATATACAAGGTGAACAGGGTTTTATAAGTTCAGAATGCATAATTAAATAGTCTACATACACACTACCATCCAAATGTATTTCTTTATAAATGCTACCATTCAAAAGTTTGGGGCCGTTTTTAAAAGGTTGTGTGGGTACATACAATAAGACAAAAAGTTGAGAAGGACCAATTTTAAGGAGCATGTCTCCCCCTAGTGGCTGCTTTATATATATATATATATATATATTTATTTATATTATATATATATTATCGTCTGGATCTCATTTTCAGCTTGTTTTAAACCTTTTATCTGTGGATTTTGTACCATAATCTTCAGGCTTTATCCCTGTCTATAACAGTAAAATCCCGTCTTTGTCTCAGTTCCCCCTAGTTTCCAAGGCTTTGGAGACTCTGACACTGGTAATAATGGAGACGTGAAGGATGTGATACTAAATAATCCCATCTCCCTATACTGTGAGACCAATGCCGTCCCCCCTCCCATTCTCACCTGGTACAAAGATGGACACCTGCTGACCTCTAATGATAAAGTACTCATCCTGCCTGGTGAGTGGCTAAATAGCAACATTTTGATTATATAGCATGGCAAACTAGTTTGTTTAATTTATTGATGCATTGATACTATAGGTTGCATATGAGTGCATAAGAATTTAATGTTTTTGTGCTGTATATCTTACACAGGCGGAAGAGTCCTCCAGATCCCTCGAGCCCAAGCAGAGGATTCTGGCAGATACACCTGTGTGGCTGTGAATGAGGCTGGAGAAGACTCAATCCAGTATGATGTTAGAGTGTTGAGTGAGTTCAATATGAGTATTAACCTTTCTTTCTTAAATGCTAAACATTACAACAGCAAAAACTAAAAACTATTGTGCATGTTTACATATGTGTGTCTTTTTGTCTGTGCTCTTGGATTTTGTTAGTACCGCCCTCGATTCGTGGAGATGATGGTTACCTGCATGATGAGATTACAGTGCTGGTGAACAAGACCACATTACTGGAGTGTCAGGTGGATGGGAGTCCCACTCCTAAAATCAGCTGGATTAAAGACAGTCAACTCCTTACCCCAGACAACACACATAAATTTATGTCCAATGGCAGGACACTTCAGGTAATCCAACAGTGATCCAACAGTGATAGTTGCATCATCATCATTATTATATTTTTGCGCGCACACACACACACACATGAGTGTGTGTGTGCTAGTGTGTGTGTTTGTGTGTTATTCATATTAATATTTATGTATGTTAAGATTTTTAATGGCTTTATTTTAGCATATATATTAATTTATATGTTTTGTGTGTGTGTTACAGATTTTAAATGCACAGGTGACAGATACAGGACGTTATGTGTGTGTGGCTCAAAACTTAGCTGGAACAGCAGAGAAGTCCTTCAACCTCCATGTGCATGGTGAGTCTATCTTTAAATAAAACCTGTGTCATGGCTCTGTTCAGCAGTAAACTGCAACCTAGTAGTTTACTTTTTATCTAATAATTGCTGATATCCTGTTTGTTGTCAGTTGCTCCCTCCATTGTTGGCATCAGAGAGGAGAATGTGACAGTGGTGGTGAATAACTTCATATCTCTAAACTGTGAGGCCACTGGATTGCCGCCTCCCACCCTCAGCTGGTTCAAAGACAGGAAACCTGTACAGGCCAGCTCCAATGCACTCATAATGCCTGGTACACATGCAAACAATATGCTTACGCACACATTACAGATGGACTACATAGTGTAGCCTAAATAAATGAATTGCCACATAAATTGCCTTTCCTCTGCTCCACCTCTTACTCTCATTTTCTGTCTCTAGGTGGTCGTACTCTACAGATCCTGAAAGCAAAGATGTCTGACGGTGGGAAATACAGCTGTGTGGCCATCAACCAAGCTGGAGAAGCCCAAAAACTAATTTATCTTACTGTATATGGCAAGTAAAGCATGTCTCTGCAAAACTTTTCAAAGGTTAAGAAAATACTTGGTAGAGTGGGGCATACAAATTTACATTTTAATATGACAAACTAAATATTTTAACATTTCTCAAAAGTCACTGATCTAAATTTCTGATGTCCAATTTCCCAGTTCCCCCTATTATCAGACACAGTAGTGGGGATCTTCCAGTGGTGTTAAATGTCCAGGTGGGCAAATCTGTTACTTTGGAGTGTGAATCTAATGCAGTGCCTCCTCCCATCATTACCTGGTACAAGAATGGACGTCCTATCACTGAGACTGCAAACCTGCGCCTACTGGCTGATGGACAAATGCTGGAACTGAGAGAAACAGAGGTGAGTGTGGGAAAATTAGCAGGTGTTAGTTTTAGTTTGGTGGTGAGTTTTGTACTCTATATTTACTTCAAAAAATAAAGTTATTATTTTTATTTTTTTTCTCAAAAAGTATAAATGCCTCTTTCTCTCTGTCAGGTGTCAGATACAGGCCAGTATGTCTGTAAGGCCACAAATGTAGCAGGTCAAGTGGACAAGAACTTCCATCTCAGCATCCATGGTGAGAAACAAAACATTTATATTATAAATATTTCATATATTAATAAATATATTTTGTAACATTATACAAGTATTTACAGTTGTTTTTGTAATTTTAATACATCCTTGCTGAATAAAAGAAAAAAAATCTTACTGACCCAAAACTTTTAAACGGTATCACACTTGGCATTATGATTTTGTTCAGCCCACTACTGTTTATGTTAAGTGTCTCTCCAATCTGTGTGTAGTTCCCCCACGGCTGGACGGCCCAGCAGTGGAGCGTGTGGTGGAAACCATCAGTAATTCAGTCACTTTCGCCTGTGATGCTACAGGGATCCCTCCTCCCTCGCTCACCTGGTTAAAGAATGGCAGAGTGATTGGTGAGATAGACAATCTACAAATTTCTTAAGCTTTACGTTTCTTTTAAAGTTAACTTATGCATGTTTTTATTCTCTTTCTAGAGAATTCAGAGTCTTTGGAGATGCATATCCTGTCCGGGGGCAGTAAGCTACAGATTGCCCGCTCACAGTTATCTGACAGTGGCACTTACACCTGTGTGGCATCCAATGTGGAGGGAAAGGCCCGCAAAATCTACCATCTTACAATACAAGGTACAAGAAATCATTATTAAATATAGTAGTTGTTGTTTTTTTACTAGACCAAATTACCATCTGTTTTGTGTGTGATTCAGTCCCACCAAACATCATAGGATCTGAGTTACCTAGTGAGATGAGTGTTTTGCTGAACGATAGCATTCAGCTGGTTTGCCGTGCTGAAGGAAATCCAACCCCTGAGATCCAGTGGCTGAAGGATGGAAAGGCACTTAGCAGAACAGCTCAGAAGAACATCAAGTGAGAGCAAATTTTTGTGTCATTATGCAATTAAACTATCCATTGTGTTCTCTGCATACTCCTTTTTCATAGTATTTCGGTATAATGAGACATCGTCAAAAATGTCATAAAAAAAGTCATAAGTCCGTTTTTTTTCTCCCAGAATCAGCCCTGATGGCAGCACACTGACTGTGACAGCCGTCCACACATCCGATAGTGGAAAATACACTTGTGTGGCCACCAATCAGGCCGGAGAGGAAGAACGAATATTCAACCTAAATGTCTATGGTAAGTTGTATCTTTACAGGACTCGTCACTGTTGAGAGCGAGAGGTGGAACAACATTTTTCACTACACAACTATAGTCTTTTCCCAGACATTTGATAACTGCATGTTTTGTTCCCAGTTCCTCCTCTGATCCAGGGGAACGGGCCTGCTGCCAAGGAACTGACCGCGGTGCTGGACAGCTCAATAAATATCGAGTGTGTAGCAAGAGGTTCTCCGCCTCCGCAGCTCAACTGGCTGAAGAACGGTCTGCCGCTTCCAGTGTCATCTCAGATTCGACTGCTGTCTGCCGGCCAAGTCCTCCGGTAAGAGATCTGACAGGTTTTAAACATGATGATCCCAGGGTGGGAAATTAATTTTTTTCTCTTCAGTCACACCTTGCTTAAATTTCTTAAAGTTGAGATGAAGGCTTACATTTTATAAGACATTTTTATTTCAAACATAAAGTTTTTCATTATAAATGTGAAATTAAACCAGTGTTATTTTAGTATTATTTATTCATAATTTTAATTAACCTTTATTTTTTAGATTTTCATTTTCATTGTAATTTTAGTTGTTTTAGTAATTTGTTATGTGCTTTTCAGTATTTTTTGTATTTTTATTTAGCTGTTTTTTATGGATTGATTGATAAATTTGATTAGTTTTAGTCATTTTAGTACTTTAACTGATACATAGTTATTTCAGTTAATTGCTGAGGCAACATTTCTGTATTTTATTAATTAGTTTTTCACATAATGTCTTATTTTATTTCAGCTTTATTTCAGTTAACGGACACTACTTGTAATAGTTTTAGTTACTATAACAACACTGAATTGCACACTTGCACAAAGTACTAAAACTGGTGTTTATATCCCACCCTGAATAGAGCTGATGCTTTATAACACTAAATGCTTGTTATAAAAATCTGATTGTAATTTTTGGTGTTAGCATTGCGCGTGCACAGGTTTCAGATGGAGGTAGCTATACTTGTGTGGCCTCCAACAGAGCTGGAGTGGACAACAGACACTACAATTTACAAGTGTATGGTGAGTTAATCTGTTTGTATTTCCAAAGATCAAGTTTAGGTACATTTACAGTGAAAATGTTCATTTAAATGACAAATTTGTCTGCTATTTCTAATATTTTATTGTTATGAAGTACTGAATTCATTAATGACTTCATGTCTTGTGCCATTTTTCTCAGTTCCTCCCAGTCTGGATGGGGCAGGCAGTACAGAAGAAGTAACAGTTGTGAGGGGAAACACAGCGTCTTTCATCTGCATTGCAGATGGGACGCCTAGTCCGACTATTACTTGGCTGAGGAATGGTGCAGCAATGCCTAAAGATGCTCACCTATCGCTCCTCAACCAAAACAGCACCCTGCAGATTTCCCATGCAAGAGTCAACCACACCGGACGCTACAGCTGTACTGCACATAATCAGGCTGGAGACGCAAGCCGACACTTCAGTCTCAAAGTATTGGGTGAGAGAATGTGCAACAAAACAAAATGACTAGACTGAACTCCTTCTGTCACAGACTCATTGACATCTATCACTGTCTCTCAGACCCACCACGGATCAATGGCTCTGGTGTGCCTGCTGAGGTCTCTGTGGTCGTGAATCATGTCCTGGAGCTGGTTTGTGAGGCTGACGGCATACCTTTACCCTCACTGACCTGGCTGAAGGATGGGCGGCCGCTGCCTCAGACAGATAGTATACGGCTCCTCAGAGACAGTGAGGTGCTCAGAGTTGCTTCTGCTCAGGTAGGAACTAAAAATGGGCAGTAGCATTCTTGTTCCTGCCTTTTCTTAATTGCTGCTGAATATGACACAAATGATACAGGTTCCTAAATCCCATTGTGCTTCTTTCATGTTTGTGCCTTCTTCTGCTGACTTGCATGTTTTCAAACAAATGTAGGTGGAGAACACTGGAAGATACACATGTTTGGCCACCAGCCCTGCTGGAGATGATGATAAAGAGTTTCTTGTCAGAGTGCATGGTGAGTCTTAAAAGCAGTTAAAATGTTTTCCATTGTTTCAGACTAAAATGTCACCTCACATAATTTGCTTGACAACAATCGTTTCCAACAGTTCCACCCAATATTGCTGGTGACAGGGGTGTGCAAGATTTGTCTGTCCTGCAAAACAGACAGGTGACCCTTGAATGTAAATCAGATGCAGTTCCTCCTCCAACCCTCACCTGGCTTAAAGATGGAGCACATCTGAAGGTATTCAATGAAAACAACATTCAGTATTAAAGCCTGGAGAGAGTTACAACACTTACACCTGATGTGACAGATGAGGTTTGAATTTCAAATGGCAGAAATAAAAATACCTTTATAATAAATTGCCTATGTTTCTCATTTATAAGTCACTAAATGAATCTGCTAAATGCAAAATGTAAATGTAGACAGATTATCAATAATCATTCATTTTTTCTTGTATATAGAAGATTTTATAACTTTTATAACCTTCCTAAATACAAATGGAAGAAGTTTCAAAATCAGGGACATTCTACCTGTTTACTTTACTTTTTTACTATGTTTTTTTTTTTTTACATATACTGTACCATTAATATTTAGTAATGTTTTTAAAAGAACAGTAATATTACAATTTAATATAATAATTTTCTGTGATAGCAAAACTGATTATTAAGAAGTTATATGCTTTCATGCTAAATAGCTTTTGCAATGCTTTCTCCAGATGTCTCCACGGGTACGTGTTTTGTCCAGTGGTCGTTACCTGCAGATCAACAATGCAGAGCTGGGAGATGGTGCCCAGTACTCTTGCGTGGCCAGCAATGTTGCTGGAGAAACCAGACGCCACTTCAACCTTAGTGTCAATGGTGACCAGCAATTTCTATATATGTTGAGGCACCTGAGCAAGAAAAATATTGTGGGTTTATGTGTATGAGCATATGTAAATGCTAAAATAAACATTTTATTTGCAGTCCCTCCTACAATAAAGGATGGTCCTCAGTCTGTGTCAGTTCATATCAATCAACCGGTGGTTCTGGAGTGTGTCGTGAATGGAGTACCCGCTCCGCGCATTACCTGGAGGAAGCATGGAGCCATCCTGGCAGGAAACAACCCCAGGTCAGCACTCAGCAGCACAGATCACTTGAGAATGTTTCACAGCTCTCAGTTTTGTTCATGGCAAATAACAAACACCCTATACGTTTAGGTACCGGTTTGGTGAGGATGGTTCACTTCACATCCTCTCAGCACAGGTGACCGATACGGGACGCTACCTTTGCATGGCCACCAACCAGGCAGGCACAGAGCGTAAGAGAGTAGATCTGCAGGTTTATGGTGAGTCTTGAAATATATGCAGTGAACTCACTGATTCTTAAATATGTCTGTTGCTTTTCATGTACATTTACACATTAATGCATTTGAGAGATGCTTTTATCCATTGCATTCTAGGTATACATGTTTATAAGTTCAAGCGTTTGCATATCACTGTTTTTAAATATTTTGTTAAATATCTTAGGAAATGTCCTGACATACAGTAAACACAAATGTTCTCTTTTACTCCAGTGCCACCCTCTATCACTGACGGTCCCACTAACATCACTGTGACAGTGAATGTCCAGACCACGCTATCCTGTGAGGCCACCGGCATCCCCAAACCCTCCGTTCGCTGGACCAAAAATGCTCAAGCCCTTAACACTGACCAGAACCAGAATATGTACAGGTTCAGCCAGGTTTCCTCCCTCTCCTCTTATCACCTCTCACTGTATCGCCAACCAAATGAGCATTACTCTTAGTTTGGGTCAGAGTAGGACCCTGATGCTTAATACCGCACAGTAAGACACTTGAGATTCACGATTGCGTCCAGTTAATCAGTTTGCAATCTGTCCTCAGGCTGTTGTCGTCAGGCTCTCTGGTTGTCATCGCACCCACAGTAGAGGACACAGCGCTGTACAAATGTGTCGTATCCAATGAGGCAGGCCAGGAGAGCAGAGCCATTCAGCTGACAGTACATGGTGAATCCCTACTTCTGTATATGATATCCATGACATCTATATGTGAATTTCAGGAGGACTTAATGTTTATTTCCCTCTACAGTTCCTCCTTCTATTGCTGATGAGGCCACAGAGCTGGTGGTGAGCAGACTGTCCCCGGTGGTCATTGGCTGCACTGCCTCTGGAGTGCCTCGTCCTGTCCTATACTGGAGCAAAGATGGATTGAGACTAGCTAAAGATGGAGAAAGCTATACGATATTACCATCAGGTGAGCTTTATGTAGTAACAGTGTAAAAAAAAATAAATTGAAGTTTGAAGTTAATCTGAATGTTACGTTTCTATTTCCTTGGTTTATCTTAGGTCCTCTTCAGATCACAGCTGCAGATCTGAGTCACTCAGGCCGTTACTCTTGTGTGGCCAAGAATGCTGCAGGCACCTCTCAGCGACACGTTCAGCTCACAGTACATGGTAAGAGATGTACAGAAACAATAAAACCCAACATGCTTCTAAAAGTGCTACTTAATGTTTTTTTTTATTATTATTATTTGTGGCTAATAAGATTGCATATAACAAATTCCCATGTCTGACTCCACATATTTTCCTCTTTAAAAAATTTTGTCACTTTGTCAATTTTTTTTTATTTAACAATTGTTTGTATTTATATTTTATAGAAACTCCAGTAATACAGTCACACCCCTCAACACTGGATGTGATTTTGAACAACCATGTGACCCTGCCTTGCAGAGCCAAAGGCTCCCCTCGCCCAACTATCACCTGGCAGAAAGAGGGCATCAACATCTTTACCGCAGGTGAGAACAAAAGCTGTGCCACTGTGGGCATAATTGTGAAGATTTCCATGTCTTTACAGTAGCATTTAATTGCTAAATTTTATTAAAGAATAATTTATTATTTAAATAAATATTTAATTAATGTATATGGTTAATTCTTAATCTACCTAATTATATATATTTATTAGTGCTTTATATATATATATATATATATATATATATATATATATATATATATATATATATATATTTATTAGTTATTTATTAGATATATTATTTGTTAGTGCTGTCAAACGATTAATCGTGATTAATCCCATCCAAAATTTTAAAAAAATTGTTTACAGAATATATGAGTGTGTACTGTGTATATTTATTATGTGTATATATAAATACACACACATACATGTATATATATATTAAAGAAAAATATGTTGTTTATATATTACATATATTTATATATAATATACATTATATGAATATAAATATACACATGTAAATATTTTCAAAATATATACATGCATGTGTGTTTATTTATATGTACATAATAAATATACACAGTACACACTCATATATTCTGTAAACAAAAACTTTTATTTTGGATGGGATTAATCGCAATTAATCGTTTGACAGCACTAATAATTCTATTGTATTACATACATAACATTCAAAACTTTGGGGTCAGTAAGATTTTTTGTAATGTTTTAAAAAGCCTTTTATGCTCACCAAGGCTGCATTTATTTGATCAAAATACATTACAATTAAAAAACTGTTTTTTATTTGAATATATTTTAAAATATAATTTATTTCTGTGGTTAAAAAGCTGAATCATCAGCAGCCATGACTCCAATATTTAGTGTCATATAATCCTTCTAAAAAAAAAGTTCTTGTTATTATTGATGTTGAAAACAGCTGTGCTGCTTAATATTTTTGTGTGACTTTGTGTGTGATTATTGGATGAATAAAAAGTTCAAAATAACAGCATTTATTTATTTATTTTTAAAGTAACATTTCTAAAAATCTTTACTATCACTTTTGATCTATTTACTGCATCCCTGCTGAATAAAAGTAATAATTTCTATGAAAAAAGTCATACTGGCCACCAAACTTGTGAGCTGTAATTTAATTACTATTCAAAATGTAATGATTAATTATTAAGTGAATCATTTAATTACTGTATTCCTTTTATCATCAGGAGGTGATTTTACGGTGCTCCCCAATGGCGGTCTGCAGATCTCTAAAGCCAGAGTGGAGGATTCTGGAACCTACATGTGTGTGGCTCAGAATCCAGCAGGCACTGCGCTGGGGAAAACCAAACTCAGAGTGCAGGGTGAGACACACCTTGTCTGTGATGAAAATTAAGAAACGTCTGTGGGAATTGGTCTAACAAATGTTCAAAATTTTGCTTTTCTTGTAGTGCCGCCTGTCATAACATCTGACATCAAGGAGTACACTGTGGCACTAGATGCATCTGTAACTCTGCAGTGCCACTCAGAGGGTTTCCCCACTCCCTCTATCACCTGGTACAAGAAAGGGCAGCTGCTGAGTGAGTCTGTGCGGCAGCGAGTCCTCAGCACAGGAGCCCTCCAGATCGCCTTTGCCCAACCTGGAGATACAGGCAGATACACCTGCACTGCTGCTAATGTGGCTGGAACCACCAGTCTGGAGATGAGCCTCACTGTAAAGAGTGAGTCAAGAGGATAGAACTGAGATAATTTAATTGAACGTATTGATAATATTGATTAATGCATTGACTGTCTGGTAGAATATTAATAATAATAATAATCAATATAATATTTGTAGAACAGCTTTTTGAATTATTTTTTAATACTTATTTCATTTATGCGATTAATAATAAATAAATAAGATGTATGTACAATATAATACATACATTTTTTTCCTCTTCATCTCTACCCCAGTACCTCCCTCCATCCGTGAAGGAAAATCAGAATTGTCCGTGGTGGAGAACACCCAAGCTTTGTTTACCTGCGTGGCAGACGGGGTCCCACAGCCCATCATCACCTGGGAGAAAGATGACATTTCACTTACTGACACCACCGGAGAATACACAATCCTGCCCACGGGAGAGCTGCTCATAGATTCTGCTCAGGTCAGTGTCATAATCTTCAATCTGCATGTATTCTAAATATGTACATACTGTGAGGCATCTTCTGAGGCATCTCTCTGTGTATGTAGCCTGAAGATTTTGGGAGTTACACGTGTGTTGCCACCAACTCAGTTGGGCAGGACAGTCGCACCATTGGTCTGTCTGTCCACACACATCCAGCCTTCACTGAACTTCTGGGGGATGTGGCTCTCAACAAGGGAGAGCGCCTCCTGTTGACCTGCGGAGTCACCGGCATTCCTCCACCCAAGATCACGTGGGCATTTAACAACAACATCATCCCTGGTATAGATCATCCCTCTAACTGAGCCTACAAATATTCTCAGTTTGCATCCCCTGTAGTTCAGGACTATTAGTTATGCTGCATGTATCAATAGACTGTTACGTGAAAATAAGGAAAGTGTTGTTTCTACCCACAGCCCAGTATGATCATGTTAATGGCCACAGCGAGTTGGTGATTGAGCGTGTGAGTAAAGATGACTCGGGCACTTATTCCTGCGTGGCTGAGAACAGCGTGGCATCTATCAAATCTCTGGGATTTGTCTATGTTAAAGGTAAACATCTGCATTTCTATTATATGCTGACTTTATCTGGCTGTAAAATCAAAAGCAAGTGCAGTGTGAAAAACCTGAATCTCTTGTCCACTTTTTCCAGAACCACCAATAATAGACGGAGATGTTCATTCAAATCGTATTGAGCCCCTGGGAGGGAATGCCATACTTAACTGTGAGGTACGAGGAGACCCTCTGCCCACCATCCAGTGGAGCAAAAAAGGAATCAATGTGCAGATAAGCAACCGAATCCGCCAGCTTGACAACGGATCTCTAGCCATCTACGGCACAGTGGTAAACAAACGCTGCAGTCACAGATACAGCAGCA
Source organism: Barbus barbus (assembly GCF_936440315.1). Classification (NCBI taxonomy): domain Eukaryota; kingdom Metazoa; phylum Chordata; class Actinopteri; order Cypriniformes; family Cyprinidae; genus Barbus; species Barbus barbus. The sequence continues at coordinate 20,872,266 of NC_136752.1, read as the reverse complement.
AAATGGAAAAGCATATAAACTACACTGCATGATTTACCCCAGGTTTTTCTTTTTTTTCCAAAAGAAACTATTTCTTTAACTCTTATCATATTTCAGAGCAAAGAGAAAGTCTCTCTCTGAGTCCATTACCTGCAATATTTTTTCTGCTGTGTGTAATAATTATTACATTATTATAAATATTACATTATTAATTATAATAATTCTATTTTTTTCTTTTTTTTTACCACAAAATACTCAACTGCTCGCAACCACAAACCAAAAAAGTATTATTTCATGTCTTAAAGATCATGGTGAAAAATGTAGGATATAGACTTTTGTAAAACCAGGCTATTATTTTTACAATAAAACAAGAGTTATTATTAACGTTTTTGCTATGAATCCTGGATACAAAATTCAATGCAAAAATTGGGTAACACTTTATTTTAAGGTGTCCATTATACAGTGTAATTGCCTAGTTACCTAGTTACTAGCTACTTAGTAGTAGCCGTTGTACTTACATTAAACAAAATGTACTTACCATGTAACTAAGTTATGGAACAGCCTGTACTTACAGTTTGTAATTATGTGCATGTAATAGGCAGCTACTGTTACACATATGTAACAGACAGAGTCTGTTAAACAGCTACTTATGTAACCAAAAGATTGTTACATATGTGCTGCAGACTGTATACAACGTAATTTTAAATGGAAGTACACAGACATAAGCTACTTAAATTTGGGGAAGTCGTGGCCTAATGGTTAGAGAGTCGGACTCGTAATCCAAAGGTTGCGGGTTCGAGTCTCGGGCCGGCAGGGATTGTAGGTGGGGGGAGTGAATGTCCAGCGCTCTCTCCACCCTCAATACCACGACTGAGGTGCCCTTGAGCAAGGCACCGAACCCCCAACTGCTCCCCGGGCGCCGCAGCATAAATGGCTGCCCACTGCTCCGGGTGTGTGTTCACGGTGTGTGTGTGTGTTCACTGCTGTGTGTGTGCACGTTGGATGGGTTAAATGCAGAGCACGAATTCCAAGTATGGGTCACCATACTTGGCAGTATGTCACTTCACTTCCTCACTTCACTTCAAATTAAAGTGTATCAAGATTGTACTTAAGTGTACCTCATGTGTATATATACTGTACACCTTATCCAGCTGCACCTTAGTTTTATTTAACCCACCAGTACACAGCTTAAATATATGTAATACCTTTCTAATTACATTAAAATTACAGAACATTACACAGGCATAAGATACTTAAAATAAAGTGTATCAAGATTGTACTTAAGTGTACGCGTAGCTGTGTAACAGACTCTGCTTGTTACATATCAGTAGCTGCCTATTACATCTACATAATTACAAACTGTAATTACAGGCTGTTCCATAACTTAGTTACATGGTAAGTACATTTTGTTTCATGTAAGTACAACGGCTACTACTAAGTACTTAATTAGGTAATTACTATGTATTATGACACCTTAAAATAAAGTGTTACCCAAAATTCCTTAATTTTTTGTATTTTCCCCAATTTAAAATTCATAAATAATTAATGTTTGTGTTGTTTGTTTGTATTGTTGTAGAGCGAAGATGCTGGAAATTACATGTGCGTGGCCACAAACGATGCAGGAGTGGTGGAGAGAACAGTCACACTGACCTTACAGCGTAAGTCTACAGTTCAAACCAAAAATGAAAACTTTAGGGTAAAATTATCCTTTAAAGTTAGTAATCTGCAGTCAAAGTCACAAAGAATAATCACACAGGCAATAAAAACGCTAAAATAGCAATAACTTGTGTTACTGTAATAACATCAGTGCTGTTCCACAGGTTCTCCAACCATCACTGTAGAGCCAGTGGAGACGGTGGTTGACGCCGGTTCCACAGTAGTGCTAAACTGCCAGGCAGAGGGAGAGCCTGCGCCTGTTATCGAGTGGTCCCGTCAGGGACGGCCACTGTTGGGTAATGAGCGCATCACCATGCTGAATAATGGTTCTCTGCGGTTCAGTAGTGCTCAGAAAGAGGACACAGCTGAGTATGAGTGCGTGGCCCGAAATCTGTTAGGCTCTGTGCTGGTGCGCGTGACCCTCACAGTGCGAGGTGAGCTAAACTGCACATTTACATTTATAGAGAGTATGCAGTCAGATGTATTGTAATGAGAGATTGAATTGTGTGTGTTTCGCAGTTCACGGAGGCTTCTCTGAATGGATGGAGTGGGGAGCCTGCAGTGTTTCCTGTGGCACAGGAGTGCAGAAGAGGCTCAGACAGTGCAATAAACCATTTCCTGCGAATGGAGGCCGCCACTGCATAGGTTCAGCAACAGAAACACGCAGCTGTCAAGGCAAACCTTGCCCTGGTAAATTAGTTTGTCATCCCTTTTGCTACTTTAGCAGGTCTCTACGTTGTGAGCATCTGCATATGCATCTACATATACACACACACATATATATATATATATATATATATATATATATATACAGTATCTCACAGAAGTGAGTACACCCCTCACATTTTTGTAAATATTTTATTATATCTTTTCATGTGACAAAGCTCAAAATAACACACTGGCCACAAAAGTGAGTACACCCCTAAGTGAAAATGTCAAAATTGGGCCCAATTAGCCATTTTCTCTCCCTGGTGTCATGTGACTTGTTAGTGTTACAAGGTCTCAGGTTTGAATGGGGAGCAGGTGAGTTAAATCTGGTGTTATCGCTCTCACTCTCTCATACTGGTCACTGGAAGTTCAACATGGCACCTCATGGCAAAGAACTCTCTGAGGATCTGAAAAAAAGAATTGTTGCTCTACATAAAGATGGCGTAGGCTATAAGAAGATTGACAAGACCCTAAAACTAAGCTGCAGCACGTGGCCAAGACCATACAGTGGTTTAACAGTACAGGTTCCACTCAGAACAGGCCTTGCCATGGTCGACCAAAAAAGTTGAGTGCACGTACTCAGCGTCATATCCATAGGTTGTGTTTGGGAAATAGACGTATGAGTGCTGCTAGAATTGCTGCAGAGGTTGAAGGGGTGGGGGGTCAGCCTGTCAGTGCTCAGACCATACGCCGCACACTGCATCAAATTGGTCTGCATGGCTGTCGTCCCAGAAGGAAGCCTCTTCTAAAGATGATGCACAAGAAAGCCTGCAAACAGTTTGCTGAAGACAAGCAGACTAAGGACATGGATTACTGGAACCATGTCCTGTGGTCTGATGAGACCAAGATAAACTTATTTGGTTCAGATGGTGTCAGGCGTGTGTGGCAGCAACCAAGTGAGGAGTACAAAGACAAGTGTGTCTTGCCTACAGTCAAGCATGGTGGTGGGAGTGTCATGGTCTGTGGCTGAATGAGTGCTGCCGGCACTCATTCAGCCACTGGGAGTGTCATGGTCTGTGGCTGAATGAGTGCTGCCGGCACTGGGGAACTACAGTTCATTGAGGGAACCATGAATGCCAACATGTACTGTGACATACTGAAGTAGAACATGATCCCCTCCCTTCGGAGACTGGGCCGCAGGGCAGTATTCCAACATGAAAACGACCCCAAACACACCTCCAAAACGACCACTGCCTTGCTAAAGAAGCTGAGGGTAAAGGTGATGGACTGGCCAAGCATGTCTCCAGACCTAAACCCTATTGAGCATCTGTGGGGCATCCTCAAACGGAAGGTGGAGGAGCGCAAGGTCTCTAACATTCACCAGCTCTGTGATGTCATCATGAAGGAGTGGAAGAAGCTCTGGTGAACTCCATGCCCAAGAGAGTTAAGGCAGTGCTGGAAAATAATGGTGACCACACAAAATATGACACTTTGGGCCCAATTTGGACATTTTCACTTAGGAGTGTACTCACTTTTGTGGCCAGCGGTTTAGACATTAATGACTGTGTGTTGAGTTATTTTGAGGGTACAGCAAATTTACACTGTTATACATATCTGGGGACATATCTCGACTAAAAATAAAACAAAATATAATAAAATACCTAACTACATAATACTATTATTGTTAGAAATTGCAACAATATAAAAATAGCAATATAATACATTTATACATTTAAAATTTTAATTAAATCAATAATTAAACAATAATATCCTGGCCAGAGGTGAACTGGCCCCCCAACTGAGCCTGGTTTCTTTCTCCATTCTGTCACATAGGGAGTTTTGGTTCCTTGCCACTGTCGCCTCTGGCTTGCTCAGTTGGAGACACTTGATTTCTAGCGATTATCGTCAATTTGATTTCACAGATACTATTTAAACTAAACTGAGCTAGACAATGACATCACTGAATTCAATAATGAAATGCCTTTAACTGAAAATTGAGTGTTTAGTCTTATTATTATACATTACTGACACTCTATCCTCCAATTTGATACTGTTAAGTGCTTTGACACAATCTGTATTGTTAAAAGCGTTATATAAATAAAGGTGACTTGACTTGACTTGACTTCGACTCACAGTCGAATAATATGTTTGGGGGCGTGGTCAATATACATTACCATGAGTCAAGTCAGACAGTCAGACAGTCATAATTACTGACGTTAACACACAGGGAAAATGTGTAATGGACGACTCGCAGATACAAGCGGGGTAAATAATGTTTTGTGTTTTGATTAAAAGATAATTAACATTAAACGTCAGCGAAACGAATTCACAACATTTTTTTTTTACAATAGTGCTCTCATTATAACGTTATGTATATGACAGTTATTAATGTTCTACATTTCTGTTTTGAGCTGCGCGCTGAAGATGACCAGTAGAATGAAACCTTTGATAGCAGGTTTTTAATCAATGGATTTAACTAATCATTTATCTCGTATCGAATGCGCTTCATTATTTATACAACATAACGTTATATTACAACTTATAGGCTATCTGCACAAAATGCCCTGAATGCATAAGTGAACGTGTCTGCGCGGATCTGAATGAACTCCTTTTGTGGACGTGTTCTTCACGCAACAAAGTGTAGAAACACGGCAGCTAAACTCTAAAACTTCACAGCGTTTTATTATGATAGTGTTCTATTAATATTCTGCATTCATTGTTGATTGTCCTGCTCGCGCTGCGTGCGCTGAAGAGATCATCATCCTATACTACAATTAAGCACTTTACTGCAGCGTAACTCAAATACATCTTATACGAGATAAATAATATATAAACGATATACACATAAACCAGCTGAAATGTTTTGAAATCGGGAAGTTGTACCTTACCTGATCAAAAAAATCCAGCGTTTCACATGCCTGTGTCAATTTTAGTCTTGTTAAAGATTTAAATCCCTGCCGCCAAGATCCTCTGTCAGTCACGGATTATGAAAAGTGAAACTTAAATCTATAGGGGTGATTGGATTTATTCACACACGTTAAAATATTTATTTGAAGCTTCTTTCTTTTCAGATTCTTATTTACAGCATTATTTTAATAGGCTGTATATTAACTTGTAGGGAGAAAACTGGTAGTTTTATGTGAAATCAAAGATTTGAGCACCCCCATTTAGCCAAAATGGCATGATCAAAACACCTCAGCGAACATTCGACTGTGAGATTGGGAGTCGAATCAGGCTCCTCCTATCGAAGCATCGAGTCTTCGACTATTCGGGGTCACCCCTAATAAATATATATATATATATATAAACAAACTCGTTTTCCTAACTAACAACAAATATAGTGTAGAGACATGTTTAAACTGTTTGTCATGTTTTCATCTATCTCTTTGTCCCTATAGTGGATGGTAATTGGTCTGAGTGGTCTTCATGGGAAGAGTGCTCTCGTACCTGTGGTCAGGGTAATAGAACTAGGGTGCGGACTTGTAGTAATCCTCCTGCCCAGCATGGGGGCAGAGCCTGTAAGGGCAAAGCAGTGGAGGCCATCATGTGTAGTATAAGGCCATGCCCAGGTTAGTAGAGGAATATACCTGCTCCTGTTTATGCATGGACATATCTTGTCTTTATCAGTCTGACTGGCTTCTTATGTGTCAGTGGCAGGGAACTGGGGTGCCTGGTTGCCTTGGAGCCCTTGTAGTGAAACATGTGGCAAAGGGATGCAGACTAGGCTGAGACTCTGCAACAACCCTCCACCCTCATTTGAAGGACTATCGTGTGAAGGACCTGACACACAGACGCAAGTGTGCAGTGAGAGGAACTGCCCTGGTAAGCATCTTGGTCAAAGTAATAATAGATACAGGTAAATTAATAAATGGTGAAAAAAAAAATAATAGCCTTCTTCTGAAGGATCTTGGTACTAGATTAACTTTATTAGGCTGCGCACATCCATTATTTCATGATTATTCAAATCCAGGTTTAACAAGCATTGGCTTATCTTATCTTCCCTTCTTCAACAGTGGATGGCAAGTGGTCGTCCTGGGTAAGTTGGGGGGCATGCAGTGTTTCTTGTGGAGGTGGTACAAGGCAAAGGACACGTATCTGTGCAAGCCCTGCCCCCCAGCATGGAGGACGGCAATGTGAGGGCAATGACATCCACATTGATTTCTGCAACAATGAACCCTGTCCCAGTGAGTAAACACATTTCATATATGGTGAACTAGCAGACATATTAGTGTAATAATGAAAGCAGCAAGTACAAATAATCTCTCTTCATAGTTTATGGTAACTGGGGCCCATGGAACAGCTGGGGCAGTTGTAGCAGAACCTGCAACGGTGGTCAGATGCGTCGCTACAGAACATGTGACAATCCTCGACCAGCGAATGGAGGCAGAGCATGTACTGGATCAGACTCCCAAATCCAAAAGTGCAACACAGCCAACTGCCCTGGTATGGCACTCATACAAATACTACAGTTGAAAAGTATGAAGTCAGGGAGAATTTTTAATAATATTTTTGAAAGAAGTCTCTGATGCTCTCACATGACTACATTTATTCGATTAAAAATACAGTAAAAAAATTATATTGTGACATAATATTATTGCAATTTAAAACATTATATATATATATATATATATATACTATTTTATTCTATTTATATTATACTATTTTAAATGTATTTTAAAATGTTTTAAAACATATTCAAATTTATTCCTTGGATGGCGAAGCTGAATTTCTTAGCAGCCATTAGTCTTCCGTGTCACATGATCCTACAGAAATCATTCTAATATGCTGATTTGGTGCTCAAGAATCATTTCTTATTATTGTCAATGCTGGAAACAGTTGTGCTGCTTAATATTTTTGTTGAGACAGTGATACATTTTTTCAGGATTCTTTCATGAATAGAATATTTCAAAAGAACATAATTTTTTGAAACAGACATTTTATAACGATGTGTAAGTGTTTACTGTCACCTTTTGTTTTGATCAATTTAATGCATTTTACTCGCCCCAAACTTTTGAATGGTAGTATATATTGTACAATACACAAACACATAGTTCCTATACATTAATAAATATGCAAGAGATGCTACATCCAGTACTCTTTAGGTTATGATTTACAAGATTATTTTAATTAGAACTTGAATGACATTTTCTGGATACATTTTTATTATAACTGCTTACACACATTTCTGTGCTCTGTGTATGTGTATGTGTGTGTGAAGTTGATGGTAAGTGGGGTTCATGGGAGTCCTGGGGTGAATGTTCAGCATCCTGTGGAGGTGGAGAACAGACACGTGTCAGACTCTGTAACAATCCATCACCCAGCAACAACGGCCGTCCCTGCCCAGGAGACTCCACCCAGTTATCAAGATGTAATATACAGCCATGTCCAGGTACATTTACAGCTATGTATGGTTGTTAATCAAGAAATTTTATCAAATAATATATATTTTTTAATTTATTTATTTTTCAGTATTACTTACTTTCAGTTAGATGATGACTCTTACCTATAAAATCAAATCAAATACAATATAAACCCTTATCTTATTAAGCATATAGTATAATGAGAGAACTTTACGACACATTTTATACAACTTTCCCTAACCACTGGTTAATGTCTGACCTTGGTCTTAAGTTAACTGCACAAGATATGATTGATGAGTGTAGATTGTCTAAACTCCTCTCTAAGGTGGCCCTCAGAAAGCCAGAGGAAGCATCATCGGGAACATTAATGATGTGGAGTTTGGCATTGCCATCCTCAATGCCACCATCTCCAGCAGTCCCACTGGAGGGAGAGTTATACAAGCCACCATCACTAACATACCCAGAAGTCTTGGTCAGTCTCTGCTACTGAGTTTTTGTTATGAGCAGCAATGTATCATATTTTCTATTCCAAAATGTTATAAATCCATGCTATATAGTATATGTCAGTATATTCATTATTTTGTTTTGTGGCAGTGAGGCTGTAGTTCTCAAACTATTCATCAAGAACTTGAACATTTTTTAATTTGAGTCTATGCTTGTATGTATATATTCTGCTAAATCATCCAGGCCCTGCTATGAGGAAGTTGATCTCCATCCTGAACCCCATATACTGGACCACAGCACAGGAGCTGGGTGAAGCCGTCAACGGTTACACTCTCACAGATGGCATCTTCAGACGTGAGACTCAGGTGGAGTTTGCCACAGGTATGAGGCATCACATTGATGTACAGAGTTCTTTTTAAAAAAAATCCTCTAAGTTTTCCTAATTAAATTTGTGTTTTGACTAAAGGAGAGATTCTCAGAATGACCCATGTGGCACGAGGGCTGGACTCAGATGGAGCACTTCTGCTGGACATTGTAGTAAATGGACACATACTGCAACTGCCAACCAATGCTGACATCAGTCTTAAGGTAGAACCTTCATCACTGAATTCATCGAATATTATACCTTTTTATACTTTGAAAATGTGATGTTATACAATATAAACTTTCTCACATTAAAATATAATTTTTAAATTCCAGGACTACACTGAAGACTACATCCAGACTGGTCCTGGTCAGCTGTATGCTCTGTCTACACGTATGTTCAGTATAGACAGGGTGAGCGTGCCTTACTCCTGGAATCATACCATAACATACAGATCCTCCAAAGGAAAGATGCCCTATCTGGTGCAGACTCTCCACGCCTCGGCTATCAGCGCTCTGTACCGTCCACTAGAAGAGATGCTGGAGTTTACCATCAATGCCACCATTGCTAAAGGTACAATACACATACAGGATACATTAGGGAAAAATTTCATTAGGTATGAATGATGTATCAGTCACTTATTTAATTTAATTTAATTATTTTTTTATTTTACAGCATCTGATTAAGCTGGTATTGGAAGCAAATATCATGGCTAAAAAAAAAGCATTTTTAATGCAAAGTTTTTAAAATACTAAACTGTTTTCAGTTTTTCTTCTGTCTGTTACAGTGTTTTAATGTCTAGTTTAAAATTAATTCAATTTAATGCAAACATTATATGCATCCCTAAACATCATAAACAAAATTGTAGCATATCATTATGATTTAATTGTTTATTCATTTCAAACTGTTATGTTTAATAGTTTATATAATTTTTTAAAAACTATCCCTCTCCAATTATGATGTATTTTCGTCCTCAGGAGAGCGCAGTAATCAGTGTCCCAGTGGTTTTCAACTGAACCCTACTGGGCCATATTGTTCAGGTATAGTCAGACCGTATCTCTTGCTTTTACTGTGATACAGATAATATTATTCATTTGTGAATATACAAAGTTTCATTGATGAGATTTTGTGCTTTTTTGCTGAGGAAGATGAGAATGAGTGTGCGGAGGGAAACCCCTGCTCACATGCCTGCCACAATGCTATAGGCACATACTACTGTTCCTGTCCCAGAGGACTCACCATCTCAGCTGATGGTAGAACATGTCAGGGTATGACAGTTTAAAAAGGTTTACCTTTGAATAGTAGTGTATGATTTTGATTTTCTGTAATCTCAACTGAACAACTGCTTTCCTTTACGTTTACCCTAGATATTGATGAGTGTTCATTGGGTGGTCACATGTGCCATGATGGACAAGACTGTGAGAACACCATTGGCTCCTATCGCTGTGTGATGCGCTGTGGGCGGGGCTTTAGGAGGACAGCAGATGGGCTCAGCTGCTCAGGTGCACAGTTGTCCCTAGTTTTATAACTTTGTTTGCATATTTTTTACATGTATATTTGTATATGACATATTGTAATGTATATTAATGTTCTCTATTTATCAGTATCTTCATTCTAGCATACATTTGAATTGTTTTAATCTTGTTTTTGCAGATGTGAATGAGTGTCAGGAATCCAACCCCTGCCATCAGCACTGTCTAAACACCATCGGTAGCTTCCGCTGTGCTTGTGAGCCAGGGTACCAACTCAGGAATCGGCGCTGTATTGGTACATTTAAAACCTGTCACGTAGCATATAGCTCAGTCTTGCTAGGTCTGTAAAACTATGCACTTGTGCAACTGAAGTGCTGCTTGTTTCTCCTCAGACATAAACGAATGCAAACAGAGAGTGTGTCGCTCAGATCAGCAGTGTAAAAACACACGTGGTGGATACACTTGCATTGACCTCTGCCCTACTGGCATGACCAAAGGAGGCAATGGCACTTGCATAGGTTTGTAATGTTGTTGTTTATGTTTTGGGCTGAGGACTATGTATATATATATATATATATATATTTGTGCTATGCGTGTGTGTGTGTGTGTGTGTGTGTTTTTATTTATACATTTATTGTTACATAATTGCATTATGATCAAAGAGGAATGCATTTTTATTCTGTTTGTAGACATTGATGAATGCCAAGACGGCACACATCAGTGCAGGTATAACCAAATCTGTGAAAACACCAGAGGTAGCTACCACTGCACTTGTCCAAGAGGGTACCGCTCTCAGGGTGTGGGCCGCCCCTGCCTTGGTACGTAGTCTAACTCGCCCACACCTAACTCTAATCCTCTCTCAACATCCCAGGCTGCTCTCCTGCCAAACACCAACCTGCATCCCTGCCTTCATTTTCATCTCCTTCACTCTTTTGCTGCATTTCATTTCTGTGAACCAACTCTTACCTAAACAGCATTCAGAACCTGTGATGTCACTTCCTTCCGCACAGCTTGCTTATGTTGCCACAGCGCTTTAAAACTAACCAACATATAACCTTAAGAAACAAAGAAGTCAGTCACTGATACCAAATCGAGGAGCCAAGTCTTTCTAAGCTGCTACAGATGTAATTGTCAGTAAGGTGTTGCAAGTTGTTAAGAGTGACAGGAGTTTTGGAGTATTACACCGGTAAGCAGGTTCACTCTTACAGCAAGGCCAGCACGACTATCATGACTATGACCTTCCTCTATCTGTGTCTTTACCCTTCAACCTTCTGCTTGGGATTCTCCCCTGAAGTGCTATGCTTTGCGGTGGCATTTTTTGAATGTCCTCTAATGACATTCAGTTGGGATTAGAAGTGCCGTTTTGGCATTTGGAATTTTTCTTCAGTTCTCAGTTGTTCCCATTGAGTTTCAATGCTGATAATAAATTAACTGGGTTAACTGAATTAAATTTATTAATAGAAATTATGCTCCTTGTGATGAATCATTAAATACTATATTTAATATTTTACAACAAAAATACAATACGTATTTTTGCATAAGAAACATGCTTTTGAGGGATAGCTAATTATGTGCAGTATTTTTTTCTCATCCCCTTCTTTTTTATTTTCTTCTTTTGACCTGCTATTTTCATTTCAACTGTATTTCCTTTATTTTCCCCCTTTGCTTTATTTTCCCCCTGTTTCTCTTTCCCTGTGTTGGCCTTGCTGTGAGAGCAGACATAAACGAGTGCGAGCTGGTACCGGTGCCCTGTGCCTATCAGTGCGTGAACAGCCCTGGCAGCTACAAGTGCCTGTGCCCACCGGGGCTCCACCTGCTGGGCGACGGCAAGTCCTGTGCCGGACTAGAGCGCTTGCCCAGCTATGAGAGTTTCTCATATGGGTACAGAACATCCCAGTCCTCCTCTGATCGGAGCTCCTACCAGCAGCGTTACCATAGCCTGACCTCCCAGAGTTTCCACTCATATTTCCCCATCGGGGGGCGTCACATGACCAACAGACCAAACAATACCCAATCACGCAGTCGTAGGGATACTAATTCCTGCCCCCCTGGGTTTAAGGCAAACAATGGCCAGTGTTTAGGTAACTACTATTGAGCTGTAGAATTTGGGTTTCATGTTATATGCACGGCCAGATGTATATGTATATAGCACTCTTGCTCTTAAAAGAATAGAACCGCAGCTATTACACTGATAATCTAATGGATTATAAAGTATGTTTTTTTTGTAATATTATGTGACAATAGTGCGGTAAGTGCCAGAAGAATTCAGGAAAAATATATATAATGTCAGAAATATATATATATATTTTTATTATTTTTTTTAAGCAGGGAAATGGGATTGAACACTAAAGAGCCCCCAAGGGGACACAGCTATGAAAATGTGAAATTTTCATTGTTTTTGAAATTAGAAATTTTGAAATACAAAACTGTGTCGTGTGGACGCAAAGAATTTTGAATTTATGTACCTGTGCAAATGGCAATAAATTCTAAATTCTTTGTGTCCACACAACAAAGTTTTGTATTTTCTTGAGAAGTTTTGCATTGGATACAAAAGTTTATTGAACTTGCACACAAACTTTCTTAGGGAAATGCAAATGTTTTGCAAGTGAACAAAGTGAACACAAACATTTTTCTATTTCCATCACCTTCCCTTTAGGGGCTCCGTAGAAACAATAAGTTGCATCAATCATTTTAGAAAAAAGGAATTAGTAAAAGCAATAATTTATTTAAATGTATACTTTTTTAAAATTATTATTCAGACATAAGAGTAATGAATTGGTGCATACAAATTGCCTGTAGTCCTGATTAATATTTCATTTTAAAAGTTATTTAATAGTATATAAAAATTTTGTAATGTCAATACAGGATGTTTAATGTCCTGTTTATCATATCAGTAAGACATGGACACACAAATTGCACCATTTCCAATGAATTACTTACTTACCTGTCTTGTGTTTTAGATATTAATGAGTGTGAACAGAGGGATACATGTCAACACGAATGTATGAACACACCAGGCAGCCATAGGTGTTTGTGTCCCAGCGGCTATCACCTTATGACCAACGGCAAAACCTGCCAAGGTAAGAAACTTAAGACATTCAATAAGAAACACAGACAATACATGTGCTAACTTCTCTAGAGGGTGAAAAATCTAAAGATACTAAGTTTAAGAGGTTTGTGCATTGCTCACTTTTGCTCTTTGTATGAATAGACATAGATGAATGCCTGGAGCAGAACATTCAGTGTGGTGCAAACAGGATGTGTTTCAACATGAGAGGGAGTTACCAGTGCATCGACACACCTTGCCCTCCTAACTATCAGAGAGATCCAGCCACAGGGTGAGACTGCCACTCTTTTCTTTGCAATTATCTACTTTTGTTAAGTTGATTGTTCAAAATAAATTGAGTTCTGCCTTTCCTCTCAGGTTCTGCCTGAAGAATTGTCCGCCCAATGATCTGGAGTGCGCCCTGAGCCCTTATGCACTGGAGTACAAACTGCTGTCCCTGCCCTTCGGCATCGCTGCCAATCAGGACCTGATCCGGCTGGTTGCCTACACCCAGGATGGAGTCGTCCACCCACGCACTTCCTTCTTAGTGGTCGACGAGAACACGACTCTGCCCTTTGCCCTCCGGGACGAAAACCTCAAAGGTGTTCTGTTCACCACCCGGCCACTGCGTGAACCTCACACGTACCGCATGAAGGTGCGAGCCCTGTCTTACAGCGCTGACGGAGGCATAGAGTACCAGACCACCTTTATTGTCTACATCGCTGTCTCAGCCTATCCCTACTGAGCACTTTACTACATCCCACAGCCTATGAAGAGAGGGAATGATCAGAGGTTGCGCTAAACAAAAGAAATCAGTAATTTGAAATCGTAGTTTTCCATTGTTTTGACAGATAAACAAGAAATCCAGTTTCCTAAATTTCCCTATGCTAGAAATATTCCCACATGAAGGGTTTCTAAACAAGATTAGAAATGCAGAAAAGGGGAAACAATAAATTTTCAAAGCATCCCTGTGAAAATAAACCAGGACAGAGATGTGACAGAGGTTTGGGGAGATAAACAAGTGTCGTCTGTTTCACATTATGGAAGTCAAAGATGTAAGTCTAAAAAGCTCTTGGCACAGAAGATAATTTTTACTGACAGATAAAAATAGAGGATGATGGAAAATTTGCAATCCATCCAGATAACATCCTTTATAGCGCAACCTCTGAGAATGGTGCAGTTTTGTACAAGTGTGACTGAGCTATATTGGTCTTTTTGTGAGAGTGTGTATGTGAGAGTGCAGATCCGCCACTTGAAGAGATTCTCACAGGTCATGTAGACATGTAAAAGGCCTTCGCAGAGTCCTGCTTCAAGAGACTTCACATGAAACCAGTAGTAAGACCGCTGGCGGGTTAGTGATTTGGCCAGAAGAATCCTTCATCAGAATGTACAGCAGGACTATGGGTGGTGTAATAGAATACATTTGCGTATATGTCTACCTATTAACTTATTGGGAATTGCTTGAATATATGAAAGAAACTCAATTCCCTCCATTGCTTTCTATGAAATGAGACGGGGAACATTTTATTGGTTGAAATTTCGTGCTTTTCAACATGATGAGGTTTGGGTTTGAGCCACATCTGCAGTAAAAATGAAATGGACATCCACCTCAGGTAAGCCCTAGTTTTTGCTCTAGAAGAGAGTACTGTCAATCAGTAATTATGCACATAATAGCAATGTCTCATTATCATTACAGGTTCATACACATTTGGAGTATTTTTTGTAACTGTGTCAGTAATCAAGGTGTATTCTATTTTAATGATATGTATATAAGTGTTTGGGTTTTTTATTTGTAATACTATGTTGTATTCCTTTTTTAAAAAAGCAATAAATTGTACGATCCATTCATTATGACATATTCACTTAAGAGCTGCATAAAAGTTTGGGGTTAGTACATTTTGTTTTAAGTGACAGTAAAGACATTTATGTTACAAAAGATTTATTTTCATCAAAGAATCCTGGAAAATTGTATCACGGTTTCTACAAAAAAATATTAATTTCAATGATTATAATAAGATATGTTTCTTGAGCAACAAATTAGTGTATTACAATGATCCATTGACACTGAAGCCTGGAGTAATGATGCTGAAAATTCAGCTTTCCCATCACTGGAATAAACTACATTTTAAAATAATATTAAAATAGAAAATGGACATTTTAAATTGTAATATTTCACAATATTGTAACTGTATTTCTGATTACAGTGAGCATAAGTGACTTTAAAAAAAAAAAAAAAAAAAAAAACATTACCGACCCCAAACTTTTGAATGGTAGTGTATATTGGAAGGAAATATTGTAGGTTAAATGCTGACAATATCAGTGACCAGAAACAATAATTTTGACCCAACATTTGTAAAAAACTAAAGAAAACCAAAGTTGACATCTATAGTGCGGCATTTTTACCACAGATGCCGTGAATAGATGATATTCCTAAATAAATTCTAAATATAAAGCTCAAGTCCTCAAGAGTATATTTAACATATTTTATTAATCAATCACAAAAGCACAAACATAAAAAATGAATATTTTGTAAGGCAGTCGTTATACCGGTTTGGTTTATTGAGTGCTTACACTTTGTATTCTGTATTACTGCATTGTAGAGGCAGGTCCCTGTGATCAGACAATACATCTCAGATCGGACTGGTACAGTAACGGTCTGCTTTGAGGCAGTATTTAACATGATTGGCTTAAAAATGCCTCCTGACGTAGACCGGATACAGACATATGCATTCTGACACACACAATAACAATGGTCCACTTCAATAAGTGCTTTGGAATGCTGACACAGATACATTAAGACAAGATATTAATACTTTATAACAGCATTAGTGAAAGTCATGATTAGTGAGATGGCTACATCTGCCAAGAAATTCAAACAGATGTTTCAGATGATGCATAAGATCGGCGTTGTAACAATGTCTTATAGGAGTATTTAAGCTAATGCGCTTTGGTTATGAAAAAATAAATACTATGGAGATAACGCCTGGTGATTTAGAATAAATGAGAAGGGATCAGTGATGGGAAGGTTTAAAGCACCGGAGAGTATTATTCATAATCCGACACAGTCACTGTGGACAGACATAGTGCCAGTAAGACACACCGACCAATCTGTGACTGTTCATTTTAAGCCTCTCACACATGCAGACTGAAATAACAGGATGCATTTCTCTCCATGAAGATCGGCAAGTAAATTACTATTAATAATAAAAAGGTTATAATAAACTTAAGCAAGATTTTATAAAACTCTAACAAGTCTCTTGTATTCAGATTGCTGAATACAATACAGAAGAGCATAGAAAAGTATTCCTGAGAGAAGCTACTGTAAATCTAGCATACAACTGATGGCATGGTTATGCGTTTTTGACTATGTGAGTGAAGAGTGATATAACAGAAGAGGGTAAAACGCATTGAAATCTGATGAGAGGTCCTCTTCAGTACCCTGTGGAAAGTCATCGCTTTGTTCTGAGTGTCTCAGCAGGATTTCCCGCTGCTGGGTTGTGTTTTTTGTGCGCTATGCTAACCCACTGCAGTTTACACTGTTTTCCTGGCTGTTAGGACCCTCACGATGCAGCCCACTCCACCTGCAGAGAGAGCCTGAGGAGAATACAGAGCAAGAATTTAACTACTGACCTCCCACATGCTTTGCTATTAGAACATTGCTATTCCATTGCTAGTAACCCTACCTTTTCATGCCACTGCAGCAGGACAGCACTGCTGTTCTCAGAAGGCCGCTCAAACCCCTTGTAGATGTATTTCATGAGCAGATCAACTCCATTCTTATCCAGAGACTGAACTCCCTTCTCTATGTCAGTACTCTTAAAGGAGCTGAGCACCTTCAGCACTAGACCTTCAGCGCGATCCTACATCCAGAATGTCAGAAAAATGCAAGTTTGATCCATCAAAGCAATTGTATGTAGTTTTGTGTATTTTTTCGACTTTGAAGCCCACTACAGTTAGGCGAGTGAAATTCCTTGTGGTTATTACAGTGGACAGCTGTGCATGTGCATTCATTGCTATCCTTTTTGTGGAATGTTGTACTATATTAAATGACATCTTGGAATAAGCAAAATGTAAAAAAAATAAATTATTAATTAAAGGAAAACCATGTGCAGCAATGCAACATTCTCTATACAATTTTATATCCAAAATTATGTTGAATCTGACAACTAAATTTTGTGATTTTCTATGATATCAGAGTATCCTTTTTAGGGAAAAAGGTGGCATGACTCACCTTGACGTTCTGATTTTTTGTGTTGATTGGTGGGTTTTTTAACACTGCCTGCAGTGCACCCATAAGGTTCCCTTTGAAGAGTGGAGTTAAGAAAAACACCTGCACAATTTAAACACCTATGCATGCATGAATACATGCCGCTTTACAATATCCAAATGCTGCGGACATGCTGCACTTTAAGAAAACATATTACAAGGCAACCACAGGGGGAAAAATTAGAAACAGGAAATAAGGCCCTGGGTACTCCAAAATTGACATATAAGGACATGAATTCAACTTCCTTATACTAAATAATGCAACAGTTTCAAATGACAGAAGAACCTAATATTTACAACCCCCACGCCGTTTGAAACTAGTGCGTTGTAGTTAACAATCACCATCAGCATAATTCTAAGTAATCAGCATCTTTTTTCACAAACAGTTTTGTTAAAAGGAATGTCTGGAATGTTACGACAGGCCTGGACATTTCAGAGGACTGAATATGCGCTAATGCATGTTCCTAATGCAGCACGAGCGGACAACGAAACTAGACAAGCATGTTTGGGACGATTTTCGCTTCACTTTTAAACTATAAAAGCTTAAAAATAGACAACGCCGTCAATATTACATGACACTGGATCGGTGCCTGTCCAGTAAAATAAATGTAAATGAGTGGAATAGTGCAAAGAAGCCAGTTGTGTCTGTGTGGAGTCTTCTGCAGGCCAGCTGGTGTATCAGGCTACTCATGAATTATGAACAGCAAATCAGTGCATATAATGTTGACGTAAAACTGGCTGCGAACAAAATGAAATCGTCTTTCCTTCCAATTGTTAATAAGCACTTTTACTTAATATTTAATTAGCCGTATTATATCCATTGCTGATGTCATGATTACCCACTCAAGCATAAAGCACACGGAAATTATTTATATGAGCTAGTGCCACTGAAAATGCAAGCCTATTTCAGATCATGCACATGTCGGCTGGTGAATAAAGAAGGATATTGTCTGATGAGAGAATCCACCTCTGCCTCATCTGGACCCAGCTGGTTTTCTCCTCCCTCTTCCTCGTCCACAAACTTATTCTCGTCGTATTCATCCACGTCCACTTTACGGAAACGATCGGACACCGTGTTCTTTGACATGATGAAGGCTATTTATTCCCCGTCTGATGTTCAGCTAAACGCTATGTCTTGCATGAACACAATCTTAACAGTCGTCTTTGCTAAACCAGGCTGGCGACTCCTGCAGCGTACTGTCTGGTAGTCAGTGGTGGTTTTCCATCACTTCCGCATAGCGCGCCCTCTATCGGGAACACCGGTGAACTGAAGCGCTCCAATCCGGATCCAGCGATTCTCAACCACTGGGGGGCCTCAGCAAACAGCTTAAAATTGTTTAAAGTAATTTATAATTAAATAAACTCAATTACTACAAAATCACAATGTTCAATTTGGCCACAAATATCTGTTGATATAAAAGTTTTTGAAATTTCTGTAATAACAAATTTAGATGTGGTTGTGGCTATTAACACTTTTCATTTCACTTTCCGTTATCAACAATGAGGGGCCTTTTAAGATAAAAAAAAAAAAAAGCATATAAAATAAATAAATAAAAAGTTTGAGTATCAAAATCTTTCTGCTTCTGTCCAATATTAAAATGTAATAATTTTATGTTAAAATAGTATTATATAATATATAATTATTTCAAATTACTTGATATTTGTAAAAAGTCTGTCTGCCTATTTAATCAGATTTTAGATGTAATGTTTTAATATGCAGTGCTGGTCACGTGACGGTAAAGGGCGACAGAACACAATTTCATTGGCTGTCGTTTTTCACACCTGAACTTTAACCCGTTCAAAACCGCAGGTAAACTGAATCCTAGGTTATCTTGTCCCATGTTTCACGCTGTTGCTCGGTTAGCAATTAATAATTATTTTGATATTCCACACTGTAAACGTAAACCCAAGGTTTACATATTTATTAGTTTAATACCTGATTGGCATGCCATGTGACCTGTTTAATAACTGCAGGTCCGTTTGAAAATATCGCCAAGTTCACTTTGGTAGAATTAAGCCTTAGGAAACTTAAAATAATAATAATGTAACTTTCTCGCACTGCTGTTATTGGTAACTGATCGGCATTTTCACCTCAGTTTTGAATACTAAACTGCGTGAATACATGTTTCTGCAACCGTAGACACAGCATGGATAATAGCCTAAGGTAAGCACTGAGGCAGTTCATTATTGGTTGTCTGTTGCTAAAGACCTCCTTTTAGCATCCCAACATCACACTGTAATTGACACAAGGGTAAAAGCAGTGTGGGCTCTTTTCAGAATTACAAGTGTGAAATGTTGCTTAACCCAAGGGTTAAAACTTGATCTGATGCTGTTTTGGACAAGCACACAAAAGGTTAAAAAGCTTTTGAAGACTCACTCATCCGCATACTAAGACTAATCTCAAAGACACGAGGAATTCAGTGTATTGTTTTCTTTTTTTAGAATCCTATTATATTCCTTGCAAGTGACACAAGGACGTAATGTGTTTGTGATGCAATAACTGTGTAGGCAGCGGATGTTTCATACTTCTAATTACAAACTGTTCACCTCCTCCCACATAGCAAATGTTTTCTGGCCCAGCTCCAGGCCAGACAATCACTTTTCCCTCGGCCCAAGTACCGCAAAGAATGACGGCCCTGAAGTGGCTCAGAACTGGATTAAAGACAAGGGCCACAAGTGGGCCATAACCGGCCCGAATCTCAGCCAGTATTCACCCTTAACTGGCCCTGAACTGGGCCAAAACAGATTTTATTCTTGGTACCAATTCTCAGCCTTAAGTAAACCAAAATCCCCAAATCTGAGCCATACCCGAGCCTTATATAGCCCAGATCCAATACAGAAATCTTATATTTGATATTTCAGTATATTAATAATTATGTGCCCCATGGTAAACCAAATAAATATAACATGATAATGATTAAATGATCTCTCTCTCTCTCTCTCTCTCTCTCTCTCTCTTTATGTAAAGATATCTAAGATTATTTGTACTGAGAATAATAATATATAATCAAATTATAATTAAGTGCAGTTTAATGCAGTTGACTGATTTACTGATTTGCTTTTCACAGCAAGCAGTGTTGGCCCAGATCCAGCCCACATCTGGCCCCCATGGATTTCACACAGGCCAAATGTGGGCCGGATCTGGGCCAACACTATGTTGTTGTTTTGACTTCCTATTTCAAAGATTAAATTAAAACAATACTACACTTAATTAAAATTTCTGTGATCATTTTATCATATTTTATTTATCTTGTTTTTCATGGGTCTCATAATATGCTGTCAGGTCACTGCCTGATCTGGCCCACATGATCACCGGACTGATCTGCCATTGCCGACAGGAGGCCAGCAGTGCCAGCTTGAGGCCACATTTGGGCCAAGTCCGTTTGCTATGTGGGCTGTGACATACATAAACACAAGGCATTCCTTATGATGTTTTTCATTAAAAGAAAACATCACGAGTCCTAATAAACAACCCTCGTTTTATCTGCACGTTTCTATGTCTGTTAGGCTATAAAAGTTGGTCATCGGCTCTCTTTTAATTACCTTGCTATTGATATATGTCAACACTTTCATTGACTCATGGTACAACCCAAGATGAGAATGATTTTAGTGTGTTGGAGCGTATAATAGATTCTCTCATGGGCTATTATTTGAGAATTTTAACAGTGGAAAACTGGAAGTTAATATCAGAAGCACACTCATTAGATTGGTTAATTTAGTTCTCTGACGGCAGAGACTCATAACTCTTATTGGCCTGCTTGTCACTAACAGTGTGCTGAAGTGCTTTTTGGGAAGTGTAGAAGGGAAAATGGATGTAACACTGATATACTGTGGTTTCAGTTATACAATATATGATTACTTAATAATGAAACCTTGAGAGTTGTGCAGTAAGAATGACTATATAGTTTCTGTGCCATGATTAGACTCTGAAATGCATATTTGCTATGTTTCTAAGTTAAAACCTAACAAGTACTGCCAGTAAATGGTCTCTGTCTGATCGAAAATACAGTTAAAAGAAAATGTCTTGTTGAAATATTCTTAATAAATTATATATTATTGTGTTTCGGTAGTGACAAATTTGGGGAGAGGAAAAATATTCCAAAACGTTCTGAAAATACAAAATGTGAATTAACTGCACAGTTACTAGAAATGTGTAGCTTAGGTATATAATTATACAATTTGCATGCACTATTTTTTTCAAGATGTTTCCAACTCTAACTTTGAACCAATTCTGTAGAATGGCCCATATACGTATTGAAACATAATATTACTACTATGGTATGTTTTGAATGATTTTAAGTGATCATGAAAGATGAGACTAAAGTATATCAGTGCTGAGAATATGTGAATCTGCTAAAGTATTCAGATGTTTTTCTAACATTTAGCCTAAAATGTAACTAAACACAGATCCTCTTATATAGGACATTATAATGCCTTAACCCTTTGCAAAGGTATTTTGTCTCAAAACATAATATGAGGACAAAAAAATAAATCATTGTTCATTTATTTAAAGCCTGATTTATTATTCCTTCACCATCTTAAGATGTTATATTAAGTGTAAACAATGCATACAAATGCTTTGTAATAAAACATTATACACATTTAACATAAGAATTCATGGTTATACAAATAAAACACTAAATTAATACTTAGCGAGTCTGCACGTACAAACTGCTGATGACCTTGTCAACAAATCCCAAAAAAGGTTAAAATACGCTCCATAGTAAGACAGAGCAGGACATTTACATCTTAAACAGTCATTCCTCAATAGTTTATATCATCTACCAAGTTCACAGTTGCAGCAGGTATAGTGGAGTCAATTTTATAAAGTCAGTGTCATGATCTACCATTGTACTGTGTGAAAAAGGTGCATATGTGTCATCCTGATATCGAAGTGTTGGTTTGAGGATTAACAACTTTTCTTTTCCCTTTCACTCAGATACAAATGGACAATAGTGGTTAAGGGTAAAGGGAAATGACACAGCTCAAAATAAAAACTATCGAAGCGATAACGTAAAATAAACACCCGTTCAACCGACTAAAGTAGGATAGCGGTGACATTGCCATGGTTTCATGTTTTATTTTGTACCTTAGGATGTTGCTCTTTTGTTGAGGCACTCCCTCAGTTCATAAAACATAAATCTGGACTCATATGATGTTGTTTTAGCAGTTGCCATTAAAACACAAACAAACACAAAACCCAAAGGTGCTTTTGGTCACATCCTTGGGATTGTTTTGATTATTATTATCAAAGGATAATTTTTTTATTGAATAGGACAGTTCAACCAAAGTCTCAAGACAAGTCATGTCACTCGGCGGCCATATTTTTTAAACGCCTCTCAGGCATCCAATAGCAGCTCCTATCTCTTTGAATGGGGAAACATCAAATTCTCCAAAACTGTTCACTAAGCTTTGCGATTAAATTTCATATTTGAAATCACCAATGAAATCGGACAACACCTGTGTCAAAAATGTTGTTTCTTTTGTTCAAATAGCATTATTAAAAGCTTATTTCTCAGGCTAGATCGGCCAGTGCGCATGCGTCTCAGAGCGCTGTTTCTATAGCAACCGGGACTTCTAACAGTCGTGTCCTAATGGATAGAGAGTTGGACTTGTAACCTGAAGGTCGTGGGTTCGAGGCTCAGGTCCGGCAGGGATTGTAGGTGGGGGAGTGAATAACCAACACTCTCTCCACCCTCAATACCACGACTGAGGTGAGACCCTTGAGCAAGGCACCGAACCCCCAACTGCTCCCCGGTCGCCGCAGCAATGGCTGCCCACTGCTCCGGGTGTATGTTCACTACTGTGTGTACACTTGGATGGGTTAAATGCAGAGCACGAATTCCGAGTATGGGTCACCATACTTGGCCACACACCACTTCCCTTTCCCTTTCCCCCCTAACTGCAGCTGCAGTGACGCGCTGACTTTACCGATTAGCGATTGGCTCTTTCATTCAGAAGGCGGGGCTTCCTGCGATTGAGCGGCCATATTAATTGTTGCATTTTTCCTCATTTAAATCTATACAAGTGACACGTCTTGGGTATTCTGTAGTCTTTGGTTCAACCAAAAATGAAACTTCTGTAGTCATTTGCTCACCCACATGTTGTTCCAAACCTGACTTCTGCAGAACACCAAAGAATATATTTAGAAAAGTGTTTGTTTGTCTATACAATGAAGATCAATGTTTTTTGGACCCCAATGATCTTTTTTATTTTATATATATTGTTTATGCTCTGCAGAAGAATTTTAAATAGTACTACATAAGGTTGAGCAAATGATAACAAAACTTTGTTTTGGGGTGAACGAACGACAAGAAGTAAATCTCTGCACTTTAAAGGGGTCATATGATGCTTTTTTAAAGATCATTATTTTGTGTATTTGGTTTAATAGAATATGTTGACATACTTTAATGTTCAAAAAACACATTATTTTTCAAATACTGTACATTATTGTAGGTCCTCTATGCCCCGCCTCTCTCAAACACTTAAGTTTTCTACAAAGTCACTCCTTCCGACAAGCACAGTCTGCTCTGATTGGCCAACTGGCACAGAGCATTGTGATTGGCCGAACACCACAAGCTGCCTCGGAAATGTAACTTTTTTTTATTTTTTATGAAAATCAAAAAATGTACAAGCAAAATAGGCTTTAACTGAACAAACTTAAGACATAGAAAAAAATCACAATTTCAGATACAAGGCAGACACAACTAAGTTATATACATTGTACATCATTAACATCAATAATTAAATATGTTTTGTATAATAAATATGATAAATTTTAAATATGTATTAATAATTTAATAAATAAAACAAATAAATAAAAAGAAAATACAGAAGGGGTTACAATATATTATGAGTCACTAAATTGGTTGAAAAAATTAGCTAGTGTAATAGCTTTATTACTTTCAAGTGTATGTAGAGAAGAAGCAATAATTCTAAGCTCATTTATGAAATGAGGTAAAGAAGGGGTGCTTTTCAAAAATCTACACTTATGAATAAAGAATTTACCACAACAAATAAGGTTATTAACTAAATAGTGTTGCATACAATCTTTTCTAAATACTCCAAACTTAATTGGTTTATAGTTAAGAAGGTTAATATGGATATTAACACAAGACAATCTGTCATTCAATTGAGACCAAAACAGATTTGAATGAATACAGTTGAAAAAAAATATGCTCAGTGGTTTCAATGTCACTTTCACAAAATTGACATGAGTTTTCCTCAATGTGAAATTTTGATCTAAGGAATTCTTTCGATGGATATATATCATTCATTATTTTAAATTGACGTTCTTTTACTTTTGGGAAGATTGGAAAAGAGAGGTAGCTTATTCTAATTTATTTTAATTCCTTTGAGTCAAAATCTTTAAAAATATGGTGACGTCTGAGTCGATTTGGATAAAGTCTATTAATGAAAATACTTCTTGCGTCTTTCCATTATCGCGAGCTACAGCTTTCAAAATAAAAGTAAAGGCAGTTAATAATGTCCTTAGTTTTACCGTCAGTTCAAGCCAGAGAGGGGAACAGAGTCGCGTGACAGGCACAGTGGTGATGCTCGTATGTGTTTGCACACAAGCCGCGATTAAGAAAGCTGACTCCACTGTAATGTGACCCTGTCGCTCTCTCTCTCTCTCTCTCTCTCTCTCTCTCTCTCTCTCTCTCTCTCTCTCTCTCTCTCTCTCTCTCTCGCTCTCCCTCACACACACACACACACACACACACAAGCTGCGATTAAGATAGCTGACGTGCTGTGATGTGACCCTCTCTCTCTCGCGCTCTCTCTCTCTCTCTCATACACACACACAACGCGCAAAACTCTGCATTTGAACAGTCAGTAGCAAATACTTAAACTAATAACAAAACATACAGTCGCTGATTCAGAAGCGCCAGATTGTCATAGCAGAGTCAGAATGACCTCCTCTCCTAGGTTCACGAAACGGTCATCCATAAAATGCGTTGTGATAACATCTGGGTTGTGCTGTTCTGTTCAAAGTAATCTTAATGATTACTAAATGCATCTACTTTCGGAAGGCCAAATAAAGTGCTTTTGGTTTCACAAAAGCACACAGCATCTCCCTGACACAGCTGCACAGTGTTGCCAGATCGGGTTGACGATTTCCAGCCCAAAAGCTCACCAAAACCCGCCCACTTCAACAAAACCCAGCCCAAAATTTTAACTGCCAAAATAATGTAATAGAATTTTATCTTATGTTTTAATTTTACGTCAATAAAGGTTGATGAGGACCATTTTTATCTCCTTAAAATAAAATAATGACAAAATAAAATAAAGATAGGTTAAATCAATTTCACAGGAATATGGATCAAAACAGGGCAAATGCGTTAAAGGGAGACAGAAAATTAAAATGTCCAAAAATCTTTTCAAAATGGCAATCAAGAAATTAACCGATGACTTTAACCCTCGGAAAAACACATGGATCATTTTCTATGTCCACAGTAAGAATAATCTATTTTTTTGAGCAAAAAGTGCACAATAAAGTGATCAGAACACAATAAATTAGCTGGCATTTACTCTCGTTCATGCACACACCCATGACAGCCAAAAATGTGTTATTCATTGATACATACTGTATGATAATCTGACAGCAAAAATAAATAATAATAATAATAACAATCAACAACAATAATGCGCTTACCTTTGTCTTGTGCTTCAACAGCACGCATTTCACGAAGTACACATTTTGGAACATACTGCAGAACTTTGCAGTCAAAACTGTTCAAGTCCAGCAGCTGTCAATGCATACCGGAGTCTGGACGGTTTAAAAGATGTTCTGAAGCACAACAGCATCGTATAGTCCCATATTCAGTTTTGATTTTTATTAAATCATTCAACTGTTCTCTTATTTCAGTTACAATTACATTTAGAAGTCTTCTATTCATTCAGATTTGAGTCACTCTCTTTATCGTGTATATTTAGGCCACTTCGCAATCACTTAAATAAAATGAATGAATGAATATAGCTGCACATTTAAATCTTGCCCTTTATAGCGCCAAAACCCCTGTCACTCAAGATTCATCACATCTCACCAACATAAAAGATAGTTGATTGACAAGTCTCTGTTAAACTGAACCAATTAGGGTTGCGTTAGGCTATGGAAAAATGAGTTGATGACTGCGCTACACATTATTTTACTGTGATACTTTGAGTTTGAACATATTAAAATATTATGATTAAAGATAAAAACGAAGAAAAAAGCAGCTTGGGCGGGTTTTAATTTTTTAAAAGCAGCCCAAATTTTGTCAACCCGCCCAATGCGTTATTCTCCGGTCCAAGCCGATCAAAACAAGCCCAATTGGGCGGCAACCCGCCCAATCTGGCAACACTGCAGCTGCATCAACACTACTGCGGTTACTGAAACGCCTTCTTTCCTCGTGTACACATTTGGGCGGCATTACGCAAAAATTTCCACATCGTGGCGTAGACATGTGGGGACGTGTTTGAATGAGCCGTTTTAGGGGGGGCGTGGCAGAGTCTTAACTTTGATAAAGAATATCTCTTTGGTTTTGAGACTTCAGTCTTTGCAACTTCAGGGATTTTATCTATGCACAATCAGCTTGTAACACTCCAAAGAGAAAGGAAAACTTGAAATTGCATCATATGACCCCTTTAATTAGACATTATGTATCTTAATAGAAGTTCACACAGCAATTTCTAGAAAAACTAAAACACCTGCACAACCTAATGTCAACAACTGTAAATGGTAATTTCACTGTGTCACTCACCACTTCTCTTTTTATTATTAAAAGGCTAAATGAGAATGTTCTGGGAACCAAACCAGATCATCTGGTTTCACAGTTTGTGGAGTTGGTTTTCTGTTTTAAAAAAGTGTTTCCATGATGAGATGTGTAAACTTTCTGTGGCTAGAATGCCATCATACTCTGAATACTTATTGGCATGCTTGTCCTTTAGACACCCTCTTCGGGTGTTTTTTGTTTTGTACTTGACTGAGAGAAAGCGAGGCAGAGCAGCGAGATGGAGATACTGTCCTTTGTGCCTTCTTTGATGACCTAGATAATAACAGTGATAAAGGATTTAAAAACTTGACTTGCATAAACAAGCCTAAACTTGAAGCAAAAGAAACATTGAGAATTCTGAAACTGATTCAAACAAACCCACACAAAAATGATATCAGCTACACCTAATTGTAATACATTACAAACATTATTCTTTAAAATATTGTTTCCCATTGAAACTGTGAGAGCAAAGTAGTACTATCAATCTAAATTAAGCATATAAATCAGAACGTTTCTGAGTTGGACTGACCTCTATGTTGTTAAGCGTGTTGAATTTCATAAGGCGTCTCTGGGTCATCAAAGATGTCAAAGTCTGCAAATTCTCTCTCTTTATCCGACTAACGTGGAACACCTTTAAAATACACCACACTTTTATATAAAACATCTTATTAAAACATCCAAATCAACTTTTCAAAGCATATAAGATTCATATTGTATAAATCATGCCCACTTCATGCATTACATAAACAGGAATGCAAATCAACCAGCTCATTAAAGAGTCGAACACAATCCATCACTACACAAACAAATATGCAAATATGCACAGGACAGAATTTGACAAAACTGAACTTGTCGGAATTTATTATAAATCTGCATATGCAAAGCTGACTACTTCATTAAAAAAACACAAGCAAAGAACACAGACCCGGAGCTTTGAACGTCCTGAATTCAATATTGACCAGGACAAAATGGATAATAGGTAATAGTAATAGTTATTTTCTCCTTGTTTGGGCTTAAATACATAACACTCCTTCATCCCCTCCCGATCAAACAACTTTGGGTCAATCTTGGGAAATGGAAGTTCGTTCATTCGTGCCCATTTCTCAGCTAGCTGAAGTTCCTACAAAGGAACAATCATTTACAAAACCTATGTGTCAGACATATTGTCTGTGCATGTACAAGGTTCTTTATGCTACATAACTAATATACAGATAATTGCTTGTGTTTTTTTCTTTCTTTGTTTATTAAAAATTGATGACACTAAATTAACATGTTGAATTGATTGATTAGCCCGAGTACTAACCTTAAAAGGAGGACTAGAGTCACTCGGTCGGGCAGAAAAGTCGAAGGAGATCATGAGGTCAACACCTCTCTGAGGTCTTAGAATCAGTGGATAAGGCAGGTTAAAGGTCAATCCACTGTCCACCACGTGAATTTTCGTGCTCTTTACGTCTGAAAGCATCCAAAATTAGACAAGAACAAGAAATGAGGCAACACTTGAGGATAATTCAGTAAACTTAAATGACCATAACAAACGCAAACTCTTACCTGTGACCGCATCATCCTCATCCTCCATGGGACTGGCGGTCTCAGTGAAAGAGGAAAGTGGCACCATTGTTGAGGTTTAAGCCCAACATGAAGTTGTGTACTTTTCCTGCTCTGCCTTCTCGTGTTTTAAAAAGAACTGAGTCACTGAAGAGAGAGCTAACCATGCGCTGCATCCAGCTGGCCCGATACTCGTCCTCTGCAGGTGTAAGACAAAACCAAAATCATTATATTTCAGGATTTGCACTGATATTTTAACGGGATGCTGTGGGATCAAGACAAATAGTAAGCTCACTGAAAAAATTATAATTAAAAAATTGTATACAATACAATTCATACATGCATATATAAAATGAATTAATAATAAAACAAATTTGACATTATTGTAATATTTTATACATAAACTATTTTTTATTTTACCTTGGTAGAAATCTGGTCTTTATACATGCAAATATGTACCTGCCTTTATATTTTTGGAAAAAGTTCCTCATTTTGGGGGTTCGTGGCATTAAAATGTTTGAAAATGTTTGTGCCAAGCTACTTACTGTGTAGTGTACATGTTGTAAAATCTCACCTTTATGTGAGTCTTCATCATTATCTAGACTGTCCTCTCCTACAATGTGTTCCGGTTTGATCTGTTCTGTGGAATAAATGTGCAAACAAGCATCAAAACCACACTGCAAACCAGCTCCAACAGTTGTCTGCTGAGAATATCACAATCTCTCAGATCATCCCAGTATGGGTGTGTGTGCCAGGATGTTTGCATGTAATGTGGGCTTCACAACTGTTGCTTTATTTATGCACAAGTTCATTAGTAATAACATTACAGTTTCATACCATGTTACTCTCAGACATGCAAACACACAAGGCAATCATTCTGCAACATATTCTTCCTCTACTATATATCACACTAGGAAAGGAGAATATGTAGAACTTCGTGAATGAAGGACATTTACATTCTATACAAATCTGTAGACATTTGTATGACATGCAGATGAAAACGGATGTGTTTTCATTTTTTTAAAAAAAGGGTAGATAAGCAATGTAAAACTGTTCTTGGATCTGTAAAAAAGCTGGTGATCGTACCTAGTTCTTCCTCCATGGTGCTGCCGTTGGACACATCATTGAATCCCAAAATTTTGTTGAACAGGATGCACTGCCCCACACACCTGTCCCAACATTTACAAACACACATCCTAAAACATGATGTTGTATTATTTGACCATATCTCACCCCAAAATCAAAAGTAAACATATACATACATTTGAATGTATAAAAATAAAAAGTTTAAAATGATAAATTAGGCTATTTACAATTGTTCATTACAAATGTACGTGACTATTTAATTTAACCTAATGGTCCTAACAATAGGCTTTAGTTGTTGTTTTTTTAATAACAGGATGAAATATGATCTAGCCTTTATTTTAAAATCTACTTAATGTTCGTCTTTATTCTTCAAGGTTATAAAATTGTAAAATAAGAAAAAAAAAGGTAAAATAAGACTTGTTAAAGGTTATATAGAGTCTAAAACAGTAGAAAACAAATACCATTGCAGATATTCACGTCAGTGTTGTAAAAATAAACTTTAAATCTGCTGTGAAACTTTATCTAGGCAGTACACCTTTCAAAGAATGTTTCTGTACGGTCACAGTGACTGTCAAATTTTGAGTGTGTGCGATTGAATTACAATAATTTTTCTCGCATTACAATACAGTAAGGATGAGATTATTGTAAATGACTGAACCAACACCCTTAAATCAGGTGATATTTGACTCTGACAGTGAAGATTCCAACTATATGCTGTCACTATTTCCATAAGAACACTGACAATTTCAGCTTCTTCTCATGATTCTCCACTTACTACTAAGAGAAATCCAGAAAACAAAGAAGACTCTGTACCCATAAGGAAGTGAAGAGGATTCTCTTCATGCTTCTTGACCACGTTACACCTGAAGAACTCCAAAAACGTCAGGGGTCATGAAGGTTCCATATTTAGCCATTCCGATCTCATACGGACTGAACTCCACCCAATCTGTCGGTTAAAACACGCCAATCAAAACACAACCACAGTGTATCCACTACTAACAGAAATCTGCAAAACATGCCCATGACAACAAATAAACAGGAGGCCTAATTATATATAGGTAAGATATAATTTTGGACAACAGACCAAAACTAGGTTCCAAGACACATAATGACAAATTGCATATTTCAAATAGTTTCTGGCAATGTGCGAAAGCAGTGTTTCAGATTTCAGCTTCCTGAGAATGTTGATAGTACATGTCACTTTTGACGAAGGCAGATGCATGAATCAACTAAACGAAACGCTCAAAAGTCAAAAACACAAAAGCTATTTTGTGTGAATGGGCTTGAAGAAAGTTGACAGATGGTTTTTCAGACAAAAATTATTAATCAAAGTCTGAGGTACTGAGAGTTACCACGGTTTTAGTCTATTGTGGATGTAGGAGTGGTTCGGATGTCTTACTGTCTCCTAAGATTATTTTAGTACCTCAATGACATGTGACGTGAGGGTGCTTCCCTTAAATGTCTCAGTGTCTGAATAGTTGCTCTCATTCAGCTGCATGTATTCCTGCTGGACTGATGCATGTATATAGCAAAAATAAAATACCTGTGACAGGTGTGATGTCTGAAAAAAACTGCTAACAATAAAGAGGTCTATTTATGTTCTATTTAAACAGCCATGTGCATTAAAATCTGCTCAAATGTGATGTAAATCTGTTCTTAGGTAAGATTAATTTATTTACTTAAAGGGATAGTTCACCCAAAAATGAAAATTCTGTCATCATTTACTCAAGTAGTTCCAAACCTGTATGAATGTCTTTGTTCTGCTGAACACAAAGGAAGATATTCTGAAGAATGTAGGAAACAGAGCAGTTCTGAGGCACCATTGACTTCCATAGTATTTTTTTCAATGATGTCCCAAAACAGCCTGTTTACAAACTTTCTTCAAAATATCTTCCTTTGTGTTCAGCAGAACAAAGAAATTCATACAGGTTTGGAACTTCTTGAGGGTGAGTGATGACAGAATTTTAATTTTTGGGTGAACTATCCCTTTAATGTCTATAGAAAATGTTTCCATTCTTTACTTCTCAAACCAGAAAGAACTGCCAACATCTCACGAGGTATGACCTGTTCAGTCAATTGTAACAGAATTAGGAGAATGCCTATGGCCTATATTCAATTACAGACTGCCAGACAAACCTTTGAACAACTAAAACGTTTGGCACTTCAGGGCTTTATTGGGGATTTAGAAGAACAATACAAGTGTTCTTTGAACTAAAAAAAGAAATTTTGCATACTTGTTCACATTCTTACATTAATGTGCTGACGCAATTGGGTTCACCCTAGGCAGTTCAACAAGTCAGACTACTATACATGGCATCCCCCTCCATTCATTCAGTAAGCACACTGACAACAATGTAGCTTTGTATATTTCTGAGGTATAGTATTACCCTACACAATTAGTTGGCACAATGGAAATGGATTTTTGATGTCATAAAGAAAATAATAACTTACCCTTGAAATTGTAATCGCAGACATTTTGGCATAAATATGCAAGCACAGATACTAAATAAGAAGTTCTAAAATACACGTTAAAATTGTTATATTAAGAAAGACCCCTTTTTTAATTGATCAATAGAGTTTAAAAAAAGCACAGAAAAGTAAACCCCTTTCACCTGCAAACTTAAGCTCAGAGACATCTGGTTTTACATGCAGGCAGCTGAACAAGGGTAGAGTAAAGTAAAGTAAAGTCGTGACGTATTGTCAAGTATGGTGACCCATACTCGAAATTGGTGCTCTGCGTTTAACCCATCCAAGTGCACACACACAGCAGTGAGTGAACAAATGCACACACACACACACACACACACACACAGCAGTGGGCAGCCATGCTGCGGCGCCTGGGGAGCAATTGGGGGTTCGGTGCCTTGCTCAAGGGATGCAAGGGATATCTGCGGGATGTGTCCATCCTCTATTGAGAAAGCAGAAGGAGAAATTGAGTCTTTGTATTGCCAGATGAACATTGTGTATTTCTGAATAAGAGAAATGCAAGAACAAAGAAACCCCCTCAAAACATCAGATACTTACAGAGGGAATGAGCGTCTCGTCTATCAGCATCCCGAAGATATCCCTTGCATCCCTTGAGCAAGGCACCTCAGTCGTGGTATTGAGGGTGGAGAGAGCGCTGTACATTCACTCCCCCCACCTACAATCCCTGCCGGCCGGGGACTCGAACCCGCAACCTTTCGATTACGAGTCCGACTCTCTAACCATTAGGCCACGACTTCCCCACAGAGGAGCCTGAGCTTTATTTATCTTTTCCTGCAACTCACTCAACTTGGTGTCCATCCTCTATTGAGAAAGCAGAAGGAGAAATTGAGTCTTTGTATTGCCAGATGAACATTGTGTATTTCTGAATAAGAGAAATGCAAGAACAAAGAAACCCCCTCAAAACATCAGATACTTACAGAGGGAATGAGCGTCTCGTCTATCAGCATCCCGAAGATATCTGTAAAGGTAACAGGCTGCCCTGTGGCCTTCTTGCTCCACAGGGCATGTACGTAGTTAATGATGTGTTTAGGAAGGAGTAGTCGGAGAGGGTTACTGCTCACACGATTCATCAGCTCCTGGTTGATCTGCTCTGGACCCTTAGTGGGAAACTCTGGGTGGGAGTACAAAGTGGACATGTACCAGTGAGACAAACAACAGCAAATGAGCATTTATTTGAATACGAAGTGAAAAGACGAATATACAAAGATAAAAAAGCTTAGTTAAATGTCCTCATACCAAGTGGATCCAGATAGGCCAGCAATATATGTGATGCAGTCCAGAACTCCAGACTCATACAAAGCCTTCATAACTCCTGAACCCAACCATTGCCCTGAAACCTCCCCCTGAGCCCAGCACAGCAATCACTGGAACCTGCATGCAAGTAAACACAAATATTAGTAACAAAGTAGAATGCTACCAAAATACTAACAATGCTAAAAAATTCAGTCAAAAAAACTGACTACAATTTACTGCAAAGAGTGTCCTCAAATGATCTGAGATTAATTATCTTCAACTTGGATTTCAGTAATGCTATATGCTATATTCACATCATTGCAGAGTTACTGAAAATACAAAACTTGTCTAAAGTTAATTAAAAAGTAATCAAATTGTTTTAATGTGCAGATAAATTACTTCCCTTCTGCATGCCCTTGGAAAGCATTTAAAGTCAGTTATAGATTTGATTATGAAGGATTTATCCATGCATTCTTTTCCTTTTTTCACGTTTTGACATTTTTAATTAAAATAAGTCATAATTTGACCTTTCCAGTGAAACAAGACTCTTCTCTGGTGACGTATACTGGACATCACTTAAACAGCACCCTTTTCTTGCAGTCGGCTGCAAGCTCCGTGGGACTGAACCAAGACCCCTCACTACATTTTTCTTTTTGATAATCTGTTTCACATCATGTGAACAGCATAGAAGAAAGGATTGGTCACTAATTCTGTTACACTGTGTCTTTAAGAACATAAAAAGCATACCAGGTAACACTGGTAATAATTCATAAAATATATTTATGCTTCAGATCCTTAGCATTTCTAGGCTAACGTTTCTAACAGCAATGTAATTGTATTTACTAAGTGATGTTTTATTAAATTTCGGGAGGAGCACGCGCAGATAATTAACACGGCCAATTCATCATCAGCAATTACACCACCTATCCAATCAGCAGGAGAGAGAATCCCTATAAATAACCAAGCAGTCTTACCATCATTATCTCTCGTCTTCCAACATCCCTCCACCACCCCGACTCCTCACCTTTAGCCGGTCCCTACCCCAGCACGGGGAGGAGCACTCGGAGGGGAGCACTCTGGGTCCGGGCTAAATGCCGAGCTCGTACCCTCTCCCTGGTCGAGGGGAGTACCCCGGGCTCGGGAATGATTACCGAGCTCGGAGCCCTCCCCCTGGACAGCACGCCAAATACGCATAAACTTACTCTGTTATTATTATATGTAAGTGTGAACGTCTCATTCAATTTAAAGGATTAGTTCACTTGCAGAATAATAGTTTCCTGATAATTTACTCACCCCATGTCATCCAATATGTTCATGTCTTTCTTCAGTCGAAAATAAATTAAAGTTCCCCTTCTAGGGAGCTCATGCTGCATCCTCTAGTGGACAGGTTCTCTTTTGGGTTATCGGATCCCGATGATAGCGCTATATTTAGCATGTGCGTTCAGTGTTATGCGTGATGATTCACAATGTCAATGCTCCACTCGTGCTTGTTCTAATTCCCGAGGGATGTGGGACAAATCGCTTGTCTTGCGGCATGATCCCCCCTCGCCACGACAGTTTTTCTCAGCTTGCGGTGATTGCTTTGATATGCCGGAGCTACAGATCCTCTCTAAATGGTGTGTCAGACACCTCGGATTGTATTTGGATTGTTATGACGATGAAGTGTGAGCACAGAGTCGTTTCATATTCAACCCAGTTGTGCCTCTCTAATATGCATATTATCGTGTGTGGAGAATCTCACTGGGCATGAATATATTTTGGAACATAGTTGAGGACAGCTGTATTCTAAGGGCAGCTGTGTTCTAGCCTGGCTTCCATGACTAGGTTGGGGTCCCCTTGGCACAAGCTCTCTCAAGTAAGTGCTGAATCCTTGCCAATAAAATTGGATCGCTGTTCCAGCTTAGCGACTGCTCCTCTTGTTAGGGTATTTAATTAGTGGTCTCCAAGACCCCCTCTCCTAGACTCTGTCTCCCCTGTTTGGGCTTTAATAGATGGCCCACTCTCGTGGTCTGGGCAATATTCAGCCTTATCTGAGGGAACTACTATTCGAGAATAGCCATGCTCCAGCTCCAGATTACTAGGGTATTTAAGTAGCGGTCTCCTTGAGCCCCTTTGCCTACTGTGCTGTCTCCCATGTTAGGGTTTTAGGTAGATAGCTCAATCTCTGTGGTCTTGGCAATCTTCAGTGGAGGATGGCTGAGGGTTCAATTACAGAGGGTTCCCCTTGCTAAGAATATGACTACCTGATAATTGCTATGTGCTTAGGGTTTTTAAGTAGGAGTCTCCTTGAACCTTTGCCTAGACTGTGCTATCTCCCCTGTTAGGGTTGTAAGCAGATTGCCCACTCTCTGTGGTCTAGCCAGATTTGTGGGAAGGTATTGGTAAATAGCTGGATAGCTGTGGATACCTGTGTTCCTAACTTGATTTGGATGTCCCTCTTTCATCTGAAACTGGGTTCCCCATTTCAGCCAAGCTACTGTGTGTGATTGGCCCGGGGCGTCAGTGGCTTGGCCCCTTTCTGAGGAAAGGGTTGCTAACTGTCTGTCACTTCCTTGGTGCTCTCCCACCAGGTGGACAGGCATGCACAGCGGCATGGCATTTCATTCCCCAAAGTCTCCACTAGAGGACGCAGTGTCAGTTCCCTAGAAGGGGAACGTCTCGGGTTACGTATATAACCATGGTTCCCCAAGAGGGAATGAGACACTGGGTCCCCTCGCCATGCCTTTGGCCTGCCTGTTTTACATCTCCTTCAGACAGCTAAGCTGGTGATGTGTTCAGTAGGTACCCTTTTATACTTCCGGGTGTCTGCCCATGACGTCACGGGATACGTGGATCAATAGGATTTGAGTATTTTCACATGTGCTTCAGACACCGGCCCTGCTGGCATCTGTCCCCAAAATGTCCACTAGAGGATGCAGTGTTTGCTCTCGGGAAATATGCATGCACAAAACATTTTTGAGGGAAACATTCCAGGAATTTGCTCCATATAGTGGACTTCAATAGGTGACAACGGGTTGAAGGTACAAACTGCTGTTTCAATGCAGCTTTAAGGGTCTCTACACAATCCCATCTGAGGAATAAGTGTCTTATCTAGCAAAATGATTGGTCATTTTCTAAAAAATGAAAATATATATACTGTTTAACCACAAAGGCCTGCTCTGTGATGTGCATTATATAATCCTTTTGGAAAGGCACGTGCGATTTGTTGTTCCTTTGTTTACTTTAGTTCAAGAAGGTAAGGTAGTGCAAAAAACTCCATCTCATTTTCTCATCCAACTTCAAAATCTCCGACATCGGCTCCGACATTCTCTTTACTTCCGCCTATCTCACGCGTGACCTTTTCAACATGACTATGTAATGCTTGAGGTTGACCTAGTGCAAGATAAGCATTTGTGGTTAAAGTATAAAATTTGTTGTTGTTTTAGAAAATGACAGATTGTTTTGCTAGATAAGACCCTTATTCCTTGGCTGGGATTGTGTAGAGCCCTTTTGAAGCTGCATTGAAACAATCTGGACCTTCAACCCGTTGGCTAATATTGAAGTGCACTATATGGAGAACAATCCTATAATGTTTTCCTTAACATCTTGGATGATTTAGGGGTGAGTAAATTATCAGCAAATTTTTATTCTGGAAGTGAATTAATCCTTTAATTGCACAAAAGCAGTTTAACTTTAGTCATTTCCTGCATATGGTTCATTTATTTATTTATTTATTTATCGATTGATTATTAAATCATCCTGTAATACATAAGCCCTATGAGACAAGTCTTAACTAACATTTCCTCTTTAGATATGTCCATTTATAGATTGTCAGTATTGAGCCAATACTGAATCCGTAAAGGCAGAAGAAATGTGCCAAAGAAAACAGAAACTTGATAATGAAGGGCGCCTGAGACATTCACAAAACAAAACCATTAAAGCCATTTCATTAAGAGCTTTAATGCTCAAATATTTATAATATTTTGTCACGGCTGCTTGATGATGCCATCATATACCTTATCTGGTATATGATGACTTTCCTAAAGTTATGTGGAAATCTGAGCTGTGTGAGGGAATTCTGCGTCACCAGCGCAACTCAACTTTCTGCTGTATTTCATTAGGTGTTTCTATGTGCATCACAGTGAGGTGACATCTGCATCAAACATGTTCTGTACTGTTTTTCATGCAACCACACCCCTCTTGCTCACAAGAACAATGGCTGTGACAAAAAACATCATCACAGTAAACCAGAATCAGTTTAATTCAAAATGCAACCCGAATTCCGGACATGTTGGGACGTTTTTTAAATTTGAATAAAATGAAAACTAAAAGACTTTAAAATCACATGAGCCAATATTTTATTCACAATAGAACATAGAGAATATAACAAATGTTTAAAATTTTACACTTTTATCCACTAAATGAGCTCATTTCAAATTTGATGCCTGCTACAGGTCTCAAAAAAGTTGTCACGGGGGCAACAAAGGGCTGAAAAAGCAAGACATTTTGAAAAGATTCAGCTGGGAGAACATCTAGCAACTAATTAAGTTAATTGACATCTGGTCTGTAACATGATTAGCTATAAAAATGGATGTCTTAGAGAGGCAGAGTCTCTCAGAAGTAAAGATGGGCAGAGGCCCTCCAGTCTGTGAAAGAGTGGGTAAAAAGATTGAGGAATACTTAAAAAGCAACGTTCCTCAACGTCAAATTGCAAAGGCTTTGCAAATCTCAGAATCTGGAGAAATCTCTTTGCGTAAGGGACAAGGCCAAAGACCTTTGTTGGATGCCCGTGGTCTTCAGGCCCTCAGACAACACTGTATCACTCATCGGCATGATTCTGTCATTGACATTACTAAATGGGCCCAGTAATACTTCCAGAAACCACTGTCGGTAAACACAATCTGCCGTGCCATCTGCAGATACCAACTAAAGTTCCATCATGCAAAAAGGAAACCATATGTGAACATGGTCCAGAAGCGCCGTCGTGTCCATGGGCCAAGGCTCATTTAAAATAGACTGTTTCAAAGTGGAAAAATGTTCTATGGTCAGACGAGTCCAAATTTGACATTGTTGTTGGAAATAACGACCTCCGGGCTGAAGAGAAGGGAGACCTTCGAGCGTGTTATCAGCATTCAGTTCAAAAGCCGGCATCTCTGATGGTATGGGGGTGCATAAGTGCATACGGTATGGGCAGCTTGCATGTTTTGGAAGGCACTATGAATACTGAAAGGTATATAAAGGATTTAGAGCAACATATGCTCCCCTCCAGACGACGTCTATTTCAGGGAAGGCCTTTTGGATTTCAGCAGGACAATGCAAAACTGCATACTGCAGCAATTACAACAGCATGGCTTCATAGTAGAAGAGTTCGGGCACATAATTTGCCTGCCTGCAGTCCAGATCTTTCACCTATAGAGAACATCTGGCGCATCATTAAACAAAAAATATGTCAAAGACCACCACAAACTCTTCAGCAGCTGGAAACCTATATCAGACAAGAATGGGACCAAATTCCAACACCAAAACTCCAGAAACTCATAACCTCGATGCCCAGACATCTTCAAACTGTTTTGAAAAGAAGAGGCGATACTACACCATGGTAAACATGCCCCAGTCCCAACTATTTTGAGATCTGTAGCAGGCATCAAATTTGAAATGAGCTCATTTCGTGCATAAAATTGTAAAATTTCTCTGTTTAAACATTTGTTATGTTATGTTATTTGTTAGCTATTGTGAATAAAATATTGGCTCATGCGATTTGAAATTCATTTAGTTTTCATTTTATTCAAATTTAAAAGAGGTCCAAACATTTCTGGAATTCGGGTTGTATGATCCTTCATGACCAGTGGAGGAAGCAGTCAATGAATGAGTGGTACCTCATGAGGAGAGGAAGGAAGGGAGGAAGGTTCCTCCATGTTTAACAATTTCTTGATGCCCAGCATGACTCTGTCACACCGGTATTGTCTATAGAGCTTTTCTTTAGGGCACAGATCCAGATTGAATCTCAGGTCTATTGCTGAGCTGCGAACAGTGGGGGAAAAGTCAGATTTGTGGTGCTTCAGCTATTTGTGGTGCTTCAGAAGCCAATTTTGTTCATTGTGATTATACATAACACTCCTCCAAGGAAAGCTCTAAGTATACATTGGTCATCTGTGAAACGACAATAACAGACATTACACAATCCAGATCAAAGACAGAAGAAGGCAGGGAGAGAAGAAAAATAGAAACAAATGTGACAACAGCAGAAGAGGAGAGTTCTTACATTTTAACAATATAATAATCTATATATAAGCTATTGTACTATAAAAATATGACAGGATTGATTTTCCTTTTAAAAACTTTCTTAAAGAGAAAGTGTTTCTCAAATATATAAAACTTACTTTTCCTATAAGAAATGACACCAGTACTGTTTGTCCAACTTTAAGTTTAGAGATGTCATATGAAGCCATACCCAACATTTCATCCACATAGTTAGCATCCATTAATGTCAGCTGGAAACAAGAGACAGAAACCATATCATTGACTGTACGTACACTGCTAAGAACAGTACGTTCCAAAAACCTGATCAACATAAAAGAATTGAAGAAAGGTTCAAATTACTAGTTGGAAATCGCAAGGCCTTATTATAGCAACATGATAGGTCAATGTACTGCAATCAGGAAGTGTGTAATTTATTCAGTGTCTCCTATCCCTATTAAATTTGCAGAGACATTTTGAGGTTTATAACATTGGTATGTTTTTTTGGGGTGGTAACCTAACATACCGTGAGTTTAAAGCTACAGTAAACTACATGTTTTCAACAATAGTAAACAAAGGCAAACCTGTTTGGAAACCCATCTGGTGAAACTAGTGGGCCAGAAATTACACACTTTTGCACCTTTTATATTCATTTCTGCTCCTCTGTTGCGTAGTTAATAGCAAATTACAGTATTATAGTGACTGTAATGTTGAAGATGAGCTAAGTAAGTTTAGATTAGGAACAGAAATTAATTTTGTTTCTCTTTACCTTAAGCACATTGTTTTGGTTGGGGTCGAGGATGAATTCAAATGCCTCATTCCACTCTGGATGGATGTTGTTGTCTATATGTCGTGTTTTCTTTCTGCTCTCTGGGGAAGTGGGGATGAACAACTCCACATATGGGTCGGGGGTATCCACTGCAAGCATGTTTAGTTTGTTTGTTAGAAGCAGTCATGATTTATTCTGTAAAATACCCAAATCAAATCTCATTCCTTTGAGCTTAGTAGCTTAAAACTGATGAAGACAATTCATTATGCTGTGTGAAGTAAAATGCCTATTCTGTAAGTACGTAAACTTCATATTTAAAAAGTACAGAAAATAAGTACTCACACCCCTTGGTGACATTTTCAGCTCGCAACACTTTCACTATGAGTTTGTGTGAGATTTGTTGTTCAACCTAAAAAATACACAGAACACTCAGCTCACCACCATTACTGCTGCTAGTGCTTCCCCTTCTACTAAAACTACTAAAAAATAATCTTTATCATCATTGATAAGTGTATACAGAAAAATCTTTCATGGACGTAAAGGGTTAGTTCACCCCAAAATTACAATTCTGTCATTAATTACTCACCCTCATGTCGTTCCAAACCCGTAAGACTCCTCTTCAGAACTCAAATTAAGATGTTTTTGATGAAATGGGAGAGCTATCTGACACTCCATGGACAGCAACACGAAATGTTCCCTGGTCCAGAAACGTAGGAAATACATCGGTAAAACAGTCCATGTGACATCAGTGGCTCAACTTTTTTTCTTTTTTTTTTGTGCAAAGAAAACAAAAATAACAATTTACTCAACCATTCTTCTCCCCCGAGTTACGTCTTCCGCCATTTTGGAGAGTACCTCAGAACGTATTTCACGTAATCAGCATTGTTTACGTTCGGGGGAAAAGCGTACGCATGAACGTAATCTGCGTAGTAAGCATTGTTTACGCTTAGGGGAAAGCATGCGTATGCGTTGTGATACTCTCTAAAATGGCGGAAGACGTAACTTGGGGGAGAAGAATGGTTGAGTAAATTGTTAATTTTGTTTTCTTTGCACAAAAAAAGTATTCTCATAGCGTCGCAAAACTGAAGTTGAGCTACTGATGTCACATGGACTGTTTTACCGATGTATTTACTACATTTCTGGACCTGGGAACATTTCAGTTGTGTTGCTGTCTATGGAGTGTCAGATAGCTCTCAGATTTCATCAAAAACATCTTAATGTGAAGTGACATTCAGCCAAGTATGGTGACCCATACTCGGAATTCGTGCTCTGCATTTAACCCATCCATCGTGCACACACACAGCAGTGAACACACACACACCGTGAACACACACCCGGAGCAGTGGGCAGCCATTTTATGCTGCTGCGCCCGGGGAGCAGTTGGGGGTTCGGTGCCTTGCTCAAGGGCACCTCAGTCATGGTATTGAGGGTGGAGAGAGCGCTGGACATTCACTCCCCCCACCTACAATTCCTGCCAGCCGGAGACTCGAACCCGCAACCTTCGGATTACAAGTCATTAATTTGTGTTCCGAAGTTGAATGAAGGCCTTATGGGGTTGGAACGACCCGAGGGTGAGTAATTAATGACAGAAATTTCATTTTGTGGTGAACTAGCCCTTTAATATTTATAGTTTTTACCTTTTTAAAATTTGAATGCATTTCTATCTGTCACATGTTCAATGTGTTTTGAGTCTATTTGTTTTCTGTTCTACCTGACTTGACCTAGTTTTCTTGTGTTCCCTGATTAGTTCATTGATATCCACCTGTGTCTAATTAATTCTCTTTGGTCTCTGTTCATTTAAGACCTATGTGCTCTCCTGAGTTCCTTTGTCCTGTATTACCTTTAGTTGATGTTCTCCTGGTTATTCTCCTGTCTCCTGAGTTTAAGTTTGAATTAAAGACTGTTTATTTTGGATTTCTCCTGCGTCATGCACATCTCTACAGCCACACACCGTTACAATCTTTACATCTAACTCTAAATTTAGGGGAAAACAGAAGTGCCAATAAAAGAGACAAAGCCCATAAGTGCACTGTTGGGGGTTGGTGTGATTAACATATCTTTTTTACACCAATATATTGTCACTTTGAGGTGGTTAGCCAGAAGCATAAAAATATCTCCCTTAAACTTGATATTTAAGAGAATTTATGTGGAGCCTGACTTCATAAAACAAAGTTTGATGTATGGATTGTAGCATATAATTTCTCTGTTTCTGTTTACATAATGTGTCCACATAATTTTGCTCTTTAATTGTAAGCCAGCATTGGCCTATCTAGAGCAAAAAAACTGTCCAAAAAAAAAAGGCTATGAATATTATATCATGGCATCCCCACTGATGCACATCAGCATTTGTGTAAATTGTTATCCAGAATTCCTCAAAGAACTTTGCTCCCAGAGAAGGTGTCTATGCCACTGGACATCTAAATGCACTGAAAAGAAATATATATAAATGAATTAAATTAAAAGAGCTATTTTTCAATGACAGGGATACTTTACTGTGAAA
This sequence comes from Barbus barbus, assembly GCF_936440315.1. Lineage (NCBI taxonomy): Eukaryota > Metazoa > Chordata > Actinopteri > Cypriniformes > Cyprinidae > Barbus > Barbus barbus. The sequence goes on along the minus strand of NC_136752.1, from coordinate 20,829,440 downwards.
TTACCAAAACTCTATTATATATGTTGTTTTTAATAATCAATTTATTGTTTTATTTTGAGTTATGTTTTTAGAGATTAGTTTTAATACATTTGTTACTTAATTAGAGAATTATTTGACATCAGATTAACAATGAAAATTTTATTTTTAATGGTGTGAATAGGGACAAAACTAAAATGAAATTACAAAAGAGAGGTTTAGGGTTATGCACTCACACAAAGAACATACAACACACAAAGACTAAAGAACACACACATAAATGACATTTGTTATTCTAATACAACTAACACTATATTCACTAAAGACATGGTTAGGATTGTAAAGAATGATTACACATTCTAAATAGCAACAAAAATGTTTACATTTATTCTGCCTTACCTTGCACTAAGAACCAAATGAGCAGGGTATTGTTGCAAGTGTGTGTGCATGTTGTGTATTGGCATTTTGTGTATGAGTAAGGAAGGAATAGTGATATGCTTTACAGATGGACTGAAACGAAGACAAAATAAGCATATTAAAAACGGGAAGTGTGCGGTGAATCAACAAAGATATAGTGGCTGTGGCAGGATGAAACTGTTAAAAGTCTGACTTTTAACAGTTTCGGCATTCTGACACGCACTGAGCACAAAGTCTGGTTAACTGCAATGACTACGACAACAGTTAGGCTATATATAAATCACTATAAGCATGTGTTTAGAAGTCAGCATTAAAATTGCATGTAGAGTGAATATTGTGCAATCCGGAAGCTAAAATTGCGTAACGGAGAATGTCAGGTCCATAAAAAACTTCGCAACAAAAAGCACGAATACACATCAGTCGTTGACCTGACTGGACCTTGGGTGATGCACGACGCTTTTGATGCTCATCCGTGCGTGTAATTTTCACACTGAGCCAGAGCGCGTTCTCTTCACTGCAGAGTGGACATGGTCACGTAGACATGACAAAAACACATTAAGACAAATCAAATCAATAACACACTTCCTCGAAACTCTCATTAACAATCAATGTATTATATTACATGCGTACTGGTCTATTTTATAGATGCTATTAATAAAAGGATTAAGTAGGATGCTATTAATAAAAGTTTTTATGAAATAAAACTGCCTCAAAATCCGTCATTTGTTAAAATTACTAAAACTGCAACGCGCTACACTCCGATCTCGCACATGAGCTACATTCTGATTTTGCCAAGAAAAGGTTTATTTGATTGCAGGACAGTTCTCAACACTGAAGATCTGAGACAGATCGATCATCTGTCAACAGTGCTGTTATCTATCACAAAACTCCTGCAGGCTGCAGCTGTCATGCAGTTTAACTTCTAAGTCCTAGATGAACAGTGATGTGCTTTTGACATTTATACAGCGTATTCTTAAACTAATGGAAACTTTTTAAAACACGCAGTTGCCCTTAAACTGTCAGTAGGTTACACTTAAAGAGCTGACGTTTTCCCCGAGTTTAGCACAGCTATTTTCACGTGACGTAATGTTATATGAACTACAGCTTACCTGCAGTAAACAACTAACATACTGAGTAATTAACCTTTCATTTTACTCTGGGCTGGAGTGCGCAACAAGCCAGAAATCTAGAAAAAAGACAAATAAAATCAGTCGTCTTCTGTGCAGAGAGTGCGCTTCTATCCGCAGAAAAAAGGAGGAGGTACTACAACAGGCTTCCTATGATGATAAAGTCTCATCTTCGTCCTGCTCTGTGTGCATTGCTTTTCATATTGCTGGCAGATTACACTTTACTTGACTGTAGAGTACTGTAAATTTGTTATATTATGGGCTATAAAAAGCACTATTATAAAGCACTATAAAGTATTATTATACAGACTGAAAAAGTTACAAAGGCAAATGTCTTTCAAATGTTTGCTTTATGATTAACAATCATAAAGAAAGAGTGATGTTTTCCCGAGGTAACAGTCAACAGAGATGAAGAGGAAAACAGGTTTGTCTTGTTAGCGGACCTGGATGTGCTGTTGAGTCATTCATTTCTGCCACAAGGTGGCAGTTCCTTATGCAATATGAACTTAAACAGGTGATCGCAGAAAACGAGGATAATAAAGAAGATTAATGACAAAAAAAACCGAATCTTTAAAAAGGCCCGTTCAAAACACACATTACGTTTATATAAATGTAATCTGTGTATTCATGTTGGTTTCAAATATTTGTATGTAGGACTAATGCATTAACGATGATTAATCTGTTTAAAATGGACTGAATGTTTAAAATAGGAGTGCTTCTCATTAAACAGTATTGCTTTTGTGTTTTAAGAATTAATAAAAAACTGTATTCCAATCGACTTGTGGTAACATTTTAACTTTGTCCTATTTTCCTTTTAAATTTCACTGAATGAGACTTTCCCCCTTTTTTACAATCTCGAGATTAACCCTTGTATGGTGTTCCGTTTTCACTTTTTATCAAAAGAAAAATTATATTATTAATTATTTTTTCAGACTCATTGGCCTTGGCTCATTTTCCGTGAAGAATATGTTTCAGTACAAATGGGTTAAACCACCATATACAGGCGTCCCACAAAAAAAAAAATAAAAAAAAAATATTTATATATATAAGATCTAAATGTAGGCTATTTTAATTTAGAATTTGACTCGAATTAAAAATAATTAAAATAAAATTGATTTACAATGCATTTCTGTTTGATCCGGAGAAACTAATGTGATCACTTAGCAGAGGGTGTATCAAATTATTATTATCATTATTATTATTACAGTTTATTAGAAATAGTTTTCTTTTGCTTCATATTGGTAATTCCTATTGACAAAAAAAGGCTATTAGGCTATTTTATGACATCCGATAATCAGGCCTACGCCATAATAACAAACGATTATATCATTGTCTATTCTCTTGCACTGCTGTAGACGCGCGAATGATGAATCATGTAGGAATTCATTTCAAGCATGAGAGTCGAGCATGTTGCGTCACTCCCCTGCTCTTATAACTGCACCTCTCTCACTCGGAAGTTCATTCATTCTCTGATCTGAACTGGTGAGGAACGACCCAATCATCTAGTACTGTACGCCACTGGAATGAATAGTTTGGTATTATTTGTTCTTTTGCACCTGGGGTTCATGGTTTGCCAAGGAGGTAAGACATTTCTTCATTTATACATTTTCCTATTCACATCTATTATGATTATTTAGAATGATCAAAATGATGTAAGTAAAGCTGTCTAAAATAATCTATATTTTTGGTGATGCAGCCAACCCCTGTTGCTCTCAGCCATGTCAGAATCGAGGTGTCTGTACGGCACTGGGCTCAGACTCGTATGAATGTGACTGCACACGCACTGGACATCACGGTCAAAACTGCACAACACGTAAGTGTAAACTGTATAGACTTCTGTAAAAGAATTGGCTTCGTATTCTCTGTTAATACCTGACTAACCTTGTACTTCGATGTCGTTTTTACAGCTGAGTTTCTCACATGGGTGAAAGTTTCTCTGAAGCCTTCTCCCAACACGGTGCATTATATTCTCACACACTTCAAAAGCTTGTGGAATATTCTCAACAACGTGTCGTTTTTGAGAAACGGCATAATGAGATATGTGCTAACATGTAAGTTGTTATAGGTGTTGCTTTTCTTTCCTGAAATATCATTAAGTAACTCATACACTTTTATTTAAAAATGCAACTTTTTAAAGTTTCTTTACAGCAATTATGTAAATTATAAATGCAACTCAAAATTAAAACTGACTTTAAAAAATGTATTTTCCTCCTAAACCAGCTCGTGCCCATCTGATTGAGAGCCCCCCTATATTCAATGCTGACTATGGTTACAAAAGCTGGGAAGCCTACTCAAATCTCTCCTACTACACTCGCACGCTGCCTCCTGTCCCGCACGATTGTCCAACACCAATGGGAGTCGCAGGTGAGCCTCTTTGTTCTCAGACCTGTTTTCTCACATTTCGTACTATTCACATTTCTGGCATCACAGCAAGACAGGAAGCTTGCGGACGCAACCTGCCTGCCTGCTTGCCTTGGGTGTGTGGATGAGAAAAGCTTAAATAAATATAATGTTCTTACAGCATTATTGCTGCGAGATTCATCTCCATTAAGTAAAGTCACTGAGGTTAGAGGCTAAAATAACTTATAGTTGCACAAAATGCTTGAACTCCTGGTTTATTGTAACAGTTTTGGGCTGGTGTTTAACACTCATAACTGGAGATGTAAATATATGGTGGATGTCTTCTCCTCAATAATTCTTCTTTTGTTTTACCAGGAAAGAAAGAGCTGCCAGACGTGAAGCTTCTGGCTGAGAAGCTGCTTCTCAGGAGGAAGTTCATCCCAGACCCTCAACGCACCAGCCTTATGTTCGCTTTCTTTGCCCAACATTTTACACACCAGTTCTTCAAAACTGACATGAAGAAAGGTCCAGCCTTCACAAGAGCCTTGAATCATGGGGTGTGTATCTCATAGATAGGACATTTTAAGTGACACAAACTTATTAACAGTCCTTTCACAGTCACTGTAGCATCTGACTGACTTTGCCTGATGTTTTTAGGTTGACTTGGGACACATATACGGAGAGGACCTTGAACGCCAACACAAGCTGAGACTTTTCAAGGACGGCAAGCTGAGATATCAGGTAAAGAATGTCTCCACCCCAAAAATAACAAAAATAACCTCCAGTTCACTGAACTCCAAGTTACCTAATCCTCCCTTCCATTAGGCAACTTTGCTATTTTTACTGCCTTGTTACTTACTTATTTTTCACGTACCTCTTTCATATTGCAAGCATTCATGTCTGAAAATTCTTGTTCATTGCCTTAACCAGGTTCTGGATGGTGAGGTTTATCCTCCGACAGTCAGTGAGGTTCAAGTAGACATGCATTACCCTCCTCATGTACCTGAGTCCCATCGCTTTGCCGTTGGTCACGAAGCCTTTGGACTGGTTCCCGGGCTCATGATGTATGCCACCATCTGGCTGCGTGAACACAACCGAGTGTGTGATATACTAAAGCAGCAGCATCCTGACTGGGATGATGAGAGGCTGTTTCAGACCGCACGGCTCATCCTTATTGGTGAGTGTCCCGTAGCAAAAGGAAATTTAGATTGGCTACGAGTGGACAAGTATATAATGTAAATTGGATATTTTGCAGAATGGGTTCAAGGATCTATTAGTAGTTGTACCTCAAAATGCAATTGCAAGAACTCTCATGGTTCTAACCTTTGTATATTCTGACTCTATAGGCGAGACGATCAAAATTGTCATTGAAGATTATGTGCAACATCTCAGTGGATACCACTTTAAGCTCAAGTTTGATCCTGAACTTATCTTCAACGAGCGTTTCCAGTACCAGAACAGGATCTCTTCGGAGTTCAACACTCTTTACCACTGGCACCCCCTTATGCCTGATGAATTTCATGTCCAGGATGAAGTCTACAATTATAAGCAGTTTCTCTTCAACACATCTATACTGACAGACCATGGCGTCAACAGCTTGGTTGAGTCCTTCACCAAACAGATTGCCGGAAGGGTAAGCGTTCATGCATTCTAAGACAAGAAAAAGAAGTTTAGTTTGATTTGTTTTGCATTAGCCTGTTGTAGATACTGTTGCAAGGTACCGCCCTTGGTGAGGGTTTGGTGAATTATAAATCTTGTCTTTTACTTCAGGTGGCTGGAGGGCGTAATGTTGCACCAGCTGTGTTAAAGGTGGCCATGAAGTCAATTGAAGACAGCAGGAAAATGCGCTACCAATCTATCAATGCCTACAGGAAACGCTTCAACATGAAGCCGTACAAATCCTTCGAAGAAATGACAGGTGAGGGTTAATATATTTCCATTTATCAGGTCTGAACATGGATGTTTTTCTACAATATCACATGTAAACTTTTCCTAAGTCCACCTGTATTTTAAAAGCATAGCCTCCCGATACTGCAAAATCAGTGGTAATTCAGACAACAGTTTGAGTTGACTGAGCTTGTTTTATGTTTTAGGAGAAAAGGAGATGGCTACTGAACTTGAAGAGTTGTACGGGGATGTCGATGCTGTGGAGCTTTATGCTGGGCTGCTGGTTGAGAAGCCCAGGCTCAACGCCATCTTTGGGGAGACCATGGTGGAAATGGGTGCCCCCTACTCCCTCAAAGGACTTATGGGAAATCCCATCTGTTCCCCCGAGTACTGGAAACCGAGCACCTTTGGTGGCAAAGTGGGCTTTGAGATTGTCAATACTGCCTCTCTGCAGAAATTGGTTTGCAATAATGTCAGTGGGTCCTGCCCTATGGCGTCCTTCTACGTGCCTAATGTAAAAGATTCAGTACCAACCACCATTAATGCAAGTACTTCCCACTCGGATCAAAACGTCAACCCAACAGTTTTACTGAAAGAACGGACATCTGAACTCTGATAGATCTATTCTGTAAGAAAGTTATTTATTATTTATTTATTTATAGGTTATTTATTTTATTTATTGTACTGAGAAAATGATCTTTTAATTAATATTTTTGCATTTTTAATGGTTTTTGTACAAATCTGATGCTTTGTTTTTAACTATTTATTAAATATGTACATTGTATGTATTGTAAAAATGTTTACATTAGAACTCAGATTTTAGCATTGCTATAATGCTGAATAGTTTGTCATGATTTTACTTGAATCACGTTTCTAGTTGTTTACAATGTTAAAATGGTTTAACTTGTGTTGTTTGTTTACGTCTGCCTTTTTTCTTCCTTTGTTTCCTTCAATCTCCGTAATGAAACATCTAAAGATCTCAGAATACTAAACAAAAGTTTTCTTTCTAACGAAATATCTCACACACTGTTTTGTCTTTGTGAACACTTATGTTTTATCTAAAAAGTATTGATATTTGCTTATTTTTATACTTGAAATATGACTTTTTGAAATAAATCACAATAAGGTTAATACTTTTACCTTGTTTTCTGTGTGTGCATTCTTAATGGCCCTTTTAAAAAAAAAAAAAGATTTGTAATAACATTGCAACAAGATACATTATCCTATTTTATTTGGTTTAAATTGTGAGCACATAAAACTTTAAATTTAAATTTTTTTTTAAATATCCACACAAATTCCGAGGCAATAAATATCTTCATGATGACAGATGATATTACTGTTAGGGAGAATGTTTTAAGGCTTGAGGTGTTTTCACACACACAAATGTTAGAACCAGCATGTAGAAACAAAATTTGGAGAGGGCGCTGACTTGTTCAAACAGTGAAAAATGCAAATATCTTGAGTGTATTACAACATAGTCCAAATTCAAAGTGAACTAAAGTGATATTCAAGTCATTATTAAAAATTACAGCTCATTCAGGTAGGTCAGAAACAATAATTTCTCAATTGATTTCAGTTGAGCAAATAATGATTTCAGCACTGGCTGTTGTCAGACTTCTTGTGCATACAAAAATCTCACTGGATTATTACAATTAATGGAACAAAGACTGTTTTTTGTAAATCAGTTGGAACAAACCTCATTACAGCAAAAGATAAACAGATCGATAGATGAATTTAACAAGAGTAGGCCTGCTTAATATTATTTTTTTCTAAAATATGTCCATAAAACAAGATACTACAACCAGTTAATGCAAATTCGCTTAATTTAACAAACAGCAAATGTTAAAGGATAAAAAAAAAAAAGGAAAATAAAAAAATCAAAATGCATGAATCCTGTAGAAAAATATGATAATTTCCGCAGATTTTCAGCAACATTACGGGGTCATGGTTTGGTTTAATTTTTTATATTTATGATCTATTTATGATGAACATAAACAGAGGAACATTTTAGAAAATGATCAATACTTTACAGAGTTCCATGCTTTAGTAATTGCCCCCATCCAGCCCTTTTCACATTGTTTCTACAGCTGTAGAGGTCACGTCTCATAAAACCAAACCACTGACCACATCAAAGTAAAGAGATGCATCGCAAAGATCTGGGCCATGAGTAAAGCTTTTGCCGAGAACTGTCCGATTAGGCCCTGTAATTGTACAAGTGATTAGGACTTTGCATTTGTGCTTCTGGTCATCAATGACCCTGCAGGGGCTCTGATTTTCCAAAGCTTTACTGTATGAGCTCCAACTAGCTCACTTCTGCGGGTGGACTAAAAGACAGTCTCCCTTTCTCTGTGATAAATTGGCATGAAATTGGCACTGCGAGCCATAAGCCAGGGGACGTGCCGCCGGGAAAGCCTGTGTGGCTGTGAGCCTCAAGAGGAGATACGTGCCATCTGACAAGTGATGAAAATAAGGGGCAGTTGGACTTGAACCCTGGTCACTTTCCAGTGTGAGAACTTGGCAGAGAGAAATAGATTCAAAGGAAAAAGCACAGCTGAACAGTCATTTTAACACAGAATACAATCTTACACTGAAAAAAATTTTTGTGTAGAAATTGTTAGTAAATTTTAAATTGCAAAACAAATCTGAATGGCTTTATTTATTTTGTGGAACAAAAAAGAAGATATATAATTTGAAACTGTTTTCAAATGTTATGTCGGTGGGGTCAAAAACATCATTAGACCCCACTTACATTCATTGTATGAACAATTAAGGCAACTTTTTATCATTTTGTGTATTTTTGCGACTTTCGAGCCCGCTGCAGTTTGTAATTCACTGTCGTAATTACTTTTATTCCTGCCATAAAGCAATTCACCCTTTTCGTGGAATTTCGTACCTGGCAGCCGGCAGGAGTTTTATATAACTGATCATTTAATATAATTGTTTTATATATAAATATAGCATTTTTCTTAAATATATACATGCATGCGTGTGTGTATTTATAGATACATAATAAATATAGTACACACATATTATGTAAACACAAACTTTTTTTGGATGCAATTAATCGCGATTAATCATGATTAATCATTTGACAGCCCTAAGTATTTATGTGTGTGTGTGTGTGTGTGTGTGTGTGTATGTTTATGTGGTTTATGAGGACACAAATTTGTATAATGACATGGGTATGACAGAGGTATTACAATATGAAGGTGGTTTATGAGGACACTGCCTATGTCCCCGTAATTCAAAAGGCTTAAAAAACATACTAAATGGTGTTTTTTTGAAATTCCTGTGAGGGCTAAGTTTAGGTGTAGGGTTGGTGTTGGGCAATAGCACACACAGTTTGTTCAGTATAAAAACCATTACGCCTATGGAGAGTCCCCATAAACCACAAAAACCAACATGTGTTTGTTTGTGTGTGTTAATAATGCAGTTATTATAGCTGGGTTTACAAAAGTGTATAAAACTGACAATATATTTATGATGGGCTTTCGGAAACAAATCTTGCATGATCTTGCATACAGTTGCATCAACTGTAATCACGTGTAGGCTATATGTGGCAATCATGATATCTGAAAACACACACTCTGCTTTGTATGCTCCGCACCAGTCGACACGCACCGTTGAACAGACGCTTGTGGGTGAGCATGGGAAATAAACAGAAGTCTGTCGCCTTATCAGAAGCCAGTACCATCAGCATAATTCTGAAACTGTAATTTCAACATTAAAAGCTTACATACATCTGTAAATTATGACTGAATAGAATCTCGTTATTATCATTTTAACAATGCACACACTTTAGCAAAGAGGAATGTAGATAAACATATTCGGGGAAAACTATAAATCTGTCACCACTTGCCATTATGTGTTTCATGGCAGCATTTGACACATATGAGGTAATGCTTACAAAAAAATCCTTTCAGTTGGGTCCTGGAGCAAGATGACAGAGCGGTAACTCATCAATACTGAAACTACACTGTGCCACTCTGCCTGTGGCCCTCCATTTAATGTTGTAAGCTAAACATTCTCAGACCATAAAAGGAGAGATAAATGTAGAACAACTTTAGTAGAATCTGCCACTGGCCTCATGTACCTCATCAGGTCAGAAGACACTGCTTGTCTTTTGCGGTTTTGAATTTGTAATATATCTGTTTACAAATGGAAAGGACAGTGAAGAAAGACCCAGAGTAGGAACTTCCCTGTATGCCTGTGTTTATAGGAGAGTGTTCCTGTATCTGCACGTGGCTATCTCTCAAATTGTAAATGATGTTGTTTTCTTTGAAGGAAGAAGGAACAATTCCAAGTTATTCTGTTTCTTACAGATTAATTCAGTCTCATTTTACAGAAAGATGAATAATGTCTTAATAATAAATTTGATGTCCAGATGAAGCTTGTTTTCACCCTGGGATTAAAAAAAATAAATATTTGAAAGTGTGAATTAAAAAATTAAAAAGCAATTGTGACTTTTTATCTCACAGTTCTTTATTTTCCTTTAGTTTCTTTTTTTTCATGCAACTCTTGAGTTTAAAACTCACAATTACAGTAAACTTAGAGTTACAATAAAACACTCAGAATTGTGACTTTATAAGCTTCCGGAAACAAGCTTCCTTAGTTTTGAGCAAGAGTCTTAGTACAACTAAAAAGTTCAAGTTTATTTGTATAGCGCTTTTTACGATACAAATCGTTGCAAAGCAGCTCTACAGGAAATTAAGTTTCCACAATATATTTATATATTGCAGAACCTTAATATATTTAACTTAAAAAAAAAGAAATGAAAGTTGTGTACAGCAGGAAGTTGGCATTCAATAAGTGTCCTACAAAGTAATAGACTCCATTCCATTAATCTTAGAAACATACAGATATGATATTATTATTTTTTTTTACATGAAAACAGCAGAAACTGAAGGAAGAAATTCTATACTTTTTATATGAAAAACAAAACAGAAGTTCACACTGAACTTCCTCAGAATTTATTATCTTTTACAAACAAAATTCCAGACCTTGTTGTCTGTGTGCTCCTTTCAACAGAAGATAATGAATATAAAAACACATTAAACCAGAGTCTTTGCCAAAAATGTGCTTGACCTAACAATGCAAAGTTTAAATTTACTCTGCTTTATTGACATTTCAGCCATATACACTATATACACTATATTGCCAAAGTATTAGGTCACCCCCTTCTATGAGCATGTTTGACTACTTTAGTAATTTGAGTATGAGTACAAATCTTAATGTTAAAGCATATAAAGATATTCTAGGGAATTGCGTGCTTCTAATTTTATAACAACAGTTTGGACAGGACCCTTTTCTATTCTAACATGACAGTGCCTCTGTGTATAAGGCACGGTTCAAAAAGACATGATTGATTCAGTCAGTGTGGAAGAACTTGACTGGTCTGCAGAAAGCCAAGTCCTGATCCCAGCTGAACACCTCTGGTGTGACTTTATATGCAGACCTTGAGCCAATCACCAAACACCAATGACTTGTACATAAGTGTACTGTCATTTTAGACACGTCCAAAACTGTTGCAACGGAGATGGAAATATAATTTTTAAATACATGAATTATGTTTCCATCTTTGATGCCACAGTTTTGTTAGTGCCTTTTTCTGTTCTAAAGAAGGGACCTTTTTCTGTTCCCAACACTTTTGTCCTTATAGTGTCTATACAAGTCATTGGTGTTTGGTGATGAGTTTTTGACTCAATGTCTATAAAATTCGAAGCACACAATTCCGTAGAATATTATTATATGCTTTAACATTAAGATTTGTACTCAGAAATGACTAAAGTAGTGAAACATGTTCATTAGAAGGGGGTGACCCAATACTTTTGGCAATATAGTGTAAGTGGTATGTTCTACAAAGTACACATATTAAACAACAAATAAATTAAATACATTGAACAATGCAGTTGCATTTTGCATAGCCAAATACAAATGCATTTTAACTGCATTTATAAATTTTATTTTTTCCTGGTGCTTTCCTCTATTTATTTTTTATTGAGACAAATGATCAAATTCAGTCCTTTAATCTGAAAATCTTGTCCTCTGCATGTGCATACATAAATTGCTGCCTGAAGAAATTTGTTACGGTATTGTAGACAAATAAAATAAAGGATCAGGAGAACGAAGTAGCATCAACACACTTTAAACCTTTAATCAGCATTAAGCAGAGACAACGAAAAGGGGAGAACTGAGGACTTATAAAGGAATGGGACCAAAGGAGCAAACAAGATGATTAATAAACACAGGTGATACGAATGAACGATGATAGACTAATAATGAACTAATTAGAAGAACCAGAACAAGACCAAATATGGGCAAACAGGAACCAAACCATGATGAAATCAGTATATACATTAATAAAAAAAAACATTGTTTCCTAACTGTGGCAAGTTTTAATTTGCAAGATTCCAGTGAATAATGAATTAAATTTCAGTTAGTCCGGCTTATAGTACATGAGTTGTACAAATTTCGATTGCAGTGCTATTTGAAGCTTGTTTCAGATTAACATTCTGAGTCAGAAACTGCAGGAATGAGGCTATTGCAGTCAGACAGGAAAAACCCAGCCAAAAAAACAAAAAAAAAACCTTAAATGAGATGAGGGGTTCCTTAGTGTAAAAAAAATTATAATAAAAGTCTTCCTCCATTACTAGTTGAACATTTTTTTCCATGCAAGTTGTGATTTCATATGCCATAAGTCATTTGGAGACAATCTGGTCATAAAGTCCATGTAGCTTTTAAGTATGACATCCGGATGCATCAGCATCGTGACCCCCTCTCCCCAGTTTAACACTAAGTTCATCCACAACCATATAAGGCTACTGATGGACCTCTCTATTCAAAATTTCCTGCTAGAGCAACTGGTCGGTGTCTCATTCTATTCCAGGCAGTCTTTGTATAGCATCAGTAGAGGAACCACTTTTGCCATTTGTATCAACATTCACTTTACGTCACATCACACATCACTACTTTCCAGCTCTTGTTGGCTAACCACATCATGCCAGTAGAAAGGCCTATAACACAATTAATGAATCTATTAAGACTCTCAGGTTTAACTTAAGATGTTCATGTTAGTTATTTTACAACATCTTTACTGGTATTGTAATGTAATTCTTCTCAGGCAGGTGCACCAGAAATCCATTAATGGTATGACAGAGAAATGTCACAATGGCTTGGTTACAACACGGCAACAAAGTGAAGGTAGAATTTTCTTACTTGTCTGTTTGCATGTAAAAGGAAATGATGTCATTTAGTACAAAGAAGTATTGAATTATTAGCACTTAGAGTCTTTTAACAGCTGTATCTGAATGACTGTTTGATTAGTCACAAATACCTTTTACCAGTGCTATGAACCATTTTCTAAGGAATCCATTAAGTCTTAAATAAACAGCATATCTTTTGAAAAGAACCCTGACATCCGACTTCCAATTTCAAACAGCAAGAATTAATATTTTAAAAGGCCTCTTTTCCTCTAGGCATGAAACATTTCCTGTAAAATACTTGTAATATGACTAAGTGTGTGTGTGGTCTATGCATCAGTGATTGTATGTAGGTGTTATAGTATTTTAGGCCCGTATGAGGCATTACTACAAAGAGAGACCGCTTGACTTGACTGGATAGTTTCTGTCTTGCTTCCTTTACAATTAGTGATAACATTGTCATTGACACTCCTTCTTGAAAGAAAGAGTATGAGGAAAAGGAGTGTCAATGACAATGTTATCACTAGATATATATATATATATATATATATATATATATATATATATATGTACACACACACATTCATTATATATATATATATATATATATATATAAAATTTAACAAATATCTAGTAAACAACATTCTTTACACGTTCTTTACTCCACAAATGTGATGAGCTGCACAGTGTAGCAGTGAATAATAACTCAGCAATTGTCACCGCTTCAGAGACTTGGCTAAAGGCTGGTATCCCAGATTCAATTGTATCTTTTTCTGGATATACAATGCATCAGCAGAATCACGAAGGAGGTGGGGGAGGAGGAGCTGCCTTGTATGTTTGTAACACCATCAAACAAATTCGACTGACTCATCTAGGAGAGGATGAGCATGAAGCTTTGTGGATCTGATTACATCCCAGTCTTCTTCCTCAAGGTTTAAGTTATATTATTGTTGCTGTGCTATATTTTCCACCGTGCTCTTCTGCAACAGCCCAACCTGATTTACTAATTACACAGTATTTTGGATAGTTGCCTCAGATATATTGAATGTAACTACCAGCAGGCTGCAATTGTCATACTTGGTGATACAAATAAGTACAAGTCTGAAACCATCTGCAGCAGACATGGTTTGAAACAAATCGTGGCTGGAGCAACAAGAAAGGCTAGTTAACTAGACTCAATATTTACCAATATTTCCTCCATGTATCAGTCACCAGAGCAATTGCCTCCTGTTGGCTCTTCTGACCATCAGACTATCTTGCCAAATTCAGGAAATTGGCCCACCAAGTGTTACGGAAGTATGCCAGGACACAGAGAAGACGGTTAGATGGTTTATTGAAACGCAGCAATATGAGCAGGAGAATCAGGTGAGTAACCAGGGCAATGATACTTTTGGTTTCTTGATGTGGTAAGTGATGGTATGACTTGTCTTACAGGAGATGGAGATCGTGGATGAATAAGAGAGTACACCAGTGTCAAGATCGGAGACAAGGATGAACAGGAGATGGAGGAGGACAAAGACGAGAAGGACACTCTGGAGAAAACACAGGAGGTAAGTACAGGAGATAACACTTGAAGAAGATAGCTTGGATTAATCAACTTGCGTCAGGTAGGAGTTCAATACATGTAAACAAGACCGGACACTGGAGTGAGGTGCTATGAGTGCTTATGAAGACGGCTTGATGAATTAATAAATGAGTGACAGGTGTGGGTAATCAGTATTCTGGTGATGAGGTGCACTGAGATTGGCCGGGATGTGGATCAGGCTGTCTTGTGTAGTTGGTGGTGAGCTGCGTCCCAGACCCTCTCGCTCTCTCTGAACTGGTTTGCCCAGGAACTGGTTCCAAGAGTTCTGGTGGCCATGGCAGAAGGTTCGTAAAAAACGACCAATCTCCTAGATCTTCCTCTCCGTCTGCCCGTTCGACTGAGGGTGGTATCCTGAGGAGAGACTGACTGACACACCTAGGAGGGAGAAGAATGCTTTCCATACCAGGGATATGAACTGAGGTCCACGGTCCGATACGATGTCCTCTGGGATTCCATAATATTGGAACACGTGGTTAAATAAGAGCTTGGCTGTCTCCAAAGCAGCTGGAAGTCCCTTGAGAGGGAGAAGACGACAGGATTTTGAGAATCGGTCAACAGTTACCAGTATGCAGGTATTACCGTCTGAAGGTGGAAGATCGGCGATGAAGTCCACTCCTAGGTGTGACCAGGGGCGATTTGGAACGGGCAGCAGGTGGAGCTTGCCAGATGGTAGGTGGCGAGGGCTCTTGGAGATGGAGCAATCCGAGCATCCTTGTACGAACCTTCATACATCCCGGGCCATGTTGGGCCACCAGAAGCTAGATGGGCTCTGGTTGGTCATTGTTATCTTCTGGAGCGTGGAGACAGGATAAAGTATCCGCTTTGATATTCTTTGACCCTGGTCGGTATGAGATGGAGAAGTTGAAGCGGGTAAAAAAATAGAGCCCACTTGGCTTGACGTGCATTGAGTCTTTTGGCCTCTCGGATGTACTCTAAGTTCTTATGGTCAGTAAGGACTGTAAAGGGATGTTGGGCACCCTCCAACCAGTGTCTCCACTCTTCAAGAGCTAGTTTTATGGCGAGAAGCTCTCGATATCCAATGTCATAGTTTCTCTCCGCCAGGCTGAGTTTACGGGAGAAGAAGGCACATGGATGGAGTCTGGCTGGAGTCCCCTGCTGCTGAGATAAAACAGCTCTTACTCCGGTAGTAGAAGCATCGACTTTGATGAATGGTTTGTTGGGATCAGGATGAATGAGGAGCGGAGCACTGATGAAGGCGTCTTTGAGTTTGTGGAAGACCTCAGTGGCAGATGGTGCCCAGGACAGTGATTTGTTCTTCAGACGATTATTGAGAGGCCTGGTAATGGTGCTGTAACCATGGATGAATCTCCTGTGAAAGTTGGAGAAACCTAGGAAGCGCTGGAGTTCTTTAATTGTGGTAGGAATGGGCCAGTTTTTAATGGCTGCTACCTTCCCCTCGTCCATTTGGATACCATTTTGGTCGATGTTATAACCAAGGAACTGCACTGAGGTTTGATGGAATGAGCATTTTTCGGCCTTGAGGAAGAGGTGGTATTCCCTCAGGCGTTTCAGGACCTCCGCAACGTGGTGGTGATGTTTGGCCATGCTCCGGGATTGTTTCCTGCCTATATGGCTCCAACACCTACTTATTCTCTTCAGCGGCACAAGACATTTGCTGTTCCAGGAGTAAAACTAAACGTCACGAACTCTCCTTTATTCCTGTGCTCTAAAACTGTTGTATATATAACTTAATAGGTGCTTGATTAGGATGCCTTTTCTGTGTGTCTGTGTTATATATTTTAGTTTTTTTAATCATTATTTATTTTGCTTGTATATTAATGTATTATGCTTGCATATCAGCTATTTTTTACTCGTTGTACACTAGGTAAATGATTGCCTTGGAGTATGTTGACACATTTCAGGATTTGTGCTGCAATATCCTGTCATGTCAAACTTTAAATAAAACTAAATTAAACTAAACATAACAGAAAAGCCTTCTGTCTTCACCAACTTCAAATGAGTATTTACTATGGAAAACATAAAGATAGTGCAGTATTCTCAAATATAACAGTTTTGATGATCAGTGCATTCAGATATATGTATATTAATAAAACAAATGAATTCCTTTCAATCTAATAAGAAACTTTCTGTCTAATTGCAGTCTGTTCTCATGGAACAATTGAACAGATCTGGCAGATCAGCTCAGAACCTTAGATGACTGTACAGAAAAAAAAAACTGTTAATTAGAATTTAAAATGTTCTTGTACTGGGTTTTTCATTCAAACCATTATACATACACACACCCTCCAACACACACACAAACTCAGATCTGATTGTGACTGTTTAATTGCTAACAGTTGGCTCGTATCTCCAATTTTGTGATCAGTCACCTGAAACTGGAATTTTTGATCTCTAGACTAAAACAAAGAGAAGGAAATCCCCATTCATACATCAATTTGGAAAAGAAGTCACTGGGAGAACAATCATGTCACATTCATTTTAGGTCAACACATATATTTAGTTCTGCATGTTGTATTGACCGCATTTGTCAAGCACAAACAAGCTTGTAAAACAGCTAAACACAAAAATATTTTTGTATAATTAATGGGGAATATGCAGTAACTGTAACTAAAAAAACAACTCAAACTAGCACCCACATATCACAAATCAGAATTTTAAAATCAGTGTAAAATAATATTATATTTTTAAATCCACGTCATTGATCCTGTTTTTGATCTTGTAATCCTCAATTAAAATATCATAACTTGATCTTTCAGTAAAATTCCACACTTCTCTCTGATGAGTGATGACGTATGCCGAATTTCTCCAATCATTTAATCCACATAAACTCTGTCCCTTTCTTAAAAATCAACTTTACATTCAGATCTTCCTCCATCCAGTTAACAACAAATGGATAGAACACAGCCGTCCCCTCATTAAATTCCCCTTAACCAGAATGTGCAGCCATTTGCAGCCATTTGAATCATATTTTTTAAAAGAACACCATTAACAAATTATCAGAAAGTATTTGCCAGAATATTTAGTTCAACCTCCTGAGGTTGACAATCAACAATTTCTGAAGGTTGAACTCCTTTCAGTGACCATTTCTGAAGGGAAAAAAAAGTTTCACACCCTGTTTGGTCCCCTCTTCTGTAAAGTGCCACAAATACCTTAATTGAGTAATTTGGGAGATTTCCCACATACTGCATCTCTGATACAACCAATATCTTATTTATAGAGAGGAAACCCTCAAACAGAAAGGTTTGTTTGAGACCCAATGATAGCTCTAACATCCTTGATACTTCCTGCACTCTGTTTGTATGAGGGGAATGTTTCCATGACACTTATACACAGGTTAACATACCATCCTAACATAGTCATAACTTGAGCTTCCATATAAAAATGCGTGTCAACAGGCATGTTCTCTAAATAGCAGGTGTTGGAGTGCAAAAAAATAACAATGTAGGCCTACAATAGCATTTGAGGTTATCAGAACCAAATTCTGGAAAGTAAATATTTCAAATTGTAGCTCTCCTCCTTATAATACAGCAATATTCAGTTAGCCTACTAATTTAATATTTACTTTAATTGAAAATGTTGGTAATTTTTGTTTTAATATGTCTGTAAAACTGAACTATGATCAGGTAAGCAGGTTAAACTCACTTGTTTACACCAAACAAGGTGACTAACCTGATTTTGACTATGTAAACATTTTGAGGAGACTTAAAGGAGAGATAGCGATATGTTTAGCAGGTGGCGTGAAGACATTTTGAAGCAAATGGTTGGCCAAATTTGATTTATTTTGTCTATTTATCATTGCAAACACAACCAAAGATGTGCACAAAACACTAAAACAACCCTAGTATGTTGTGAAGACTTCTTAAAGGTCAACACACACACACACATTTGTGCTCATGTAAACACAAGTACACATAAACAGGAGCCTACGTCACACAGCTCTCTTCCAAGCATGACATATTGTTTTTAGTGATAAGATTTTTCTTATCCTGTTAAGATCATGAGAGACTAAGTATAAACTAATGAAAGTGACTGGGTGTGGCTCAAGATCAATCTTCCATAAAAAAATCATATTATATATATATATATATATATATATATATATATATATATATATATATATATATAAAGTTATAAAAGTATGTGTATATATATATATACTTTTCTTTACTTACAGCTATTCATTTAGTTGATTTTAAAAATAGCAGTAAGACCTTACCATGATATTAACAGGTGGATATGACAGGGATGTTTTTGAAATATTATTGCACAGCTCTAGAAGTGTAAGTGACAGCTGTCTAATTGCTGCATTTTCTCATGTCTCCCCTGAGGGTGTGGTGGAAAAGGGTAAATCAGGCATTAAATACCTGTGAAAGTGCATCATTTTGGAAGTGTTGTCATACTTTCATGACAGTGATGCTCTAGTAATGCATGGTATTGGTTAATGATCTAGGCTGGAAGCTAAAAAGTTGTAGGTTTGAAACCCAAACAGGGTGAGACATGAGGTGTCACCATTGTGCCCTTAAGCACTGATAGTTCAAGAATAGTTCACCCAAATTGCTCTTTTTCATTCCATGAACGACGAGGAGTATTCATGTTTAAAGGACACAAAAGGACCATAAAAGTACAAAACGGTGGTCTGTACAAAGAATGTAGTGATGGGCACTCTCTAAACACTGCTTTATCAAGCTTAGTAACCTTTGGGAATCTTTTTTTTTTTTTTATCAGAATTTTGGAATGCCAATCAAATTGGCCAGATCATGTGATGTCAGCAAATGAGGTTTCTTTACATCATACATTTTAATGGTTAGTAAACTCATGAAAATGTGTCTGGTTTTAATTGATCTCGGGTCAGTTTTGTAATGTGGTTACATTTTAATAAATTTTTTTAATTAATTTTTAAGTTTTGAAAAACGCAGAAAACAAGCACTGCAAATTAATAATGATATGACAAATTATACAGACACTTCATATTAAATGGTATGTCAGTCATTCTATGACAAAACATGTCCAGCAATTGTAACTGCTATTAGGTTTAAAAATAAAAAATATTTTCAATTGTAAATGTTATGGGATTAATAATAGAATGTATTTAACACAATTATCCCCTTCAATTTAGCCCCTTATTTTTCTCACTACATCTAAAACAGTGTGTCCACAGAGAAGGGTTCAATCAGTCATATGCTATAAAATGGATAATGTTTTTTAATGATAAAAAAGAGCTTGTCTTATGAAAAGCAACACTTAAATAATGTCTCATATCAAAGCAATGTTGTTTTTCGGTGACACATGCATGTTTCATAAGGTTTCAAAGTTGTGTCCCCACTTTTTTATAAGACATTTATTAAAATGTAATAAAATCAGGGAATATCAGGGGCAGCTGTCACTCTAAAGGACCCCCTTGCATCATCATCCTCTGCAGCATACATCACTGTCAGACAGGCTCTGCTAAGTTTTATAGTTTTAGAATATTTGACAATAATGTTAATATTTCCTGGTCACAACCATGATATGTCAACACCATCTTCCAATTTCTGAGGAAATTTTTTGAAATATTTAGATCATTTTATTCTCCTGAAGCAGGTTCCAACTAAATGGCTACTACATGACCGTCAGATGTCACCACCATAAGATTTGGTGTTCCAAAAATACTTCAATGTGACTCTTGAATAAAAGCTTTATGAACAATAACATACTCACTGTTTGTTTTAGCACAGTAATTGATTGATCCAATGTATTAGATATTTAAAGTGACTACAAATTCAGGTTTTCGTCACCACCGTCAGATGTGTCACCTCCGTCAGATGAATATTTTGATAATATTTCATTATGATATTTTATGATGTTTTTTGTGGAATGGTTGGTCACATGAGAATGTGTTTTGAAATGTTAAAAACATTTTGAATGCTGTTAAAGATAAAGTTGAAATTATATTACACAGTCCAAGGTAAAAAGCACATTTTGTTAAAAAAAGAGAAAAGTTGGTAGGTTGAATCAAAGCATAGCTCAGTAGCTTAGTACATATAAGATACATAAATGTAGTTTAATTTGTCTGAGTACAAAGTTTTATTTTTTAAATTTTTCACCCTGTTTTGTCCCACTTCTCAAGAATGACTGATTTAATGATTTGTAGATTACACTTCCTTTGTCTTTATGCACGTTTGGGCTGTTCACGTTGCATTTACAGTGAATCATTGTGCGAACTAAGCAACTCTAATTTCTCCTAAGAATCATTCAGAGTTGTTTGTGAACTGGATCAAGCGATTCACTAAAGGAATCCAACTTCACAAGTTCTCTTAACGCTCCAAGGAGCGCTTGAGCTGATGTCAAGCTGTCAATTTTCGGTGAATAACGACTTACATTTAGGCCTAGTCTTTGCACAAAAGTAGCAATAAAGATATTTAACTCTTTAACCTCTGATTTTGTGCTGTACGAAAGAAATAAAGTAGTATGAGTTTGGAGCAATATGAGGGTTAAGTACATAATGACAGTATTTATTTTTCTAACAAATATATGTCACAAAGAACTGAAAAATTACTTCTTATGGTGTCATTATTTGTGTTCTTATGTTTAGGAGGAAACAGGAAGTGGTTACTGTGTATGTACCATCACCTGGTGGCTGTGAGGAGAACCTACGTGAGTCATCGTTTCTCTTGCAGTGGGAGAAAAGGGGCCACAGAGAAGGGGAAAAAAATGCTTATGAATGAGCATTAGTAATCTATGAAAATAAATGAATGGAAAGAGAGAGCCATAGCACGACCCCTGCAGTGGCGGCTGCTGGTCTTTCAAAGAGGGGAAGCTCATTTTTGGCCTACATCATAAAAATTGTTTTCTTGAAAAATTTATTTTCAAGAAAATGCTCTGTGACGCTGTCGTACCAACTAGGCGTCTTTTCCAGTGACTTGACCAGTGTCCTCTCAATGGCCAGCAGAGCTAGGCTGCTTAAACAGTCTTGGCCCACTGTGTTACGGGTGTAGGACTTGAGCCGCTTTAAACAGGAGAAGCTCCTTTCTACACCTGCAGATGTAGCTCCAATTGTTGCCACTAATGAGAACAGTTTGTAAAGCTGAGGCATTGCACTGTCCAACTCCATGTCTTTAACCCTCTGGGGTCTGAGGGTGTTTTGGGGGCCTGGAGAAGTTTTGACATGCCCTGACATTTGTGCTTTTTTCAGTTGCTTATAAATATATAAATGGCTAAAGTCTAATAACACTGTAAACAGCAAAAACAGGGCTACAATAATATGTTAGCAGCACTTATGTACTTGATTTTGTTTTTGAGAAAACAACGTTTATGCATGGTTAGTGAAAAACTAACATTTTGAAGTCACTGAAATAAGGCCATAAAAAACCATACAGAACATTTGTTCACAAGACTTCTGAGAACTGGATCTTGTAGCCTAGAATTTTTGCTTCAAAATAATGTGAAAATCCTCTTGTTTATTTTTGACATTATAGGGGAAGCCGAGCTTCCCTTGCAGTCTTGCAGTCGAAATCCCCACTGGTCCCCTGCGTAAGCACAGGCCCATTGAGGCACAGGTTGGGATTGCACAATACACACACATGCACATCCGCACATACAGGTGCTGGTCATAAAATTAGAATATCATGAAAAAGTTGATTTATTTCAGTAATACCATTCAAAAAGTGAAACTTGTATATTAGATTAATTCATTACACACAGACTGATATATTTCAAATGTTTATTTCCTTTAATTTTGATGATTATAACTGACAACTAATGAAAGTCCCAAATTCAGTATCTCAGAAAATTAGAATATTGTGAAAATGTTCAATATTGAAGACACCTGGTGCCACACTCTAATCAGCTAATTAACTCAAAACACCTGCAAAAGCCTTTAAATGGTCTCTCAGGCCGTTTCTCAATATGCGTACTTGTCTGTACTTGTGTTCTTGTGGACTTGTGAAACGTCATCAGTCGCTGCCGAAGTACTGTTCCAATTCAAAGTTCACATCTAGCCAAGTCCAGTTCAAATCCCCGGATGTGTTCTTGATCCGCCCCTTTTACCGAGGATGCATCGAGAGGTGACTTGTGCGGACTTGATACGGGCCATAACCCAGAATTCAGTTCGTCCTCCCGTCCTCGAGAGTTCGTTCTTCTGAGTCGAACTTGGCAAGTCCAAACTCGAAAGGACGGAAGTCCAGACTCTGCGAACTTGGTATTGAGAAACGGCCTCAGTCTAGTTCTGTAGGCTACACAACCATGGGGAAGACTGCTGACTTGACAGTTGTCCAAAAGACGACCATTGACACCTTGCACAAGGAGGGCAAGACACAAAAGGTCATTGCTAAAGAGGCTGGCTGTTCACAGAGCTCTGTGTCCAAGCATATTAATAGAGAGGCGAAGGGAAGGACAAGATGTGGTAGAAAAAAGTGTGCAAGCAATAGGGATAACCGCACCCTGGAGAGTATTGTGAAACAAAACCCATTGAAAAATGTGGGGGAGATTCACAAAGAGTGGACTGCAGCTGGAGTCAGTGCTTCAAGAACCACCACGCACAGACGTATGCAAGACATGGGTTTCAGCTGTCGCATTCCTTGTGTCAAGCCACTCTTGAACAAGAGACAGCGTCAGAAGCATCTTGACTGGACTAAAGACAAAAAGGACTGGACTGCTGCTGAGTGGTCCAAAGTTATGTTCTCTGATGAAAGTAAATTTTGCATTTCCTTTGGAAATCAAGGTCCCAGAGTCTGGAGGAAGAGAGGAGAGGCACATAATCCACGTTGCTTGAGGTCCAGTGTAAAGTTTCCACAGTCATTGATGGTTTGGGGTGCCATGTCATCTGCTGGTGTTGGTCCATTGTGTTTTCTGAGGTCCAAGGTCAACGCAGCTGTCTACCAGGAAGTTTTAGAGCACTTCATGCTTCCTGCTGCTGACCAACTTTATGGAGATGCAGATTTCATTTTCCAACAGGACTTGGCACCTGCACACACTGCCAAAGCTACCAGTACCTGGTTTAAGGACCATGGTATCCCTGTTCTTGATTGGCCAGCAAACTCGCCTGACCTTAACCCCATAGAAAACCTATGGGGTATTGTGAAGAGGAAGATGCAATACGCCAGACCCAACAATTCAGAAGAGCTGAAGGCCACTATCAGAGCAACATGGGCTCTCATAACACCTGAGCAGTGCCACAGACTGATCGACTCCATGCCACGCCGCATTGCTGCAGTAATCCAGGCCAAAGGAGCCCCAACTAAATATTGAGTGCTGTACATGCTCATACTTTTCATGTTCATACTTTTCAGTTGGCCAACATTTCTAAAAATCATTTTTTTTGCATTGGTCTTAATTGATATTCTAATTTTCTGAGATACTGAATTTGGGACTTTCATTAGCTGTCAGTTATAATCATCAAAATGAAAGGAAATAAACATTTGAAATCTATCAGTCTGTGTGTAATGAATGAATCTAATATACAAGTTTCACTTTTTGAATGGTATTACTGAAATAAATCAACTTTTTCATGATATTCTAATTTTATGACCAGCACCTGTAGTTTGAGCCTCAACGTACTGTTGTACTGTTGTATGGTTGTGATCAGACACACAATGGTGACTGATTATATAGTAGCAAAGATAAGAGCTGTTTTTTTTTGTTTGTTTGTTTTTTTAATAAGCATAAGAAAACTTTTTCAATTGTTTCATTATTTGATAAAGATTAAATATAAAAGTAATAAGATACAATCTACTGAAAGCTGCATAAAATTAGCAAATACATCAAATTTAAGGCATAATCAAGAAATCATGTTTACTGTATGTTGTGTGTAATGTACAGTTGAATATGTGTTTGAAGGTCGCTTTGGATAAAAGCGTCAGCGAAATGACTAAATGTAAATATAAAGCAAAATGTCTTTTTATTATTTTATTATTAATTTACCTAAATGTATTTCAAAATTCATATGGAATGAAATTCAAGGAAATTAATTTCTACAATGACAACAAAGGAATTATTTAGAATTTTTATTTATTATTATAAATATTTTATGTCCACAGAGCATCACCTCCCTTCAAACCATGATCTGCATATTTTACTAAATCTACAGATGGTTCAAAAGTTCATGTTATGCATATTTTCCTCTTGTTGCAACATAATAATGCAGAAATTAGTAGAGGAGCCGGAATTAGTCCCAGACAGAAAATAAAATAAAACACTTTCTCATCAATAAAGTTCTGCTTGTCTATGAGCCATGGAAAACTAATAGAGAGATGGTGAGTTAGTGCACATAATTTCCTGGTAGAGTTGAGGTTTGTAAAACAGTGTTCAGCCAGCATGGGTCTGCTAGACACGTATTATCAGACACATACTAACGTGCATAAATGAGTGTTATCTCAGTCTGACCAGTGGAAATGAAAAGCTCTTGAGGAATTCTGGCCACTTTACTTTAAAGCAATCTCGGACTTTCAGATATGTCCTGTTCACTGTAAATTGAAACGTGGGCGTATGATGGGACAGAGAGGTGTAACTAAATCTTTTGTGGATCATTGTGATGCAGCTTCATTCATATGAAAGGTCAAAAATAGAAACTCCACTGTGGTCATCAAGCCCTGAGTCAGTGGTTTTCATAAAGTGGATCATCATAGTCTCAAAACAAGTCTATGTTTTGAAGCACATACTGCCTTTAGTTTGCATGTAGATACGTGTAGAAAGGCTATGGGAGTGTTTCCTGTCCATTGTTTCAAAAGAGAACACATTCTTAATCATTTTTAAAGGGATAGTTCTCTCAAAAATGAAAAAAAGGGAAACGAGTCAATATAATATTTTGTGGTAATCAACATGCTATATATTTAGATTAATTTGTATATTCCTTAATCTGGAGTCCTGTTAAGGAAATAATTGTGACTGAATGCAATGTCATGCAATGTCTTGCCTGTGTAGAAAAGACTGTATGTTAACTAAAATCAGTTCAAAAGCAGAAGCCTAGAATAGCTTTGCAAAATAATGTAGGTAGCTATCACCTGAAACCTGTGGTCACAACTCTCTGTTGTTATGATGGTGCCATGGCAACCTCTGATTGGAATCCTAATGGGGTTTACCTACATTTGCACCACACCCAGTTCTAATGACAATTCGTTTGAACTACAGAGAGGGGGTGGCAGGCGCACACTCACCTGCTGGTGATCCCAATATGGGTGTGTATCCATGAGCAGGACAAATAAATCCGCTTTTTTTACCTCACATGACTAATAACTGACAGTTCACCTCCCACACCTCAGGTTTGTCAAACCACTCTTTGATCAGCTGTAAAAATCAGATATAGAACGGCAAGTACATATAGTATCACCATTGCATGGCACCATTTTTGATTAAAACAGAATCCTATTTCTCTGTTGACTCACGCTGTACATTCATACAGTTATTCCAAATCATATACCTCCATGGAACATTGTGATATTCAGTGCAAAAACTAAAGGAATGGAAAATGAAAGAAACTCTTAACTGTAGTTCCAGTAAGGATTTTGCAATAAACTGTATTGTTTAATTTCAAAGAATGTTATAAATACAAAGCTTGAGTCATACAATGTATAAAGTCATAATGCTATGTCATACTACACCATAATAAAAACCTAACCACAACTTCCACTTTATCTTCCTAGAAAGTAAGCATTAGGTTCCAATAAATGAGAAATATACCGTTCTTCTTCACCCATTTGAAAGATTGTTATGGCCAAAATCACTGTTTTAGACTGAAATGTTTCAAGTTTTTGAGCAACATGTAAATTCATGACTTGTCATTTTTCAAAATAATGCCAGAACACAATTCTCATATTTTATTAAATCTGCATATTTGACTAAATTCTTAAAATATTAAAACATCATTTGAAAACGTACATATCATTTTAGGTTTATGGACAAAATCTTTTATTTATTTTTTTTATTTTTTTTAAGAACAGTAAAAAGATGTCATATTAGTGACGGGTTAATTTAAGTAAATCATTTTTGTTTGTGTTTGTGTTGTCAGGATATAACATAGGAAGGATACAGCGAGGAATAGTTCGACTGAAAAGATGAGTGTTTTCACACTAATGAGGTCAATCCTGTTTATGTACCATCTGTGCATTTACATTCACTGAGCCAGAACGGTCAGTGCTGCTGTCTCTGTCTCTCTTTGCCTTACCCAGATTCTCTTAATTTATCTATCCATCTCTCCACCCCCCAGTCTTTAGTAACTACAATGCATATTTCAATAAAAACTGAAATGTATAAATGTAAATATATTTTCTTGATACCATTCCAGAAAAGGTTCGGTAAAATTTTTATATATTTTTTGGAAGAAGTCTCTTTTGCATACCAAGCCTGCTCAAAATACAGTAAAAATACAGTAATATTGTTCAATATTATAATTTAAAATAACTGTTTTCTACTTTGTATTTTAAAATGTAATCTACTCCTGTAATGGCATCCATCAGATGCCAGTGATATTCTTTTTACCAACTGTACAGAGTTACATGCTGAATCAGTCTGAACTTTAAACTTGTGCACAGATAAACACTTAATTCATTAGCCATGCAGTCTAAAGATTTTGTTTACTGTTAGCAATTTCACATTGCTCAAATCTCTGCGCATAAATGATTCTGCAAGCAGAAGATCTGATGAAGCTTGTCATGTAAGAAACCAAAACTTTTTTCTTCCATGTTAGCATACATTTTTCAACTATTATCCCCGTCTACATGTCCTCAATATCTTGTATACCACTCTCCTCTCACAGCTATGTTACCTTTGTCTTTGGTTGTGTTCTGAATAGTGTCTAATTACTGCACTTAAATCCTCTTAAGTGCCCTGTGCTATTTCTGTGTTGGAGCACAGAGTTGTCCAATGTGTCTTGACTTAAGAAAGCTTCTTTGTGCCCTCCCCATGCACACTCAAAAAAGCATGAAGGACAAGCTAATGGTGATAGTGACCACGTAACAGCTCACTGAAGGGACATATTCGGACCGTAAAAAAGGTGAGCAGGCAACTGTTTGATTTAACAGGTTTCTGTAGGACCAGACTGATTTACTCATGCTGTAAAAAAATATTTCAGGTTCATGCTTAAATGCATCTTTTCCTGTTTTTTCTGTTTTACAACTTTAAGTGAGTCACAGGGTTATTTAACGAAAGCCTAAAGTCTATTCAGATTCATGCTTTAATGCATCTTTTCCTGTTCGTTCTGTTTTACAGCTTTAAGTGAGTCGCAGTGTTATTTAACTAAAGCCTATGTAATCATAGGCCTGATTATACTTTTGATGAGCTGTGATGTTACAGATGAATGGATTGCATGAAACAAAGTCTACTATAATTTGATTTGCATACTAAAGTAACAGCATAATTCCTGTTTTTCTCTAAAGCAAACCTTGGAGCTTGCATATTTAAGTGGTTTGTTCAGATACTTTGATGTACTGTAGATAGCGGTAGTGTTGTCTACGGTATATTTATCTCAGCAAACTATGCAAACGTTCATGCCATGTTTATTATTTTGCATGATTCAACAAGACTTCAAGATTCAGATCAGACTGAATGAAAAACATTCAAAAAGACTTTGACAAATGAATAAAGACTCAACGGAGCTAAAAACAGTAAAGCAAAGCCATAATCATGTAACTGCATCATTATAAAAATACAAATCGTAAAACACCACTTTTCAAGAAGCAAACTGAAATGGAAGACTATTCATAATAGTCATAGTTCATAATACCATGCTTTTAATAGAGTATTTTTTCTCTGTGTGCACAAACCAAGCATCAGAATTGTAAAGAAATACCAAAGAAAACTGAGGCAACCCCCAAAGCTGTCATATAGGATTTCATTGGTTGCCATCTGAGCTGAGGCATTGCATCATAGCTGTAATCTCAATTAGCGATCAGTGATTTACTGAGAGTAGTGAGAGGTACAATGGAGGAGGTTTGAGGCCAGAGGCTAGCGGGGCAAAGTGAAGACTCTGAGCTCTAGTATTAAACTGATAATCTGCTGCAGCATGGACTTTATCTGATCTCGGCCTCAACCTCATATGAAAAAGATCAGTTAAATGACTGACCTGAACGCAACCAAATATGGTCTGCATTGTTGATTTTAATGTTGGCATTAAGGTGATAAAGTTTTATGCATTTGCAATGGTATTGCTTGTAGAATCAAATAGAATCAAAGAAATGTGCATTAAAAAGAATGAAAATTCAACTGACTTAAGCCGATTTAAAGTATCTGGGTTGAAATGGGAATTTCTGCATATTGTAAATTATTTGAGGACAGTTCATTTGTCATTCCATGACATCATATCGATGACGCCCACTTGTGCAAATAAATTGGATCAAGGAGTAATCTGATCTTCTTACTCTTAATAAACCTAATATCTTCCAAGAAAGAGCGATCGAGTAACACAGAGACACTGTCCACGTGCCAACATTTCAATGAAGATTTGATGCTATACCTTGTTCGACTGAATGTATCTTGCCTTCCTGAAAATTTAATTAAAAAAAAACTCTTTTGTTTTCTTTGTTTGAAACTGGATAGTCGTTCAGAGACATAGATACAGCTTTTGTTACTTTTGCTGAAACCAATAAGAGAATTTTATTTATTTTGACATATATATGTGAGATGAAGGTTTGAACTTTTTCCACAGATAATCAACAAATAAAAATGTCTGACAGAATCGTAGATGAAGAACCAGCGGTTGTCACTCACACAGGTCAGTATGGTTCTTATTGTTTTGTGAGACTGTAAAATTAATGGGTCATATAGGGAAACTGATCTAATGTATTAAGTGCATGCATAATGAAACAGAGTTTGCAAATTGATGAAAAGGAATTAATTGATTAAATCATAAAATTACTAGAAAACAATAAAAATTGTATTTGTTTGCCTGCATGCCACATGAACATTACCAACATCAGCGAACCATGTGCATGAACTTATGAATGTGTTGCTGGATGACTGAAATTAATTAAGGGGTTCTTCAAGGAAATATTTTAGGTCAAAGGAGTTGGTCAAAGCCTGAATCCTTGCGTTATGGTTGCCAGCTTCCCAATGTGAACAACTTGGGGTTCTTGTGAAGAAATTAAAGAAACACATTCAACCCTGAGATAGGAACCAGGAAATTTTGAGGCCCGATTGTAATTTTAATTATTGAACAAATTTTGAAGAAACAACATCAGTGTGTGGATATTTGAGATAAAATCAATTTCTATAAAATATGTCTGACCTGAATTGAACTGATATCATCCATCGCTGAAAGTGAACTGACTATGGTACACTGTAAAAAAAAATTCAGTAGTTTTTACAAAATAATTTTGGCGGCTGTGGTTGCCAGAATAGTTTTGTAAAAAAATAAAAAATACAGGAAAAACTGTAAACACGTTTACAGAACAAAACTGTAAAATTTACAGTATAAAACTGTAATTTACAAACAAGGAAATTTGAATGTAAACCACTAAATTCAACAACACACTCAGCTATTAAAATCTGTTTTTAACCTTTAACATACTGACAACCAGCATAATAATGCAGGTGGTAAAAGAGAAAGCCACATGGAGAATCAAAGCTCATCACAGGCAGCTTCACCACAAGTAGAAGTATATACTAATATATAGAAGGTGCACAGAGTCATTAATGCAAACACAAAACACCATCATGGTAACACACATGATACTTAAATAATGCAATAAACTTTCAGTAAACAACAGAAGATGTAACATAAAGCCCAAATGTACATAACTGATAACAAAAACTATTTAACATGATTATTTAAACTATTTAAAAACATGATTATTTAATCAAAATACTTTCACATATGGCGTGTCACGCAGTGAATTCTGGGAATATCAGTTTACAATTTTTGACTGTAAATTATACATTGATTTGTTATTTTTACTTCTAAAAACTGTACAATTAACAGCATTTTACTGTAAAATTATATGAAATGTCTGGTTAGATATTTTACAGTTTTTCCCTGTATATAGTACTGGAACTTACTGTTAACCTATTAACAGTTTTTTCAGTAGCGTTTTTACAAAATTGTACAGTTAAAATTGCACTTATTTTTTACAGTGTAGGCTATTGCTTGTCTTTTGATTTATAGTTGGCTTGCTGCAATTAGTTATAACAACTTAAATTTGTTAAGCTTAAATTTGTTCAACTTAAATATCCAACTTAACTAACCTAAACTTATAATTTTAAGTAAAGCACAAACTTCAAACAAAACATCATTACTTATTCTAATGTCGAATTTTAAGTTGTGATTAATCGCAGCAATCATTTTTTTACAGTATATGTATTGACGTAATTCACTCATCTATTCATTCACTTATGGTATCTCTAGGACCAAAGGGTGTCATCAATGACTGGCGTAAATTTAAACTGGAGAGCATGGACCAGGAGGCTCTGCCTCCCAACAAGAGAGAGCTGCTTAGACAGATGTCCTCCCCCCACAAACCCAGAGACTCCTGTGTGGGTGGATTCAATCGCAAGGTTGCCTCTTTTGACCATGATTTCAAAATAAAAATGAGCTCTTTGAAGAAAAACAATGCTTTTCTAAATTAGGCTGTAAAAAGTGCATTCTAAAAATGGATGATAATTCTGTATCTATTATGTTACTTTGGTCAAAAGTAACTAACACCAAACTATACTAAAGCATTGCTCTAGTTATTGTGTTGGTCGTTTTAATTAATTAATTCATGTATTCTGTATGCACATAAAGAATTTAGAGGTTGCAAACTGAGGACCAGGGATCCCCTATGGGCTACATAGGGATGACAAAAAAATGTATAAAATGAGATTTAAAAAAAAAAAAAAAGGTAAAAATTTGTGTTAAAATATTTATCGAATATTCAGTACGATGACCATATAAAAGCCAGTCGTTTTATTTCAGAAACAGTATATTTTCTTTATATCATGCATAATATGTTTCTCACACAGTATAAATGGTTTTTTACACTTTATGCTAGCAGGGGGTTCCTTAAAAGAGGTCATCATATTTGGTTGGTCTTTTACATCAAAACATGATTTAATGGATTAACTTCCAAACTTAAATTCAGTTGTCTCTCCCAAAAATCTGCATTGGCCTTAAAAGCTTTGAATTTTCCTGCTTATTTTTCACTTCTCAGATGAGCGCTCAGGAGTATGAGCTGATAAAGGAAGATGATGAGAAAAGTCTGCGTAAGTACCGCAAGCAGTGCATGCAGGAGATACACGAGCGCCTGAGCTTCGGGCCCAAATTTGAGGGCGTGTATGACCTCGACAGTGGCGAGGCCTTCCTGGAGGTCATTGAGAAGGAGCACCGGGTCACAGTGGTGGTGGTGCACATCTTCAAAGATGGAGTGCAGGGGTGTGATGCGCTTCACAGTTGCATGAATTGCCTGGCCTCAGAATATCCCAGCGTTAAATTCTGCCGCATTAGCGCCGCCGCCACTGGAGCTGGCGAGCGTTTCTCAGATGATGTGCTGCCTGCCTTATTAGTGTACAAGGCTGGAGAGCTTCTGGGAAACTTCCTGGCTGTTACGCAGCATTTCAGTGAGGAGTTCTTTGCTACCGATGTAGAGGCCTTCCTCAATGAGTATGGACTGCTTCCAGAGAAGGAATGTGGCCCTGGAGCTGATGAGGATGAAGCAGATGTGGAGTGACAAAAGATGGCAGAGAATAAGAATGGATGAAATTAATGGGAGGAATGTTTTTCTGAATATGACAAGAATAAGTTTCATTATTCTTCCAGCTAACATGATGAGATGGTTTGGCTGGAATTTAGCATAAACCAGGAGATTTTATGTAAACTGTATTTTTAGGCATACATAAATAAATGCAAATGGAAACACTTTTCATGCCTGTTCTGTAGATTTAGTTTTTTTTTTTTTTTTTTTTTTTTAAAGCTATTATATATACACATGCTCCACTTGCACACAAATTACATGTCACCCCTGAAGAAAGCATTTGAAGAACAGAATCAATCAAGAGAGCAATAAAGTGAAATTCCAGAGAATTTGTGCCTTCCTTTAATGTGGTTTGAGAAGCGAGACGGCACTTGCTGAAACACAATCTCTGCATCTGACTTTACCGTGACCTGCAGGTTCAAAAGTTCCATTTATATGAAAAGAATAGATATTGCACATTTGTGCATTTTCCCAATCATTTTCCTATAACTTGACATGTTATAATTATGTATTTATGGGAATCTTCCTTTGAGTTGAGTTGCATATTGAAGGATTAAAATCTGCTGCTGTCTTGAAATAGCTGGTGTAAAGTCAACAAACAAACAAATATAGGTCAACATAGCTCTATCGTGTCATCAGCAAGCTTAATCAGTGCAGTAAGTGGCTATATGCCCATGTTGTCATGCTTTTATGAGCTGCGTATGTGATCTTTTTCTGATCAGCTTAGTCTGGAATCTAAATCTACTGGATTTAAATCCAAAATCTTATTTTGTTTAGTGTCAAAATACAGGCTGCCCTGAGTGGAGACTTTGTCATCATGCAGGACACTTTCACTCTAATCCAACAATTAGTGTTTTTGAAAAACTATTATAGAGTAATTATTTTAAATGACCTATTTAATTTGAACATGCAGTACTGATGAATACAGGCTATATTACTGTATGCTTGAATCCTATAATTGGGCCCTGATTGTTACTTTACCCAGAACTAAGTTTTTAATCTTACCATAGTTCAGAATAAATTCAACAGCAATTGCAACAAAACTGCATCAGCTTGTGGGGTCGTGACGCAATTGTTTTCATCTGTTCCATATTTGAAAAAGACATGCAAACCAAATTGAAAGTAACATATTTTCTCTTGAGGGCCAAGCCATGCAGGCACACCCACTGAGGGCCTGCAGGGTTTGGTGATTTTGTGGTAATGTTTTGTGTGTCTCACGCCGAGCTCTAGATATATCGTGCGACGAGGTCGTCTCGCTTCACGCGAACATGTTCTGACAAAATCTGCACCTGATACCACATTTGCCTCCATCCTCTCTGCATGCGTGAAGGAGTAGCCCAAAAAGCCAAGTCCTCGTCTGGACTTAATTCCTAAGACAAGTTGTCACGGGTTCATAGCTCAGACAGATTAAAAACTTTATGGATACTGTATTGTAAGACAGTAAAGTATTAATATATATATATATATATATATATATATATATATATATGAGCTATATACGTATACATATATATATATATATATATATATATATATATATATATAAAGGTATGTTGTCCCCTATAGTATTAAAAAATTAAATATAAAAACAAAATATAATAAAAATGTTCAAAAGTATTTGATAAAAACAAAAAATATATACAGTATATAACAGGCTTAGACTACTCTTACAAGTTTTTCATAAATTGTTTCTTTAAGACTAATCGTATTTTTATTTTTAAATTCGGTTACATAAAAACATAGATTACTCCAAATTCATTCCATCAACTGCTAGTTGGTCAGACTAGTTCTTAAGCAACTGGCCTGAGAAGTAACTTATATCTACAGTATCTTACATATGGTTTGTATGGATTTTAATCATATCTAAATTAATACACTTTCATTTAGACTGCAGTGCTTCGATCTGAAACAAATATTTAGATAGATTAGATTAGATTCAACTTTATTGTCACTGTGCAGAGTACAAGTACAGAGCCAATGAAATGCAGTTAGCATCTAACCAGAAGTGCAAATAACAAAGTATATAAATATAAAAATGTGTATATACATTAAGTTTTATGACATATAGTGCAAGTTATGAGGTGGAGGGGGAGAGACTAGCTCAGTGCAAATGACTGTACATACAACTTATGTTGCAAGGAAGTATAAACAGAAGGTGCATTATAAAGTGAGGTATGTAAGTAGCATATGTTTATATATGGCCAATGACCTTAACGGCATCTGGAGGTAGAAATGTGCAAAATATCAGAAATGTGCAAAATAACAGAGGAAACAATACGAACATTGTGAGTGAGGAGTGCAGACAGGTTATTGAACAGTGCAGTTTTTTTTTTTTTTTCATTAGGTGGTCTATCTTGGATGTAGTGTTCAGCGCTTGAGATTGCAGTTCAGTAGGCTGACAGCTGAGGGAAAGAAACTGTTTCTGAGTCTGCTGGTGCAACAGCGAAGACTCCTATAACGTCTCCCAGATGGGAGAGGAGTGAAGGGGAGTGAATTTACTGACCACTGCTGGACAGTGACAAGATGTTAGCGGTGAGTTCACAGTTCAGTTCTGTTCATTTTCTTCTGTTTTCACAAGGAACATCACACATAAAGACCTCTCTCATTTAGCTGATGTAAAAACCCAACCATAAAGCTTGGAGATCTTTAGGAAGGACTTTAGTCATGTTGTACTGTAATATAAGAAGTGTTTTGTACTTAAAAAATAAACACATAATCAATAAACTACGTGGCTAATATGTTACAGGCTTTCATGGGATGTGAATCTGTTATTATTATGTTAGCCAAAGCTGTAAGTGGTTTGAAAATATAAAAACATTTAGAGTTGCTGACGACAGTCAAAAATCAGTTTTGTTATTAATTTGTTGTTTTTAATCTGATCCAGGATTGTTTTTCTAGCTATTAAGTTTAAAGCACTGGTTTATTGGTTACATTTATAGCTTAAAGAACATTTGTAAACATTTTACTCCTTCCATTTAATGCAGATGATCCATGATGATATTTTATAGTAAACAATAAGGTGCAATAAATGGTATTCAAATCAAACATAACAATGAAATTAAATAATACAATAGATGGCTCCTCAAGATAACATATGATATATAGCAGTATTTCTATCATCATTGTGGTCTAATTAAAAACGTAAAGCTTTGTGTAAATAGCCTGTGAGGTACGCAATAATTGAACTCAGACAAAACCCAGGAATTCCACAGGAGCAACCTCTCACAAAATGAATCATGCATGTGAATGAAACAAATAATGGCACAGTAAAACAAAATAGTGTAGAATTGGACCAGAAAGAAAACAAATGTGTGATGAATTATAGAAGAGAGTATAATACAGTTTCAAAGAAGGCAAAATGTCCAGAAAATGGTAAACTAAACGACTCTGTCCATTGAAGGGTTTCCTGAACTTTGCATATAATGGTGGCAAAGGCCTTCTGAGAGTGACGTTGGGCACAGGAGAAGTAGTGGGTGGACAGACACGATGGATGTGAATTTCAAGTGTAAATGAGATCATATAGTGAAGGGCTGGATGGAGGTGGGGTCAGGGGTTGACATCGAGGAGATATGAGGTCACAGGGCTTTTTAACACTGCTTTGTGTGAAAATTACAGCAGCATTCACCACCCACACACACAAACACATACTTGAAAACTTCCTACCCTCCTCTTACTCAACATCTTATGTAGCTTTGTCACGCAAAGGTGAAGTAGTAGTCAAGTTTATTTTCCCCATATGTCACTATGGAAACCAGGATTTGGGGATAAAAAAAACCCCACAATAAATCACAGAATAAAAATTCCATACACATAAAAATTTCCATTAACCACACATGCACTTATTCGGGCTCAACTATTACCTCCTTTGGATGTTGAAAACAGGAAACTAGACTCCACGTTTAACCATCAATGTCTCATAAACACTGATTAGATCATTAAAAAAGCAAGACTTTACATTAATTCTTTTGTGATGCAGTGATTATTAATGCATCGACCCTATAGACTAAGCAAGTAACAAAATGACAAAGCATTTTCAAAACATGAAATGAGGTGTGTGAGGTTTGAGACATTCCCATAGGTCTTTGTTTTTTAGAGTGTGTTGATGTTTGGAAGAGGTGAAAAAGAGAGCATTGCTTGGTTTATTCAAGCTTAAGGCTGCATAGCAAAGAGAGGCGAGGTTACACTATCTCTCCATACAGACAGTCTTACTGTAAATATTATCCAGTGCCTAAGGGGCAACTAACGGCATTAACAACTATTATATGGTTTTTTGCTTCCATTTGAAAATTCCATATTGATTATTCATCTGTGGTCATACTGATATGTGTTATGACTGGTCTAAGGAATGGAAAACTGCTAAAGAATAAAAGCAAGAAAGAGAAAGCAAAGGCAGGTAATGCTGTTCATCAAATGAATACCAAGACTGTATAGGATAAGATGAGCCAAGTAGAAATGAGAAAAAGGTAACACAACACATATGTTTCAGTTATCTCTTATCAACTATTTTTTTAAACAGGATGTGTAACATAAGGCCATTGAAGTATGAATGACAAAAAAACAAAAACAATAAAAGAAGGTATGTAACAACATAATTACAAATAAAAAATGAATAGGCTAATTATAACTGTACACATTATTCCTATTACCTTAAATCAATCCATAAATCAGCAAGAAAAACGTTATACTTTTGGAATGTTTTAACATGATAATCATCCAAATTAATGGAAAGTGATCAGAGTATTAAGAAGAATAAAAAAGATGAAAATGTAATTCAGACAGAGTAGTAGCTACTAAAAGCACGTTTATGTAGATTTTACCGCATTAAAAATGTTTAAGCTATTGTGATATAACAAAGATAACAAAAAAAATGGCAAACTAATGAAAAAGGTTGACAAACTATTATTCAACCACCCATCTCACTCTGTTTATGTGATTGACCTTGAATTATCAGTGCATGTATGATACGACATCTCCCTCTTGTGTTCACTTTATTTAGACCTGCCAAAATACAGACAGCACATCACATGTCCCACCAGAGACAGTAATATATTGGATCACTGTTAAGGACACAACAATAAAGGACGCATATCACTCTGTTCCACGAGCAGCTTTAGGACTCTCTGATCACTGTTTGGTTCATCTTATTCCAAGCTACAGGCAGAAACTTAAGTCTGCAAAACTTGTATTAAGAACTGTTAAAATTGGACTAATGAAACAGAGTGGGATTTACAAGCCTGATCCTCTCTCTCTGATTGGACTGTTTTTGAAGCTGCTGCCACCGATCTGGACAAGCTCACAGAGACTGTAACATCTTATATCAGTTTCTATGAGGATATGTGTATTCCTTCCAGGACTCATTTAACCTACAATAATGACAAACCATGGTTCACTGCAAAACTCAGACAGCTCCGTCAGGCCAAAGAAGATGCTCACAGAAAGGAGGAAAAAGTCTTGTACAAACAGGTCAAATACACACTGGAAAAGGAGATCAGAGTGGCAAAGAGGAATTATTCTGACAAGCTAAGGAACAAATTCTCTTCCAGTGATTCTGCTTCAGTGTGGAAAGGTATGAAAGATATCACCAGTTACAAGACACCAACCCCCAGCACTTTGGAGAATCAACAACTAGCAGGCGACTTGAACAAGTTTTATTGCCGGTTTGAAAAATCACCCCACACCTGCCCCGAACACCTCTCCACACAACCATTCACACCTCCAGCAACCCCCCTCTCCCCCACACCTACAATTCAGATAAGTGAAGAAGAAAAGGTCTTCAGAAAGAACAAAAGAAGGAAAGCACCAGGCCCAGACAGTGTGTCACCAGCCTGCCTAAAAACCTGTGCTGAAAACCTGTGCTGATCAGCTATTATACATTATTTATTCAACACACTTATTTATTTATTTTTTTTTCATTTCAAATGTGCACATATCAGACCTGTACACACATAATTGTCTATATTATATATTGTGTTTTTGCTGTTTTGTACATTGCCTATTTGTATATTATTATTTTATTATCTGTGTCCTGTCCTGTTGCTGTCTTTCTGTTGCACTGTGGAGCTTCTGTCACTAAAACAAATTCCTCGTATGTGCTTGGCCAATAAAGCTCATTCTGATTCTGATTTATTTGAATGAACCAAGCTGCCACTTGATGAATATACATCATACTTTATAGCATTTTGTTTTGTTTCCATGAATGTACATAATCTGGGGGTTATCAGTGTCATTATCGCAGAACATCTTTCAAATTAATAAATGTATTTTAGATCAGCTTGATTGCCATCACTGTTGATTTTATTAAGATTTTTACTATTTTAACTCTTAACTGTGTCTTGTTTAAGTTTAATTATCTTCCAGACAGACCTATTTCTGTGACTTGGACGCGGTTTTCACGTTACTTTTTTCATCGCTGGTCAGCCTTGACCAATCACAGTCGTTTGTGATTACTAGGTGCGTTTTATGTACAC
Source organism: Barbus barbus (assembly GCF_936440315.1). Taxonomy (NCBI): domain Eukaryota; kingdom Metazoa; phylum Chordata; class Actinopteri; order Cypriniformes; family Cyprinidae; genus Barbus; species Barbus barbus. The sequence continues at coordinate 20,790,827 of NC_136752.1, read as the reverse complement.
ATTTTAGAGAACTTACGAGATCGATTTTCTTTTGTATTTTATTAATACACCTTTTGGAATCAGTAGACGTTTGAATGATTATAAAGTTATAGCGTCCAAATATCTCTAAAATGACTTGAATTTCGAAAGCGGCTCATTGAGCCGCTCAGCGCCACCTGGCGGGGCGGATTTTAATAACAGGAAATAGTAATAAGCACGTTTACGTTTGACGCACAGGAGGCGGAGTTATTGCAACGAAAAAATGGCGGCTGTGTTGCAGCAGATATTGGAGCGGTCGGAGATATCAAAACTCCCAAAAACTGTCTTGACTAAATTAGAGAAGTATATTTCTGAACAGCAATGTGAAGTTGATTGTCTGAAGGCACAACAGGAGCAATATCGTGTGGATAATGGTAAGGTTTGCGGTTTTAATAGATAAACTGTAAACTGTTTATAGCCACGAACGAGGCCTGGGTTTCATTATCGGTTTTAAACTTTAGTTTTCCCCTTGGGCATATGATTCTGCAAACTGTATGTAGTGAACATATGTAATAATTATTTAATAAATTTTCAGTTTAACAGAAAACGTTTTGTTTATTTCTGTATTATAATTATCATAGGCTTGTTTGTATGGATTTTTAGGCGTTATATTATGTTTTTACTCTCTCTCTCTCTCTCATATAGAACAACAGTATTTTGACATCGAGAAGAAGTTTGCAGAGAGTCAGGCTCAGTTTGTGTCCCAGACTCAAGAGCATCAGACACTGAAAGAAAAGTACTGCAAACTGGGTAAGGTTGTGGGAGTCAAACACCTCTTATTTGATTAAAAATAACAAAGTTAATGTTGTATCTGTACTCGTCTTTTTATAGAGGATGAGCTGAAGTGCTTACGAGAGAAAAATAAGGAGCAAGTGTCTTCAAACACCAAACTAGAATCACATCAGGTAATGACAGATCATTTAACAGTTTGATAGAGGAGAACATCTGTGTCTTGTCTTGAATTTTGTCATATTGAAAAGGTAAAATTGTGCCGCCTTTATGCAGAATGAACTTTCCAAAGCCAAAGATGAGCTTGAAGCCGAAAAACGAGAGCTTGTTCGGACATTGGAAAGAAGATCCCATGAGATGGAACAACAAAGCGGTATTTAATAAGCATTCTTTTATGATCATTGAAAACTAATTTTTCATGGATTATTTGGAATTTCCAGGTTGTGCTTTGACCAGCTTGTTTACCTATACTGTTTGAACAAAAATACAGTAAAAAAGAAAAGTGGTCATTGTGCTGCCAAATATCTTCATAAAATTTTTATTTCAGGGTTTGCTGATGAAAAGGAAGTTTAATAAAACAGCATTTATTTGGAATTAATCTTTTGTATTGTTAGAAATGTATTTGCTGTCACTTTTGGTAAATTCAGTATGTTTTTCTGAACAAGTCCTCAGGTGAATTGTACAAAAAATGTACTGAACCCAAACTTTTTAATGGTAGTGTATAATATTCAAATTTTCTTATTTTATTTATTTATTTTTAGAGGACCTGAAGCGTCTTAATGATAGATTGGTGGAAGTCAGTTCAGAGAAGATGCAGCTTCAGCTAAAGCTGGATGAGTCAGAAGCCACCGAAGTCTCAATCAAGGTAAAATTGAGTGAAATCAAACTATTTTCATAGGAATGCATTGATCTGATACCTGTATCATTATCTGCACCAGTATTGACCTTTTAATTTAATTCAATATTGACCTTTTATCTTGATGCATTTGTCATCCACAGATTCTTTATTTATAACACACTTGCAGTTTTATATTAGGCCCCTAAACACTGTTTTTTGATATGCTGTTCATTTTCCAGTATAAAGAGAAACGAATGGAGCAGGAGAAAGATCTACTCCAGAATCAGGTGACCTGGCTGAATACTGAGCTTAAGGCAAAGACTGAAGAGCTGCTGTCTCTTTCCCGGCAGAAAGGCAGTGAGATCCTGGAGCTCCAGTGCAACCTTAATAACAAGGAGGATGAAGTACTGCCTAAACCTTTTTCTATGTATTATATGTATTTTAAGTCATCATGAATAATGTCTGATCTGCTTTGAAATGTGTTATTTAAATTCTTAGTCCATGTGCTAATCTCTGTACCTTTGTAGATCACTCGTCTCCAAGATCAGGTCACCAGTCTGAAGGCATCCAATGAGAACCTTCAGAGGCAAGCAGAGGAGATGATCACCAAGATGAGAGAGGTTAGCCATTGTAATCCATCGCTGAAGTTATCAGCTGAATAGTGTTTCATAATGCTTTATAATCATGTGCCGTGCTTATAGGCAAAGGAACAGCAAGCCAGTTTGGAGGAGAAGTTCAGTAATGAGCTCAATGCCAACATCAAACTCTCAAATCTGTATAAGGTAAGCTTTAATTACTTTATGAATTGAAGTATATAATTAAAGGGAAGCATAAAATAGAATATTATAATAATCATTCAAGTATAATTTTTTGTTATCTCTAAGAATTTGTGTTAGTTCTAAATCCTTTTGATGATTCACAGGGAGCTGCAGCTGATGCAGAGGCCAAGAGTGAGGAGCTCGGTAGAGCTGTTGATGAGCTTCACAGGCTGCTTAAAGAGGCTGGAGAGGGTAAGCCACACTCCTGGTCAGACACATGCATGTTGACAGTCATGAGTACCATTTAAGAAAACTAACATGCTTTGTGTATTTACATATTTCTGTGATAACATCTTGTCTACTCTGAGCAGCACATAAAGCTCTAGAAGTGAAGATGGCAGAGCTGGAGAGTTGTAAGGATAAAGAAATCGCTCAACTGAAAGAGAAAATAAGCAGCCAGGAGAAAGAGCTGGATAATGCAAATGAGCTGCTGTCTGACACCAAACACAGAGGTTAGCATCACCTTATTTCCTTAGCCTCTAGCTTGTGAATTAGTACTTGTAAATTTTATGCTTTTTTGCCTTTCCAGGAGCTGCTTCAATTCTATCAGAGGAGCAGGTGACCACAATGTCTCCCACAGCAGCTGCAGTTGCAAAAATCATCAAGCCAGGCATGAAACTTACAGAGGTACTGACCTGCATTCTGATTTGTGATGCAAGTGCATTGTACATATTCACAGAAACTTTTTCAGTTTTATTATACCACCTTTTTTTGTGTAGATATATACAGCTTATGTTGAGACCCAAGAACAGCTACAACGAGAGAAATTAGAGAACAAGCGACTGCACAAGTACCTGGATGACATTGTGCAGGAGATGGAAGCAAAGACACCCATCCTGAAGAGACAGAGAGAGGAGTATGAGCGCATGCAGAAGTCTGTTTCCAGTCTCTCTGCTAAATTAGAGCAAGCTGTCACGGTGAGGAGCGAAGAGTCTTGCAGATATACAAAGCCTCATTGCATGTCCCACTTCCAGTGCATGCTGCCTAATGGCTATTTGCATAACAAATCTAGAAATTATTATTCTTGGGTTTTTCAGGAGGTCTACCGCTTTCAGAAAGAAGCAGATGAAAGCAATAAACGTGCATCTGTGTTGGAGAGAGATAACCAGAGGTTTGAAGTGCAGCTGGCTGACATGTCTCAACAGGTGAGACCAGATGGCACAACTGAGGCTTCAGTCTCTTACGGGAGAGAAAAATGAATCTGATATCCTGTTCCTTTAACATAACTATCTCAGGTGCGGGTTCTCCTTATTGAGCTAGAGGAAGCGCGTGGTAACCATGTGATGCGTGAGGAGGATGAGGTGTGTTCTACTGATGTGAGCAGCACATCAGAGGTGATTTCTCAACACCTGGTCACCTTCCGCAGTGTTGAAGAACTGCAGCAGCAGAACCAGCGACTCCTAGTGGCACTCAGAGACCTCAGTGAGGAAAAGGAAAAGGATGAGTTGGAGGGAGACACCATGAAGTGAGTGTGTGTGCATGTTTATGTGGTTTATGAGGACACAAATTTGTATAATGACATGGGTATGACAGAGGTATTACAATATGAAGGTGGTTTGAGGACACTGCCTATGTCTCCGTAATTCAAAAGGCTTAAAAAACATACTAAATGGTGTTTTTTGTTTTTTTTTATCTAAAAATGCACAAAGTCTCCTGTGAGGGCTAAGTTTAGGTGTAGGGTTGGTGTAGGGCAATAGCACACACAGTTTGTTCAGTATAAAAACCATTACGCCTATGGAGAGTCCCCATAAACCACAAAAACCAACGTGTGTGTGTGAGAGAGATTTAAGTGGATCTGTCAACCTAATGTCAGATTAAATATGGACTGAAAAAGCAGAATGCTCATTGTGTTTAGACGGAGTGAGGTGGAGAAATATCTCAAGGAGCTTCAGCGTGAGTTGGAGCAGCTAAAGGAAAAGAGAGCTCAGGATCTGCAGAAGGTTGATGCTGTGGCACGACAAAGGGATATGTTCCGCATGCTTCTGACCCAGGCCACTGGAGTTACCTTCCCACAGGGTAATTATATTTAGTCTGTTATTCTAGTCTGTATTGCCAGGTTTTATGAGACACCTTAATAGAAAATTTCATGATGATGATTGAACAGTTTTATAAACTTACTGTGGCAGGTGCTGGTAATGAGGAGCTTATGCTGACCTCCACCCCCCGTCGTTCTCCAGCCGTCACACCCACAGCAGGCACCCCTACAGGACTGGTTGCCACTACGATAGAATCCACTGAGTCAGTAGAGGCCAAGGCTGCACTGAAGCAGGTAGGCAGAGCAGGCTGTGCATTTGTAGCATTTTTTCCATCAGTGACATTGAGACTAAGAGCTTCATTAATAAAAAAAAGTTTATGTATGTTTAAGAATTCATTCATTTGCTTAATGCACTAAAAACAGTAAAATTGTAAATTATTACTTTTTTTTTTCCTGCAAATATTTTTATCTATTAGATGTATTTGAAAATATAATGTATTATTCCTGTGTGTTTGATCAGCTTCAGGAAGTCTTTGTGGTCTATAAGAAGGAAAAAACTGAGGCTGAAAAAGCCCTGACTGAGCAAAGTGAGAAACTCCAGGATCAAGTGACTGAACTCCGCTCTGAAAACACCAAGATCTCCACACAGCTGGAGTTCACCTCCAAACGGTATCCAGTCATACGGTTCCTTTGGTCCTCATGGTTTTCTCAAATATAGAATCCTTAATTAATTTTATGTGGTGTGTATGTCAGGTATGAGATGCTCCAGGATAACGTGGAGGGCTATCGTAAGGAGATTGCCTCTCTGAATGAGAAGAGTCAGAAACAGGCTGCAGCAATTCAACAGGGTGAAAAGACCATACACACCCTCACCCAGGACCTCCGAGCAGCAGCTGAGAAACTCTCCATTGCCGAGGTGTCTAATTGATCCATTCACTCAAGTGCAGGTGTCTCTGTTCAGTTCAAGAGTTCAGTCTAAATTGAATTAATCATCTATGTCTCTCTTTCAGTCTGAAGCAGAGAACCTGCGTAAAGAGAGAGACATGTTGAAGATGGTGGAGATCAGACTGATCCAGGAGAAAGAGTCCTTCCAGGCCCAACATCTTGGCCAAAACATGCTGCTGACCAACCTCAAATCAATACAGGTGACAAGTGCTTTTACAAAATAACAAACAATCTAAGCCTCCCAAAAGGATGTTTTGAGAACTTAGTGTGTCTGTAAATTAATTTTCCAGGCAACTCTAGAGCGATCTGAGACCGAGACCATACAGCGGCTGACTGTTCAGACTGAGAAGCAGGAGCGAGAGATTGCTCAGCTCCAGAAGAGACTCGAGAATGAGGTGGAACAGAAGCATCTGCTGGCACGCAATCAAGACGTAAGGGCCACATTCCTTTTGCAATCTCTCTCTTATTTCCCCTGTTTGGTACTTGTGCTCATTTATTTCTCTTTGACGTTCCTTTGCATTATAGATGCAGCTGATGGATGTTAAGAAGCAGCTGGAAACACAGACTTCCCAGTACCACAGAACAAGAGAGCAGCTTAGTGCTGCCCAACTTGAGCTTAACAGCCTAAAGCTGCATATGAGTAGCAGGGAGAGCCGACTGGTATCACCCACAGTACATACAGGTGAGACTGCTCATGATTAAGCCCTCATGGTATCATAGCACTTCTAATATTTTATTTTTGCTTGTTTTATCTAACATTCCTTAAGTTATTTGTTCATGTTTGGTTGCTCAACCTCATTAGCTATAAAGGCCAGAGCATTGTTGATGGAAAAGGCTATCTGTGAAGTTGTTGCTGTTTTTTCTCTCCAGGCCTGCAGGGCACTGAAAGTGACATGGAGGCTCTGCGTGCCCAGCTGAAGCAGGCTGAGAGCAAGGTAGAAGAGCTGGCTGAACGACTGAAGAACTCTACTGCAAGCATGGAACAGTACAAGTCCACGAGTCTTAGCTTAGAGGAGTCCCTGGATAAAGAGAAACAGGTTTGTGGCATGATGAAAATCACTATAATATGCTTTACTCTAACACCCATTACATGCCATAAAATAAAGACAACAATGAACGTTTAAGGAAGTAAATGGAGTTAATTTTGATATTTTCATTTATTTTGTAAAATAGTTTTTTTGTCTGTCTTTCCACATTTAGGTAACTGAGCAGGTGCGATCATCTGTGCAAACCCAAGTGGAGGCGGCTCAGGAACAGTATAAACAGCTGGAGCAGAAACTTCTGGAAGCAGACAAGGAGAAGCAGAGCTTGCTAGAAGAGAAAAGCAAAGCTGTTGCTGCTGTGGAGCAAGAGGTATTGAATTTCCTCTGATTACTATCTTTGGTCACTAGATCTTTGACCTTTCTGATTTAAAGAGCACACTCTACACTTTCTTTTCTTTTACGTTTTCCTAAAGTCCACAAATGTTATTCAAGATATCTTGCACTAAAATAGTTTGGGTTTTCAAAGTGGGTTCTTTGGGGGCCACAAAGGAGTTCTAGAGGATCTATGGAAAATTTTAGTCAAAAACAATGTAAAAAATAAATACAAAGATAAACTAAATGAATAAAATTATCAAAATTAAATTTAAGAAAAACAACAACAAATGCATCAAACGGAGTGTTATAGTGAGTAAAAACAATGTAAATAAAGAATTTTTATACTGTAAGTTATAGGTATAAATAAATAACATGCCTTTTAAATTGTAAGATGGAGGTCCATTGCATAAGGATGATCATATTTGGAGGTTCATGGCATACCATCACAGTAGTTTACAGTGTTGTTTACCTAGGTGGGAATGGGTGTTAATGTAACTCATTCTGTTTTCTCTGTCATATTGTGTTCATTTCTATAATCATGTTTTTTATCCATTCTAATAGAGCAGTATTGTGATTTATGCAGTATTGTGAATTTGACATTTCTTGATCCTTTATCCCAGCTGAACGAGCTGAAGAAATCTCTAAGTAGTCTGCAGGCGGAGCACCAGAGCACCCTGGAGAGAGCTGCTGTTGCTGCTGCACAGGAGCAGCAGGCCATCCTGGACAGTCAGGAGCAGGCTAAGATGGCAACTGAGGCGCAGGACAAGTATGAGAGGGAGATGTTGCTGCATGCAGCTGATGTGGAAGCACTGCAGGCTGTCAAAGCACAGGCTCTGCAGGCAGCTCATCTCAGACAGCAGCTGGAAGAGAAAGTTCAGAGCACCAGTGCACAGCTTCTAGAGGCTCGTGTCTCTTGGGAGGAGCAAGAGAAGATTCTCAAGGTAAAGAAATTGTGAAACAAATTGCTGTTTGGAAGTAGTAATAGCATTTTCAGTCTTTTTGTTTCTCTCTCCACATCAGGAGGAGCAGTCTAAGTTGGAGTCTCGCTGTGAGAATCTGCAGAGGCAGAACACAATCCTTCACGAGCAGATACAGACTCTGAGTGGACAAATGGCCTGTCAACTGCAGCGAGCCACCAGCGAGAGTCCACTCAACGTCTCTCTGACAGAGGAGGGCAAGTCTCAGGAGCAGCTCCTGGAGATCCTAAGGTCTTTTTTTTCCCCTTATGTTATCAATTTAAGTGATTTATAACTTTGCAAAGAAAATGTGTCAAGGAGAAAGTTTCCTTATTCACAGCAGTCTCTCATTTCTTCATGGTTTGCAGATTTGTGCGACGGGAGAAGGAGATCGCAGAGTCTCGGTTTGAGGTGATCCAGGGTGAGAGTCTGAGGCACAGGCTGAGAGAGGAACATCTAGAGAGAGAGCTGAAGGATGTGCAGGAGAGTCTGAATGCAGAGAGAGAGAAGATGCAGGTTGGTTTGGAGAACCCAGATGCATACTATTTTATTACTGATCAACTGTAGTAGTTACCAGCCCTGTACTTTCCATTTTCCTGTACCTGTTACTCAGCCTGTTTAATTTTTGTTTAAAGGTGACTGCAAAGACTCTGGCCCAGCATGATGAGCTGATGAAGAAGACAGAGACCATGAATGTGCTAATGGAGACCAATAAGCTGCTGAGGGAGGAGAAAAAGAAACTGGAACAGGAGCTGCAGGATACTCAAGCCAAGGCAAGCCACCAAAAAAATAGTCAACAATTATATTTGCTAGTTTAAATACAGCTTAAAAAAAAAGAAATAATACTTGATTGTGTATTGATAATTTTTATAAATTTTATTATAAGAAATTGATATAGGCCTACACTTAAATTTAATAAAAGGTAACATGTATATGCTTAAAGGGGAAAATAACATACTCCTAGTCATAATATCTGATTTGCTTCACAGGTGCGTAAACTGGAGTCAGACAACTTGCCTATGCAGGAGTCCAATGCAGAGCTGAGTGAGAAGAGTGGTATGCTACAGGCAGAGAAGAAGCTTCTGGAAGAAGATATCAAACGCTGGAAAGCTCGCACTCAGGTCAGAAGTTTGTGTGTATCTTGAGGTGTTGCCTTCAAAAACTATGTATTTGTCATTGGTGAAAATTACTGGGTCATCACTTTCTTATGGTGTTTAGCACCTGGTGAGCCAGCAGAAGGACACCGACCCAGAAGAGTACAAGCGACTGCACTCGGAGAGGGAAGCGCATCTTAAACGCATCCAGCAGCTTGTTGAGGAAACTAGTCGGCTCAAAGCTGAAGCTTCCAGGTTAAAGGAGTTCTCTACCTTCATTGGATGCACCAAAGTTTCACTGGCAAAAACCATCTTTTCATTCTTGTCTTGGCTACTTTATGCATATCCCTTTTTTCTTGCTCTCTGCAGGAACAGTGGCTCTTTGACTATAATGCAGTCTCAGGTGCAGAACCTAAAGGAGAACTTGGGGAAGGTGATTGTGGAGAGGGACAACCTGAAGAAAGACCAGGAGGCCAAAAATCTGGACATCCTGGAGAAACTAAAAACCATCACACAAGTTAAAAAGATTGGTCGACGTTACAAAACCCAGTACGAAGAGCTCAAGGTTGAATATGACAAGGTGTGTCAGGGTTTATGACTAAGAAAGTGGTTTGAAATTGCAAAGGTGTGTTTGGAGTAGACGTCTGATTTATTTGGGTTTTTGTGCAGTTGGTAACTGCAGCAGCATCTGCACCAGCTCAGGATCAAGAGGCACAGCAGGCATCAGCTCAAGAACTTCAGGCCCTCAAGGAGTCCCTCAACCAATCAGAGAACAGGACAAGAGAACTGGAAGGCCATCTGGAGAATCTCAATAGGGTAAGTTCACTGCCTAGTTTAAAGGGCACCTATTATGTCCCTCTTTACAAGATGTATTATAAATCTCAGTTGTCCTCAGAATGTGTTTGTGAAGTTTCAGCTCAAAATACCCCACAGGTCATTTATTATATCATTTTGAAAATGGCTATTTTTAGTGGAAGCAGAAACTTGATTTTGATTAACATGTATATTGTGTTGCAGCAAAATACACAGAACCTATACTGGCCACTGTTTGGGTCTACCCTGTTAATATGACCCAAACAATAAAATAAAAGCTGAAAATCAAAGTTCTGGACTGAACAACTTCTATAGCTCTAATAAGAAGACATTTCTTACTTGAATGCTGCTTAAATGCTCTGGAGTAAAGATCAACAGGGCAGATAGTGTGTGTGCGGCTCACTCAGGGCGGGGTCACTGCTAATACGGCTGTGTCAGTCAACTATCGTGGGTGGGGCTGGTAAAGTGTGATGTCACACTTTATGGATTCTGTGATCAGTAAGCTCTGAGACTGCTCATGATTTATAGAGATTAAAAAAAAAAAAAGAACGGGTGGATTTTTATCATTATAGGGTGGTTGTGTACACACACTGCCAACACACATTTAAACGAAAACAACATGTAAAAGTGAATTTTACATAATAGGTCCCCTTTAAGTTTTTATATGACCCCTTTTTAAGGTCAGACTAAAATGATTGGGTACCTTTTAGAAAAATGATTCTCATGGTGTGAGTTTTCTTTTGTCCTTTGCAGACTGTAGGTGAGCGGGAAACGGAGGCACGCAATGCACAGGAACAGGCCTCTCGTCTACAAATGGAGCTGACACGTCTCAGGCAGGAGCTTCAGGAGAAATCTTCTCAGGAGGAGCGACTCAAACAGCAGCTGACTGAAAAGGAGGAGAGGACCAAGAAGGCAATAGTAATGGCCAAGCAGAAGATCAGCCAGCTTACTGGTAAGAATTGACCCCGTTTTAAAATTAATAGTTTTTCTCTACTAGTTGCTTTGACACTGAGGTTTTTGGTCCATGTTTGCTCTTTCCTTTTGATATTTGACACTTTGCCCTACTTCCAGGTGTAAAAGGCCAGCTCCAGAAAGAAAATGAGGAGCTGAAGCAACAAAAAGAGGAATTGGAAGTGCGAGTGAGTGCATTAAAGTCTCAGTATGAGGGGCGTCTGAGCAGACAGGAAAGGGAGTTGCGAGACCTCCGCGAGCAGCAGGAGAGACATGGAGAACAGAGAGATGAGCCTCCGGAGCAGGGCTCCAGCAAGGTAACACCACATAGACATGCATTGTAAACCTATAGCTGAACAAGTTGAAGTGTTTATCTAGATTTTATTCTCTTTTTAGACCCAGGAACCGCAAAGGACAACAGAACAGCGACAGATCTCTCTGAAGTCCACACCAGTGACAGAAAGAGGAAGGTACAGTATTTTTAGAGGGGGCACTTCACATTCACCTACACCGTTAACTTGTAATCATTGTCTGGCAAATTTAAAAATAGCCTCTCTTCAAGTCAAGCCTCTTTACATTGTTGCTTTTATAGTGCAAGCACCTCAGAACCTCCAACGGCTAACATAAAGCCCACGCCACTGGCAGCAACGCCCAGCAAGCCTCCAGCCATTCCAGGAAACAAATCCACCCCAAGGGCCAGCATTAAACCCATGATCACGCCTGCCCCAGTGCCCACCCCTACACCCACTGCCACAGTCATGCCCACCACGCAGGTGGAGAGTCAAGAGCGTAAGTGTTGGCTTAGGATTTTGACCAGGGTTATTATCATTAACTAAAACTAAAACTATCATTAACTACTAAAACTTAAACCATAAAAACATTTTTGAATTAAACATTTGCTGAAATGAAATATTTGTGATGAAAAAAATTATAAATATAGTGCTAATTTCAGTATTTGTTAATATTCTGAATTTGTTTTTTTTAGTTTTTTCAGTTTGTTTTAATTTTATTTTTTTGCCATTTTATGTGCTTGGCATTAATAGTTTTTATTTATGCAGTTTTATATATTAATCATTATTCATAATAGATCATTATTTATATTTTAGTTGTTTTTTGTTGTTGTTTGTTACAGTTGTAACTTCAGTAATTTTAGTTACTTAAATGTTTCGGTTAATTACAAAGAAAAAAATATTCTAAATCTGTTTTCATTTAATATTTAATTTTGGATTCATTTCATTTAATAAAAAGGATAATTTAATAGTTTTACTTAACAATAACACTGTGCAAACAAATTAATTTTTTCTTTCCCCTTTGACCTTGCAGCTATGCAGTCGTCTGAGGGCCCGCTTGAGCACGTGACTGTGTATGGCAGTGCCAGCGGTTCAGTGCGGTCTACGAGCCCTAATGTTCAGAGCACCCTGGCTCAATCTCTGCTGAACGTTCAACAGCAGAACCAGGCCACTGCGTTCATTCAGCCCACCCAGCAACAAACCCAACCCCCTGCTGATTTATCCAATCAGGAACCTCCAGCTGCTGTAATGCTCCCAAACTCACAGTTAGACAGGCCTCTTTCTACATCCACAGGGATATGGAGTGCCACCGCTAGCACAAGCAGTGCCAGTGCAGGTAATATCGTTTATACCCAGCCAGATTAGCTGAACAGGTTTACGGCACCTCACTCTAAAGATGATCTCTTATGTGTCCTCCTCCTATAGTGTCTGCATCTCCTAGTAGTGCCTTGAGCAAACGCCCCCGTGAAGAGGAACAAGAGAGCATGTCTGCTGACACGCAGTCCCAGGATGAGCCCAATGACACTCCCATTTGCAAGAGGGTTCGCATTCATAGAGTAGGTCTGGAGGTAAGTCAAGATTGCATCTTTTTTTTTCTTGCTTTAAAGAATAATTAAATCAGTGCGCAACATAAAACAAAATTATACATTGCAGGAAGAGATGTTGGCTGAAGACAGTACTGAGGCTGAGAGCGTTGTACCGGGTGAGAGCCAAGAGGCCCCTGACGCTGGACAGGTAATGGCAAGAGGATGTGGATAGGAACTTTCTGTTTGTATTCTGACAGCAGAAGTGTGAAACCAATAGAAATGGGTGTTTTCTATTCATACCTGTATGAAGGAGTTGGAGAGCTACGCTACTTTGGAGGAGATGGATGAGGAACCAGGACCGTCTCAGTCTGTCCCTGTAGACCGACTTCTGACCCATCGAAGCCCAGAGGAGCCTGATCATCATGTCATAGTCATTGTTAGTGACACAGATAGTGAGGGAGACCATGAAGAGGAATCTGAGGAGGAGGAGGAGGAAGAGGAGCAGGTATGTAGTTGCATCACAGCTGAAATTCAGTGATGTTTAATACTATCATATTATAAACTGTTTTTTACCACTTTAGGATTACGAGGAGGAGGATGAGGAAGAGGAGGAGGAAGATGATGACGAAGAGGAGGATGGCGGTATTGGGGAAGAGGGAGAAGAAAGCAATGAAGGGAGCGGCAGCAGAGATGGCAATGAGGCCTACGAGGGGGACGACACAGAGGTACACACTAGATATGTGCACCATTAAGAATTACACTGAGAATGTAAATTCCTGAATTTAAATTGAGGTAGAAAACCTAATGCAGATATATTTTTTGAATTTTAAGAAGTAAAATTAAAAGAAACTGCTGTAGGTATATTTTTAATACATTTGTTTTTGTCTGAATTACCCATAAAGCATAACATTTTAGATATTATTGATCAATAATAAAAATGGCATCTATTGAAATTAGTTCTTGATTATTTACAGTAAAAAAAGTTTAGGGTTGGCAAGATTTTTTTATTACCTTTATTTAACCAGGAAGAAACTCATTGAGATTAAACATCTCTTTTTCAAGAGTGTCCTGTCCAAGATAGGCAGAGTACAAACGTACATACAGACACAAAATACACAAAAATAATAATAACATAAAACAACTGAAAAAGCAAATCCTTTAAAGTCAACCACAATCCATAACACATCAGGCAAAACATCTACAGCTAGATGTGGCTGCCTCCAAGTCAGCCAACATCCTCTTAAAAGGGACCAATGAGACCAGCTTATTAAGATTCATGGATTTCTGTAACTTGTTCCATGTAGAGGGAGAAGCATACTTAAACGCCTTTTTTCCCAATTCAGTTCTAACCTTAGGAACAGACAGAAGGAAAAGATCCTGTGAACGAAGATTGTAAGACCAGATATTATTTACATTGATGTAGGTCAGAAGGTAAGATGGAAGTAGACCTAAAATAACCTTGTATATGAAGATATACCAGTGTTGAAGTCTCCGCGTTGATAGAGAAGGCCATCCAACACATTCATACAGTTCACAATGGTGAATGAGGACTTTAAAACCAGTGATGAACCTCAGAGCTCCATGGTATACAGTGTCCAATAAATATAAACTTTGAGACGAAGCGTGCATATGGGGTGGTGATGGCGCAGTGGATAAGACACATGCCTTTGGTGTGAGAGACCCGGGTTCGAATCCACTGTGTGACACCAATGTGTCCCTGAGCAAGACACTTAACCCCTAGTTGCTCCAGAGGCGTGCGACCTCTGACATGTATAGCAATTGTAAGTCGCTTTGGATAAAAGCGTCAGCTAAATGAATAAATGTAAATGCATATATAAAACATCACCATAGTCAAGTATAGACATAAAAGTGGCAGCAACCAGCCTCTTTCTAGATTAGAAAAGCGTCTGCCAAATGACTAAATGAATGAAAGGCAGGATTTGATTCTGAAATAAAACCCTAGTTTAAGTTTTAATCTTTTTGCTAGCTGCTGAATATGAAAGGTCAAAGAAAGTATTAAAATACCAGGATATCTGTATTTCGAAACCCATTCAATACTCGTACCCTGTAGAGTGAGGATTGAAGACAGATTTGATTTGGACTTCAAATTTGAAAAAAGTATGACTTTTGTTTTTTTAGCATTTAGAACAAGTTTTAAATCATAAAGATTCTGTTGAAGCGTGTTAAAATCAAGTTGTAATTGGGAGAGGGCCTGGTCTGCGGTGGGTGCTGAACAGTACAGTGTCATCTGCATAAAAATGAAATTTTCCTTTATTTATGTAAAGAGCAAAGGCCCCAAGACTGACCCCTGGGGCACACCTTTTTTTATTTTGAGATAGCGAGAGGTGTTGCCATCCGCCTGCACACATTGAGTTCTGTCTGTAAGATAATTATCAAACCAGCTGACAGTTTGTTCAGAGAGTCCAACCACAGTCTGTGCTTAAGCACTGTGTGGTCCACTGTATCAAATGCCTTAGAAAGGTCAATAAAAAGGGCTGCACAAAGCTGCTTGTTATCTATAGATTCAATAAAGTCATTTAAAAGCTACCGAAAAGCATTATCAAAAGCTATGCCTTTTTCAAAAACCCGATTGGAAGTTAGATAAAACATTTTTTATTGTTAAAAAAAATCCTTTAATTGATCTCTAACTAGGGACTCTAAAACCTTGACCAGAACAGATAATTTAGAGATCGGTCTGTAATTATTTAAGATAGAAGGGTCACCACCTTTTAACAGGGGAACCACAAAGGCTGATTTCCAAATGGAAGAAATAACATTTGTGTTCAAGCACAGATTTAAAATATTAAAGGCACGGCAATAAAATTTGCTGCTAACTTTAAAAAGTGGGGATCCAGTTTATCAGGGCCTGCAGATTTTGTCGTGCCAAATTGCTTGAGGGCTTTATTTACATCTGAAACTGTAATAGGACTGAAACTAAAAGACTGACTAGAAGAATCCAAACCAACAGTCTACACAGTGTAGAGGAACACTCATGTTGAGTGACTCAGATAAAAATCCTGAGGCTATGAAATGTTCATTGAAACAGTAAAGTATTTTGGTTTTATCAGTAATTTTTTGAGAATCTATCACAATGCTTGAAGGAAGCTCCTAGCCCTTACTGTTTTCTGATAATGATTTAATAGTTTTCCAAGATTTTGATGGATTATTATTCAGGTTATGAGTGGTTTGAGAAAGAAAATGATTAGCTTTGGCTTTTCTAATTTTTAGAGTACAAGCATTATGTAGTTGCCTGAAAACCAGCCAGTCAGAGTTCTGATTTGATTTTCTGGCTTTTACCCATGTCACGTTGCGCTCATGAAGGATATTGGCTAAATCAGGAGAAAACCAAGCATTGTTTCGGCCTTTAACTCTGTGCTTCTTTAATCGAGCATACTTATTAATTATATTGGTAAACCCCTCATAAAAGAGGTTCCAGGCACTATCAACATCTGCACTAATATACATTTTTCCCCAGTCGTAATTAGATAAATCATGGAGGAATTCTTGTTCTGAGAAGTGGTTCATGTTACGTTTGACTATAATGCGTGGTTTAATTTTAGGTATTTTAGTATTTCTAACTGTTGTTACGACACAGTGGTCACTGATGTCGTTTGCAAATATAGAAGCGGTTGAGTACTTATGAGGAGCGTTAGTTAAAATCACATCTATTAGCGATGATTTTTACCGGGTTTTTAAAGTTTGGCCGTGTGGGACTGTCAACAATCTGAAAAAGATTTAATGAATCACAATAAGCTCTGAAACATCAGATACTGGTTGTAACCAGTTCCAATTTAGGTCTCCAAAGGCTACTAATTCCTTAGTTAAAATCAGACAGGAGTTGCATTAAGGAGGGCAAAGCACCGCTAACAGCTGAAGGTGTCCTATAACAACCAACGACCGTTATAGTGAATTAGAGACTTTGAGCTCCAAGGCTAAAAATTCAAACTGTTTAACTAATGATATTGATCGTAATACATTAACTTGATACTGGTTTTTGATGTAGATTGCTACACCCCCACCTCTATTAGGGCGGTAAGTCCTAAAAACATTATAACCACTTATATTAATTTCTTTATCTGAAACCAATTTACTTAACCATGTTTCAGACAAGACAATTACATCAGTATCTGTAGAGTGAGCCCAAATACGCAACATGTCCATTTTAGGAACAAGACTGTGTACATTCAAATGAAAGAAACCAAGACCAGACCTGCTGGGGTGTTAAAACCTATAGAGGTGTCTGGGCCTGGGTTTGGCTGCACATTTCCTGACATCAACAGTAATAAAGCAATTCAATATTTTAGCTTAGGTGATTTCTTGTACGATTCATTGCTTCTCCGACCAAAATTGGAGTCTTGGAGCACACAAGAGATAGTGGTAAAGTTGTCACATAACGTCATGATACTAGACAGACAGACCAAGTCAACAGTATCAGAAGGGAAAAATAGGGGCAGAGGAAATGATGCGACATTAAGTGTACAGCCAAATGCGCACGTGCCTTTAACTGATTCAAACTGGTATTGGGAGCACTGGACTGGAGTAGCCATTCCAGTAGTTGGTGCCCCCAGGAATAAATAAGGACAAATAAAAAATAAAACGGAGAAAGGCAAGGAGCAACCACTTCTTTCTCTCCATGCCCATCGCAAAAAAAAAAAAAAAAAACAGGCCTAGGTATGATAACAGTCCAGGTCAGCGACGGAAAAATCCAGTACGGGTTATCCGCGGCGACCGATGATATTGCGTGTCTTCACTCGTAAACAGGAATCCCGGCAAGTGAAGCAATGCTGCGGGTAAAAAAGTTAAAATCAAGGCCAGCCGCCTCTAAAACATCAGGCTACAGCTTAAAAACCAGCAGTAAAAACGAAAAAAAAAGTACTTTCCTTCACCATGAAGAGATCAGACCCATCAAACTCGGTGACACATCTGCACTCGAGATCCAGCAGGCTCCAGGCACCGGCCAGTCTCCTCAGATGCTTGAAGTCTGAACTTGCACTGTCTTACCAATTCATTGAATAAAAAGTTTCTATAATTACTGCAATATTGTGAGATGTAGTAAAATTGAAAAGATCTTGAATTTTAACATGTAATTTATTCCTGTCATGGCAAAGTTGCATTTTCAACAGCCATTACTCCAGTCTTCGGTGTCATATTATCTTTCAGAAATCTTTTTAATATGCTGATTTGGTGCTCAGGAAATATTTCTTATACATGTTCTTATCAGTTTAATTTTTGTGGAAATGTTACACTGATTCTTTGAACAAAAGAAATAAAAGTTCAAACGAACAGAAATATTTTGTACCTTTTATAAATGTCTTTTCTGTCACTTTGATCAAGAATTGAATAAAAGTACTAATTATTCTTAAATACTTTTGAACAGATAGATAATCAGTCTAAAATTAGGTTCTCTGCATGTTCTCTCCCGGTTTTTGTTGCAAAGCTTGTGCTGGATTAATGAAATTTCCTTCATGTGAATAGATGTGAATGAAGTGTTGTTCAGTAAGTTCTCTTTCCCATCATTCCAATTAAACATCTTTTGAGATGCGGCCATTGAATTGAAAGTGAGTCAGTTCTTCAATTCAGTTTGCCCAACCCTAGTAGACATGAGTGGTTTTTGTGCAGCATAAACACATACATTTGGACTGAACATCAGAGATGTTTACGTAAGCACAAGTTTCCAATGTGAGCTGTCTCATGCCATTTTAATGATCAAACCGCAACTTGCCATTATGCAATGTATTTATGAATAGCTGTTGCAACAGCCTTTACACACGATTTATGATAAGTCATTAAAATCCATTCTGCTTCAAGTAGCTTCAGACAAACATTCCCGGTTTATGTATGAATCAAAATGTAATGCCCATGAAATTAAATAGAAATGTTCTTCCTGCTAATTCCCGCTCTACCTCTCTTCCACACCATCCTTTCCAAGGGCCCTGATCCCACAGATCCAGGCACCGAGACAGAGGAAAGTCTTGGAGCGACAGACTCCACCCAACGCATGGCAGATTCTCAAGGCTGTAAGTGAGCGTGACCTAACCATCTGTCTGAAAGGACGTATGGTGACTGTGGCGGTACCGCCCATCATGTTGATCTTTCCGTGTATTTACAATGAATAGAATTGAGGCTTTCAAGCTTCATGAAGTCAGTTGTTGGTGTTTTAAAATACTTTCCCCTTTCCTTTCATCTTTGTGACATCTCAGTTGAAACTAGCACATTGGATGTTTTTGAAGCACCTGTCACCAGTTCTGCCCCTCGACCTCACCCCCAATCACCCAGGAGACCTCAGCATCCTCTTCCACATCGTCTAAACATCTTGGCCCCACCTGCTCAGGAGTTGGGACCCCCTGCTCAAGTCCAGGTGTGTGCAAAGGTCTCAGTATACTGAGTGGAACACCCTGAGGAGCTTTTTCTTAGTTTGCTGTTGTTTGGCATTGCTTGGAATGTGTGTTTAAAAAAATAACTTGCATGTGTCTGCAGCGGCTCCCGGTTCGACGGCCGTCAATGGGACGAGGCCTCCAGCTTTCTTCTGGAGTGGCCAGTAGTGCAGTGAGTCGCTGTTTGGTTGTGTGGTGTGTTTGCGTCTGAGCTTGAATGCTTGTCAATCAGTGTCAGTCTTTATTTTTATTTTTTTTTTTATTGGTTTTCCAACAGCATCATTTCTATGAGGATGATGACAGGATGGTTCCTAGTACCCCTACACTTCTTCCTCCTCGATCAGACGGATTTGCTGAAGCAATCCAGTATGTGTTTTTGCCTTTACACATTGCTGTGGTTGTAATTTTTTTTATTTAGCCAAATAACTGATTTATTCTTTGTTGTATGAAGTTCTCCACAGGTGGCAGGTGTGTCACGATTTCGATTCGGTCCTTCAGATGATCTCCCGCAAACCAGCTCCTCTTACTCAGATCTTGGCCAGCTGCCATCACAAGGTAGCACATTACCTTACTTTCTTTTTCAGACTAATGACTGTTCATTAACTGCTCTTTCTGTCAGATGTTGGTTGGTTCACTTTTTAATGCTGTCTTCTGTGTGTTCTGCAGGTTTAGGCATGTATGAGAGTTCTGTTTACCTTGGAGCTCATGAGGAGGAGTCAGGTGGCCGCAGTGTGCCCACAACCCCACTACAGATTGCAGCTCCTGGTACGAACAAAACCATGCATCCTAATAGTCAAAGATAATCTTGGAAGAGTGCAGGATAATGCAGTGGCCACTTGTGCAATTTAATTTACTGAGAATTCAAATGCCCCTCCAAAACGGCAGAGAGAGACACATAGAGAGATGACTAGCTATTTCAAAATAGTTTTAGTATCCCATTTTATACCTAATTCTCCTCTACCATTTTACAATCAGTTAAATCTTTTTTTTTTAATCCATTCAGTGACAATTTTATCAGAAACCGTGGCATCTGAAGCAATTGAGCATGCTTCTCAGTCTGTGCCCATGGTGAGCACCTCCACACCCGGCCTTAGTACAGGCCCCAGTGGAGTGGAAGAGAGAGATGACATGTTCATGGACGCAGGAGACAGGTAAACATGAGCCCTTAAATATACCCACACGAGACACTGGCATCACAATTTACTTCCATTGTTGTACAAGAAGTTTTCTATTTTATTGAGAGATTATGGACTCCATAATGGAGCAGAAGGTGCAGTATGTGTGTATATTAAGATAACTGTGTCTGATAAATATTTCTGCAGTGCTGAGGCTTCACTTGAGGCTGTGTCTCAGACTGAGGTGGAGGAACCAGCCCAGCCTTCAGATGAGGCCAGTCTGCCTTCCACAAGCCAGGAACCTTCATCTAGTTCTGCAGGTAAAAATAAACACTAAAATTACACTAACCTCCAATATCTCTTATCGGTTTCACAAACTCTGTGTCTTTTCTCTCTCTCTCAGACACAAGCAGTTCTCAGCCTCCTAAAGTCAGAACGGGATCTGTGAGACAGTGGACAAGTGGTCGTGGTTCTAGGAGCTTTGTAAGGAGGGGTAAGAATATGTACAATTTTCTCCAACTGTGGCAAATATCTTTATTTTTTTATACACTTAGTTTTTAGTCATCATCAAGTGGATTTGACAGCTTTCTTGACTTTCTTGCTGTAGATGGCGTCACGGGTGTGAGGGGACGGTTTGCCAGGTGAAGCAGCTCTGAAGCAACTCATTCTCTCTAGAAGAACACAGCCATACCTTTGCTCTACTTTAAGGCTATGTATTATAAGTTTTTGGTTGTTAGTTTAATGCTCTGAGCAGTCCATCGATGTTATTTGGATGATTTTACATCAGTACAATAAAATTGTTTTGAAGGAAATCTTTCTTTGTCCAAAAGATCTTTTGTCTCCAAAGATGCAGCTTTACCATGAAATGTTGTTTTCCACTGAACCTAAGACAAGTGCATCACTAGAAATATAGATTTACAATATATGGCATGAGGGAAAGACATGAATGACTCAGTTTTTCTGGGTTTCTGGGCATTTAAAGAAGCTGGTTACGGAGTTTTCCTTTGGACCAGTAGCAGGTTTTAGGATAACTGGTTTTTCTCTTTCCATTTTCATGCTGTAATACTTGTCTGTGAAAGAAAGGAACAGAAATGCAACATTTACATTTTTATGCATTTAGCAGACGCTTTTATCCAAAGCGACTTACATTGCATTCAAGTTAAAGTTTTTACATTTTATCAGCTCTTGATATAATTAGATAAACATTGAGAGCAGTGTTTTTGTTAAAGATATTATTGGTAAATAAAACAAATATCAGATTAAATATTTAAGAAAATTAGAAATGTTGCATTGGCAACTGACTGAAAAATTACATTTTTCCAATTACATTGGAAATACATAAAATAAAAGCTAATTCAAAATATTAATAAATACTATAATAGTATATAAATAATACTAAAATACTGGTTGAGCGATTAGCCATGCTTTCAATTGTCAATCCATGACAAATTTAGCTACATTCAGACATCTACAAAGCTCCACCTTGGTTAAGAACTCAGCTGTAACCTGAAACAGTGCTGGGACTGAGTCCAGTAGCAGCTTTAATGAATGACAAAATACTCACTTTGAGAGAATACGTAATACTTGTATCCCTCTTTCACCCTTGAGGGTACAGACACGGCTGAGGTCACCATGGTCGGAAATCCTCTCCAGGTCGTTGAGATTCTGATCACTTCCCCCAGAGCTGCACCTGTGAAAAGAAGAAATCCTAAAATGAACCAAAATGCTCAGAGGTCTGTTTCAGTTAAACTGTTTAAGGTCATTTATCTGGTCTGTTAGGCCTCACCTGGAACAAAATGTTTTGTTTGAGGCCTTGGTGAAACATCTGTTCTAGGAAGTACTATATGTGGTATTTCCACGTTTCTGCATGTTTGCATAAATGCTTGGCTACACACAACCTTCCCCTCTCCCTATATCTAATTATTAATTATATCTAATTCCCTAGTATTTTGTCATTTAAATGTGATTCATCTCTTAAACCTAATGCTGTATTGTTTGAAATGGACTTATTTTCTATTAAAACTTGTGATTCTTTACCAGCTTGTCGTCTGGCTCTCGTCCTCCGTGTAAAGACAGAAATTCTTGGCTTTTTCCCACAGCTTGGAGTAACCTGGTATGTGTACTTTTGTGCCATTCCACCTGCAGAAATAAATTTTAAAGTCAGAGACTGGAAAGTCTTGGAGCGACAGACCCTGACACCCACCTAATAAAAATGGGCACCCATAGCCTGCTTACAGAATGTACATGTACATTTTACTTTCAGTTCTCACCTCTTTTGAAGAAGATTACAGACTCTTTTCTGCTTCTGTACTCCGGTATAGATAAAGCAGCTGTGATATGGCCAATCTGTCCGAAGCCCTGGCTGATGGGTTTGGGAAAGCCAGGATCCATCATACCGTTCTCAAACCTCCAGTAGTTCCTTCCCTGTGAAATAAGCACAAACTGGATATATCAGATGTTGTCGAGCAGCACTTCTGCTATAATTTTCTGTGATTGCCAATCTGTAGTGAATTGAAGTGTTTTGTCCTAATGACTATGTATCGACCTTGAAGAAGTAGGTTTTGCCCTGGCAGTTGCAGCGGGTGTAAACCGTGTCGATGGGAGATGGGATTCCCCACACCTTTGTAATTAACTGAGGAGGATCAGGATTTCTCTGTTTGTCCAGTGTCCAAAAATAATGTCCTGTAAATAAGAAAGGGAAAGTGGCATTTTATTCACAAATAACATTTGGTTTCACAGTGCCCTTCATTACCCTACATAATCTTTCCATTTTAATTTTGTATTAATGAAATGTGTTTTTTTTCCCCTTGTACACTGTTCTAATGTTTAAGAGCTGAAAATGGAGAAGAAAATGCTTTGAACCAAAATAAATGAAGTGTTGCTATAAAGCGAGCGTGCATCTGGTACTGACCTCTGAACACCACAATGGTACCATTTCTGAGAGTAGTCAAAGCACTAACTGGACGCCCACTGCAGAGGTTAGTGTCATAATCATCTGCAAAAGAAAAAAAGCGTTTTAATTATTTAAAAAAAACAAAGTAATAAAATTATTTAAGAATCGAAGCATAACTAGAATTTGAAATATTCATGCTAGCATTAGAGTGTCGGCACAGTGTTCAGATGTGAAGCATGAAGGCTCTTAGTGGAAACAAAATAACAATAAATATTGAGCATGAACAATAAATATACAATAATTATAAAGCATGAAAGCTCTTACCAGCTTGATAATCTTTAATACTATGTGGTTTGCCATTATTGTCTGAGCTAGGGTTTTTTTCCGCTGGTTTGATTGGAACAATGCCACTAAGATCCTTGAGAGGTTCCTTTGGTTCGGATTTGTCATTGTTGTCTATGCTAGGTTTAATGGGTTTTTTTGTTGGTTTCACTGGAGCAGGAGCGGATGGCGTCTTCTTTGGGACAGGGGTAGCTCTAGGATCCTTGAGAGATGACAATTCCTTTGGGTCTTCACTCTGTGCCTTGGTAGTAATTTCAGTGACGGAATGTTCTGTTGGTACTGCACTTGAAGAAACTTCTGTTGGTGCTGTGCTTGGATGACCTTCTGTTTGTGCTGCGCTTGATGGATCTTCTGTTGGTGCTGTGCTTGGAGGACCCCCTGTTTGTGCTGCACTTGTCGGACCCTCTGTTGGTTCTGAGCTTAATGGAACTTCTGTTGGTTCTGCGCTTGATGGACCTTCTGTTGGTGCTGTGCTTGGAGGACCCTCTGTTTGTACTGCACTTGACGGACCCTCTGTTGGTTCTGAGCTTAATGGAACTTCTGTTGGTTCTGTGCTCAATGGACCTTCTGTTGGTGCTGTGCTTGGAGGACCCTCTGTTTGTGCTGCACTTGACGGACCCTCTGTTGGTTCTGTGCTTGGAGGACCCTCTGTTTGTGCTGCACTTGACGGACCCTCTGTTGGTTCTGCGCTTAATGGAACTTCTGTTGGTGCTGTGCTCGGAGGAACTTCTGTTGGTTCTGTGCTTGATTGACCTTCTGTTGGTGCTGTGCTTGGAGGACCCTCTGTTTGTGCTGCACTTGACGGACCCTCTGTTGGTTCTGAGCTTAATGGAACTTCTGTTGGTTCTGCGCTTGGAGGACCCTCTGTTTGTGCTGCACTTGACAGACCCTCTGTTGGTTTTGTGCTTAATGGAACTTCTGTTGGTGCTGTGCTCGGAGGAACTTCTGTTGGTTCTGTGCTAGTAGGACCCTCTGTTGGTGCTGCGCTTGATGGACCTTCTGTTTGCGCTGTACTAGTAGGACCCTCTGTTGGTTCTGCGCTTGATGGACCTTCTGTTTGCGCTGTACTAGTAGGACCCTCTGTTGGTGCTGCGCTTGATGGACCTTCTGTTTGCGCTGTACTAGTAGGACCCTCTGTTGGTTCTGCGCTTGATGGACCTTCTGTTGGGTTCTCATCACCAGGGAGCATGCTGCTTGCATCTGTAGAGGACAAAACTACTAAATGCACAAGAAAAATTGTCTACGCTGGGACAAATTTATATTTAAAATATTTAACAAAATAAAAGTTAAATGTTTAATTTTGTAATCATCAACATATCTTTGTGAACAAATGTTGCTTTTTGTGGTGTTTTGCATACTTGAAAAATAAAGCTTATAATTATTATTGCTCACCAAGGCCCTCAGAAGGTGTGGACTCACTTTCTTCCTCAGGGATTGTTAACTCTTCTGCCTCGGCATAAGAAAACAAAGTGATTTCAACTGGGTACAATGGTTTTGCCTGTGGTCACAAAACCGTATTGGCTAAAACTGAGGTGTGTCTTGCCAAATTGCCAAAAGTATAAAAAATGTTGTCTGTTGTGTAGTCATCTGCTTTCTCTATTGTCATAATCAAATGTCAAAGTAACCTAGATTATGATTCCCATTTCAACAAGAGCCCTACAGGAAAAAAGATAAAGAGAGTCAAAGAGAAAGACTCACCTCCAATCCCTTCATCATTGGTCATCTCCTCATTAGAGGTTTCTACCAAAAAAAAAAAAAAAAGATGTCACAGCTATACTTGAAGAGTAATGTTACTACAAAATCAAGTCACATGAAGCAAAAGATCAGTACACTTTGATTTGGTTATTTGTGACAAAGCTACAGCAATGATACCTGTAGACTTTTTATTCTTTATGTTTAGGCATAAGTTAGCAGTCCTCTGAGCTGCGGTGGCAGTTTTTTGTGATTTTAAGGCAGTATCTGTGACAGTCACAGAGATATAAGCGTAAAGTCAGGGCAAAATTAGATGCATGCAAATGAAAGGATACATAATTCCACATTTCTGTTGTTAATTATTTGAATGAATGTTTGGGGTCGGTATGAGTTTCTTTTTTTAAAGAAACTAAGACTTTTATTCTGCAAAGAAGCATTAAATTGATCAAAAGTGACAGTAACGACTTCTACATTGTTATAAAAGATTGCTATTGTAAAACAAAAATGCTAATATTAAACAGCAAAACCCTTTTCAACATTCTCATCTGAGGAATCATGTGACAGAAGACTGGAGGAATGATGCTGTTATTGAAAAAATTTATTGTAATAATAAATCATAATATTAAATACAATATTACTGTCCTTACTGTATTTTGATCAAATAAATGAAGCCCTGGTGAGCATAAGAGACTTCTTTCAAAAACAAAAATCTTATTGTGCAAAATCAAAATTTTACTGACCCCAAAGTGTTTTTGCAATCAGTGTATGTTAGTCACATCAAAAGATACAATTAGTATCAGTTATTGCAAATCTATTTACAACCACACATGCATTTGCAGCATTATCAATGATAATTTATTTAGGTATTATTTGATTCAAATATGCTGTAGTTCCTTTATCTACTACACACAAAAACTCTTTGTAGTTTACATTATTACCTTCCACCAAGCACATGTTCTCATAATCAGGGCAGCACTGATTGAATGAGACACAGTCAATATCACAGTGACATGGATTGCTTCTATGAAAAGGCTCCCCACAGCGTCCTTTGCATGAGTCCTCTGTGATCAGAAATAATAGCAGTGTAGTCTCACCAAAATGATTCTACAGACTCTTACAAAGAATATAGACTACACCAGTGCTTACGACATTCACATCAAATGCAACACCAATTTGAAAAGAAAGCCACAGATGACAGTTCATATGAAACCTTACTTGTAGTACACAACTGTGCAAAGTCTGTACAGCACTCATTTAAGCTCAGACACTCGTAGTCACACTGGCACAAACTTCCTCTGTAATAGCCTT
The DNA here is from genome assembly GCF_936440315.1 of Barbus barbus. Taxonomy (NCBI): domain Eukaryota; kingdom Metazoa; phylum Chordata; class Actinopteri; order Cypriniformes; family Cyprinidae; genus Barbus; species Barbus barbus. The sequence continues at coordinate 20,764,792 of NC_136752.1, read as the reverse complement.
CTCCACAACGACCCCTACAGCTACCTGGACAGAGAACAGTGTTTACTTTACAGAGAACAGACTTTGACTGAGAATTCAGTATGTTGAGAAACACATCTGGACACAGGCAAAAACAACAAGAGGAGGGTTAATTATTTATAGTCAACAAATCAGTGCATGAGAAAAACAGTTATATTTACAGAATTAGATAGATAGATAGATAGATAGATAGATAGATAGATAGATAGATAGATAGATAGATAGATAGATAGATAGATAGATGGATAGATGGATAGATGGATAGACAGACAAATTTTGGAATAATTACGTTTTTGTTTTTATTAAAAAAAAAATATTTCAGACATTTGACTGGCAGTGTATATTAAGCAATATTCTGCTGACTTACTTGGATCTGAAGAGCCTGTGGAGGCACATGCAAACAGCAGCAGTAAGGACAGATATGTGGCCATCTCGGTTGTTCACTGTTGGAATCACCTAAGAGAGCCTCTGTTTTTTCACCTGCAGTAATCTTCACATTTATATAGAGGCAGAATGCGTTGGTGTTCCCCTGTCGGTCCAATTATACAGTCAGTGCTGAATTAGTAATCGTCTCGTTCGCAAGGGTGCGGTGATTCACATGAGCAAACAGACTTGCACATTCCCCCTCACTGTGAGCATGTCGAGAACATTTACAAAGTTCGCTGGGTGACATCACAGACTATTTCAAGTAAAATGTTCCAACTTCCAGGAGGACAAATAAACGTTAGACATAAAAATACATCGTTATCAACATTTTTAGGAAATGTTTTTCTGTCAATAAGATTTTCTTGGTGCATTTTTCGTCTCTATCCAAATAATCTCAAATACTGCAAAGCTTTCGAGAAAGCTGCTGCGATATACATGCGATATATAATGCATAGTTAATGCATAAATACAGTGATAATGGTAACAGCCTAGGCTATTTATGTTTTGTCAATGTACAGGTGCATCTCAATAAATTAGAATGTCGTGAAAAAGTTCATTTTCTTCTTGTAAGTTATTTCAAAAAGTGAAACTTTCATATATATTAGATTCATTGCATGTAAAGTAAAACATTTCAAAAGTTTTTTTATTTTTTTATTTTTATTTTGATGATCATGAAAGTCAAAAATCAGTATCTCAAAATATTAGAATATTTACATTTGAGTTTCAATTAATGACCATCCCTACAGTATAAATTCCAGGTATCTCTTGTTCTTTGAAACCACAATAATGGTGAAGATTGCTGACTTGGCAATGATCCAGAAGACGAACATTGACGCCCTCCACAAAGAGGGTAAGTCACAGAGGGTCATTACTGAAAGGTGTGGCTGTTTACAGAGTGCTGTATCAAAGCATATTAAATGCAAAGTTGACTGGAAGGAAGAATTTGGGTAGGAAAAGGTGCACAAGCAACAGGAATGACTGCAAGCTTGAGAATACTGTCAAGCAAAGCTGATTCAAACACTTGTGAGAGCTTTACAAGGAGTGGACTGAAGCTGGAGAAGCCACTTCTGAACCAGAGACAACGTCAGAAGCGTCTTACCTGGGCTGTGGACAAAAAGAACTGGACTGTTGCTCAGTTGTCCAAAGTCCTCTTTTCAGATGAAAGTAAATTTTGCATTTCATTTGGAAATCAAGGTCCCAGAGTCTGGAGGAAGAGTGGAGAGGCACAGAATCCATGTTGCTTGAAGTCCAGTGTGAAGTTTCCACAGTCAGTGATGATCTGCCATGTCATCTGCTGGTGTTGGTCCACTGTGTTTTCTGAAGTCCACAGTCAACGCAGCCATCTACCAGGAGATTTTAGAGCACTTCATGCTTCCTTCTGCTTCCAAGCTTTATGGAGATGCTGATTTCATTTTCCAGCAGGACTTGACACCTGCCCACAGTGCCAAAGGTCCCAAAAGCTGGTTCAATGACCATGGTGTTACTGTGCTTGACTGGCCAGCAAACTCGCCTGACCTGAACCCCATAGAGAATCTATGGGGTATTGTCAAGAGGAAGATGAGAGACACCAGACCCAACAATATAGATGACCTGAAGGCCACTATCAAAGCAACCTGGGCTTCCATTACATCTGAGCAGTGCCACAAACTGATCACCTCCATGCCACGCCGAATTGAGGCAGTAATTAAAGCAAAAGGAGCCCCTACCAACTATTGAGTACATATACAGTAAATTAACATACTTTTCAGAAGGCCAACAATTAACTAAAACTGTTTTTTTTAATTGGTCTTATGAAGTATTCTAATTTGTTGAGATAGTAAATTGGTGGGTTTTTGTTAAATGTGAGCCTAAATCATCACAATTAAAAGAACCAAAGACTTAAACTACTTCAGTCTGTGTGCAGTGAATTTATTTAATACACGAGTTTCACATTTTGAGTTGAATTACTGAAATGATGAACTTTTCCACGACATACTAATTTATCGAGATGCACCTGTAATGTCCTCGTCCAGGAGCACTGTAAATTGTAGCTGGAGGTTAGGAAGATTTAAGCGAGGAGTCCTGGGACATGTTTTATTTTATTTTTATTTTTTACGAGGGGGAACCCTCCAGTCTTTTTTCCCTCTTCCTCAGCTGCTCCTGATTTATGTCATTTTGTTTTTCTAGCAATAAATATCGAAACAGAAATCAAACAAAATTCTTGAAATGCCAGATTGAATATATTTAGACATTTAACTACTAGCCTACTATTTAAAGACTAGTTTTTGATCATTTTTTATTTATTTGTTTGTTTATTTAGCCTATTAACTGTTTGTGATTATTTATTTATTTGCAGTTAATAAACATTCCTTACATTTAAATATTTTCCTTTTTTGTTATATAAAAATTATCGTGTTTACATTGCACTCACACTTTTATTACTATTTCTTTCCTTAATCCATCTTCCAGACCAGTTTTATTATTATTTATTTATTATTAGTATTACTACTACTACTACAACTATAACTACTTATAAATAACACATTTAAGCAAATAAGCAAATAAAAACCATTCAGCAATAAAATCGCTCATGCCCACTTTCCTCAACCTGCGTTGTCTCACACCACCGACGGGGAAAACCATTGACAGTATTTCGGTGGATGCGCATCGACTAAATACATACAGTGCACTTTAAACACCTTCATATGTAAGAGAGTGGAAAACTGCTTTTTAAAATATGGAATTTTGAGAGTAAAATGCTGAGCTGAAAGAAAAAGCAGTCCTAAAAGATGTTTCCCCTTTCGTTATTAAGAGACAGTGTCACCCCTATACAGCGAGATGGTTTCGTCCAAATCTATAACAGGAAGAGCCGGTGTTTACCGTTTGAGAACAGGAAGTTGTGCGTCGTGCTATAATCGATGCAGTCTGTCAAATCGACTGATTTGTTGTAGAAAAAATGAGTTTAAAGTGTTTGTCTGCGGCGCAAAGTCTTGGTCGAAGTTAACGGAAAGCAAACGCTGAGTTTTTTTTTTGCAATAATGGTGTCTGCTGGAAAGGAAAACAGTTTTTTTTAGGCTATTCGCTTCCTGCGAGGTGACACCGCCATACAGGTAACGTTAGTCTGCTCGCTGTACAGCTGTCCTGTATAAGGAATAGATCGGCGCACAAAATATTTCTCCCGAATACCGAGTAACAATCAACCAGCGAAGCAAATCAATCTAATGACGATGAGAGCTTGTCCAGTGTGATTCTGAAGGGTTGATACAGTATAAACAGTATATACAGCTCTCTCGAGAATCCCTAAAATGACACGTTGATTGGAAAAATTGCATGTGATTGCAACCATATGTCAGTCATTAACTGTGACATCTTAGTCTGATTGTAAGTTACTTGAAAGCCAGGTTAGAGCATTGAATTAAAATTATAACTAACATTCAGCTGCTTGTCATATCATGTCAATGAATACTCAGTTACCCATTTTCAAAAGTGAAAGGTTATTACATTGGTCTTGATTGACATTGTCTATCATCAGCGTACATGTCAAGGAGATATTCTAGATGTGGGTGTTTTTTGTTGTGCAGACATATACTCATGTTTTTCACTGACTGTGTGATAGGCAGACCGTACCACCTCAGTGTAAGGATGGGTGCTGAGAGCAGTGCCCTGCCAAGCTGTGTGCTGGAAGAGCCGTTGCTGACACTGCCGTCTGGTCTTACCATGTACTCTGCCCTCCTCCGGGATGGCAAACCTGCCTCCGTCTTTGTGCATAAGCAAGACAATGAAGATAAAGTCAATAAAGCTGCCAAGGTAAAAGTAAACAGTTGATATGTAACCCCACCAATGACATACATTGTATGTAAAAGCTTTGGACACACCTACTCATAATTCTCTATATACCTGTATATAATAGTAAAGTCACTTAATACAAATTATATAAAAAACACACACACTTAAATCTCCAAATGTCTCAGCTATTTGTCATAAATTTACCTGATTCTTTTACAGCATTTGAAGACATTAAGGCACCCTTGTCTTCTTCACTTCCTGTCATGCTCAGTGCAGGATGGAGGTATACATTTAGTGACAGAACCAGTTCAACCATTAAAACGGCTGCTAGACAATCTTACTCCAGAGGAGATCTGTGCAGGCCTCTATGACCTGCTGCAAGCACTAGTCTTTCTACATGATAGGGTAAGATGCATTTAATTATTGTTTTAAATATGTTTAATAATATTTAGGCACTTCAACTAAATAATTTCTCTTGTCTCTTAGGGCAAATCAAGTCACAACAATGTGTGCATATCCTCAGTGTTTGTCAGTGAAGATGGCCATTGGAAACTTGCGGGGATGGAAACTGTCTGCAAGTTTTCAGAGGCAACACCAGAGGTGACAAATCCGTAACTGCTTATGTTTTGATTTATGCCTTATACATACATTAAAGTGAGTGCAAATCTTTTTTTACCCTCTGGGATGTTTCAAAAGATGAAGGGAAATGACATTTTTAATGGCATGGTTCTGTTACAATTGGTTAAATACCATTAATAACAAATATATACAGAGTTAAGTACTGTAACTCTATTTATGTGCCACTTCCTCTACAGTTTCTCAAAAGTATCCAGAATGTAAGGGAAAATGGGGCCATTCCTCCTGAGGAGAAGGTAGGAACCATATTTGTATTTTTTTAAGAAATAAAGACATTGACATTAAAGATTTATAATGTTACAAAGACTTCTGTTTCAAATAAATTCTAATCTTGTAAACATTATATTTATCAAAAAATCCTGAGAAAACAAATGCACAACAAAGCAGCATAACTGTTTTATGTAAGCAAAAACATTGATAAAAAGATATGTAACTTATGTATCAAAACAACATAAAGTGAAAATTCAATTTTGCCATCGTATGAACAAATTATATCTTCAAATATATTCAAATAGAAAATAGCTGTTTTAAATGTAGTAATATTTCACAATATTACTGTTTTTACTGTATTTTGTTAATTAAATAAATGCAGCCTTGGTGAACATAAGAGACTTCTTTGAAAAACATTATAAAAATCCTTCCAAGCCCAAACATTAATTTAATGGTAGTGTCTATATATAATTATATTCAGATTTGTTGCCAGAATTTACCAGGCCTGGGACAAAATTAAAGGCTGACGACAGTCCTGATCATTATGTCTCAGCAATATAATAATGTTTTTTTTTTTTTAGCTTGAAGGATTTAAAAGTCTTCCCGACAAGCATGCCCACTCCCGAGACGCTTTTTCATTCGGGGTGATGGTGGAGGCCCTTCTTCCCCTTCTGACGGGACATGGTTAGTAACACTCTTAATTCAACAGACGCATGTAAAGCAGGCTGAGTGTGTCTAGGATTCATCCTGTTGTGGCAGTTGCTAAGCCCTTACTGCATAGACATTGTGACATAATTGTTAATGGGCTGACAACCGCGTGCAAAACAATTTTACATGCCGGATGTCTTCAAAGAACAAAATGATCCATATGAGCACTGTAATGGTGATGCAACCTTTTGGCTTTTATGTTGTTGTGTTTTTTGGAACAGGACCTCACTGAAAACATATGCTCTGTTGTTTTTGTGCTATCTTTTTTTTCTTTTAGTCTCACTCACTAAATTGTGGTATGTTTTTCCATTCCCTGTGTCTTCCACGTTTTTATTTATTTTTCCATGTCCACTCCCCATCTTTGTAACCTCCACGTTCTCCTCCACCCAAACTTTCTGTCTCAGTCTCAGATGATTTATTGGAGAGTCTAAAGAACATGCTGCAGGCCAGCCTCTTGACCCCTGACCCCATGTCTCGCCCATCTCTCAGCAGTTTGCTGACTCACAAGTTCTTCAGGTTGGCTTTTAAAAACTTTTTTGTTCAAATTTTTCTGATCAATAGTGGTCTTTTGAAATCCATTTTAATTTCAATAAACTTTGCAACATTTAATTCTTATAGAATTGACTTCTTAGATATCATGAACTTTCTGAAGAGTTTGACCCTGAAAAATGAAGAGGAGAAGAATGAATTCTTCAAGTAAGTTTCCCTTTCAAACACATTATTTTATTACTCTAGAAGGGTGATGTGCTTAAATAACTAAGTCCGCTTCTGTAGGTTTCTCTTGGACCGAGTTCAGAACCTCCCAGAGGAGTTAATTGCTACACGTCTGGCTCCAAAACTGCTCAATTCTTTGGTGTTTGCTGAGCCCATGGCTGTCAAAAGCTTCCTTCCTCACCTCTTACGGCCTAGGCAAGGTATAACTAGTCAGTAAAGCTTTAGGAGATGCTTATTGTACACTTGTTTAGTAGCATTAGTCTCAGTTATGATGTTGACTGACTGTTTTCTGATGTCCAGACTCGAGTGTGAGCGCTGGTGAGCAGTGTCTTCTGTCTTTGTCTTTGTATGGGAGATACGTGGTTCCTCTGCTCCTTAAGCTCTATAAGGTGAACGAGGAGCACGTCAGAATCGTGCTTCTGTCCCACATTCATATCTATGCTGAGTTCTTTCCCCGTGAAGAACTGAAAAATCAGATTCTTCCTCAGGTACTGTGACAATGTTTGGGTTTGTATCAACAGCCTAGTAATACTGAATTCTTTTGAGTAAAGTGAGGATGTTTTTAAGTCGATACTGGGATTGTGTCAGTTATTTCTCACACTTTATCATGCAGGTTTTGCTGGGAATGAGAGATACAAATGACTCGCTCGTCGCTATGACACTACAGAGTTTGGCTGTGCTTGTCCCGTTGCTGGGAGCCCAAGTGGTTGTTGGTGGGGAGAGGACCAAAGTCTTTAAACGGACTACACCAAACTTCACCAAGTCCACAGAGGTCACCCCAGAGAGTAAGACACTGTCTGTTAATGCACTTTTATAATGAGTTTACTAATTCTCTGCTTATTTTACTAAATAAGTTATTAATGACCATAAGAAGTTAGCTTGATTGACACTCACTAAATTTAACTAAGATTAATTTCTATTTAAAAAAAAAACATTTAGGCTGCTTAAGTTGGTATATTAACCTGTATTCAATGTAAATGTTATGTTTTGAGGCCACTGGAGGACGCTGCTGCATCATTTTATATACAATTGATATATTTGTTTTCTATTAGTGCATTCAGTTCCTCTTTTAGGGAAAGTAACTCTATGCTAATATATATTAAACAAAATATTTAAAATTAACCACACTGACAAAGATAATTATTTGTCTATTAATCATCTACTAATGTGGAGACATTTATTCACACATTGATTTCTGTTTAAAATAAACGCTCTTCTTTTGAACAATTTCTATTCATCAAAGAAAAAAATCCAGGAGGATAATATACCACAGTTTTCACAAAAATATTAAGCAGCAGAACTGATTTAAGCATTCAATAACTATAAGAAATGTTTTTTGAGCATCAAATCAGCATATTTTCTGAAGGATCATGTGACACTGAAGACTCAGGAATAAATTACATTTTCAAATACATTCAAAAAGAAAACGGTTATATTAAATTGTAATAATATTTTGCAATATTACTTCCATTTTTCATCAAATATCCATTAAAACTAGTGCTGTCAAATGATTAATGGCGATTAATCGCATTCGAAATAAGTTTTTGTTTGCATAATATATGTATGTGCTGTGTTTATGTATATATAAATACACACACATGCATGTATATATTTCAGAAAAATGTGTGTGTGTGTGTGTGTGTATATATATATATATATATATATATATATATATATATATATATATATATATATATATATATATATATATATAATTATAAATATAGATATGTACATACATGTAAATATTTTCAAAATATATACTGTATGTGTGTATGTATATATACATAATAAATATACACAGGACACACACACATATTATGCAAACAAAAACTTTTATTTTGTAATCGCTATTAATCATTTGACAGCACTAATTAAAACCAACCATTAAAAAAATCTTACCGATCCCAAACCTCTTTTCCTCTGCAGCATCACCTGTGCATATTGTTGGGCCATCACATCCCCATGTCTCACAACCACCAAAGGTTCTAAATCTGTTCTCTAAGGGCTCAGAGGACAAAAAGGTGGTTTTAGAAAATATGTACTCCTCCCAAGCAACTGAAAAGACCAGTGCCCAGCACACCACAGCAGAGAGAGCAGGTATACCACAACTGATTTTTTAAGTCACTCTTAACAGTAACATTTTTAACTGTTTATTTTGGAGCAATAATTTGAAAAGAAAGGCTGAAGTTTTCTTGAATTGCATTTATTTGCCCCTACTTGGTGTCTGAATGTACAACCCTTCTGAATCAAGTGGTCTCTTTAGTATTTAGCAGCGAGATGTCATTCCCGTTGAATGGGTACAGAATGGGCACACAAGCTGCAGACAACACGAAAACTAACGGAGCGGTGAGATCTGACGAAGACTGGCCTAACTGGAGTGACACAGAGGAAGCAGAAAAGGACAAGACCCAGTCAGTCCAGATTAGCATTCGATCAGCAGATGTCCCAGGTCAGAGAAACTCTGCTGACAATGAGGATGAAAGCGAGGAACCCTGGGATGATTTTGAGGACTCAGAAGTGACCTCAGACCAGTCACCCTCGACTCCTTTACCAGTCTCTGTACCAAAGACATCAACAAAAAGCAAGGTGTTATCTCCAACTGAATCTAGCGCCGGATCTTCAAGGCAGTCAAAATCACTCAAACTGAACTCTAGTGTCAAAAGCGCTCCAGATCATAACCATACCTCATCATGGGACACTGGTTGGAACCAGGCAACAGACACCCTCAAACCCAGCAAAACAAGTTTAGCATTAGAGCCCAAGCCAAAAAGCACAATCAAAAGCTCTGAAGTTGGATGTCTCGGGGAGGAGTTCACAATTGCAGTGAAGAAGAAGCCAGAGCCAGATCCAGAACTAGACTTCTTTGCAGACATGGTCCCAGATATAAAACTGTCTTCCTCATCTCTTCTGCTCCCTGTGGAGAGTTCGGTCAGAGAACCCATCACAGGACACACAACATCAGACCCATCAATAGATACACTGAGCCTCACTACCAAGTTTGCTGCTGACTTGACTGAGGTAAGTTTATCTATGCAACCAAGCATCTGTTTCATGGCTTTGTAATTATATGAACTGATGAGATGTACTTTTGTTTTGCCTTCACAGATGGAGGCAGAAGGATGGGGCGATGACCTCAACTGGGAAGATGAGAACGCCTGGTGATCAGTGTGGTCCTCTACAGAAAGCTATATGAGAGATTCCATTACAAGAACACTGTTACATATGCCATCATGATATTATCACTAAAGACCAACATAAAAATGTGAAAAGAGTAGTTTGTATTTTAAGATTCCCCCACCCAGTCCAATGAGATAATCAGTCTACTGTCGCCATAGAAATTGATCGGCTACAGAAAAAGGTTCCGTCTTGTTTAGATTTTTCAAGATGGTATGATGGACCTAAACATGCCAAATCCTATTAGGAGTCCTTCAGTCATGTTGCACCGAGGAGGGGTACATAACCTGGAAATACATCCACTTGTCAGTTTTTATTTGTGCCATACAGCTTTTGTTTTTGTAGTGAGCCTTAGAGGACAGACAGCCTCAACTTGAGAAGAAATATATAGACTCTAATTTGTTCATTAGATTGGGTGAGAGCCCGACATAATTTATTTGTATTATCAGCTGCTGATTAAATAAAATGGTTTTATGGTATTTGACCTGCTTGTTCATTTTTGGTTTAATACTGACTGAAATTTGGTTAAAAAATCTCCCATTGACTTGAGGCTAGGTCACATGGCATCAACAGACACTAACTGAGGCCAGCAGACATGTTTGATGGATTTCAGAACTGTGTGTTAGGCCTGTTGCCATTGGTCGATGTTTGTTTTTACCGACTGAACATTTAATCAGCGTTTGTCAAGTCAGGAATGTCTGGACAGTATGTTATGATTTTCTAACAAACTGATGTAACCTGGTAATTGCTGGTGTCTGTTGGTGCAGTGTGAATTAGCTTTTAGAACGTTCCCAATTCAAAATCTAATGGGCAGCCATGATGCCATTGTAATATTTAAAGAATTAACTGCAATGGAGTCTTTTTAATGCATTTATTTGCATACCAAATAAAAATGGGGCTTTTTTTATCAAGTTGGCATGAGATGAGAATTCACTCTTTTTTTGTAAATGCAATTTATACATCTTATTGTAAACAATTCATGCTTGTGGTTTTATTTGGACTCCATTATGTTTAATCAAAACATCATGATCTTCCAGTGAAAATGTCCCTAACATTTTGTTGCCCTAAAGGCCACCCATCTACAATCAACAACAAACATTTTCTATTTCTGCATGCATTAAGAGTTACACCCACATCTCAACAACCATTGGATAGATTCAAGTCTGCACCCTACTTTTTTCATTTTCATGCACAACCCCCCAAAAATAAAAATGCTACTTCGTAATTGGCATAATAGGATGTTGGCATTAATATAGTGTGTTCTGTTGAAGAACTTGTGAGTCAGTGCTCCATGTTGGAATTACCACAATTGCAAGCTCAAGTTGGAGGTCTCAGAAACATCAGGGCTGTAACTATTGAACATACTTGGAATCTTGGAATTACAGCAATTATGACAATAATGCACCATTAAAAGCAGAGCTTTAGACTTAAGTTTTCAGTGTCAATCACTCACAATAAAGCCACTGACTAAAAAAATCCACAAAACACATTTTAATGAACTTTAATGGTCTTTGGAGTGACTCTTTTGCATACAAACTTAAAAAATACAACTTTTATACAAATATCTTGGGTGACTAATAAATGTAGTGACATGGAACAAAGACAGCATTGTGTTAAAAGCAGCCATAGGTAGAGGTGTTGTAGCTGAATCAGGGCTGCTCTATTGCAGTGGTGTTGATTTGAGTTATCAGTGTCTGTAAGCCCTCAAGTCTGGTCCTGACCCACTGTGGCGGGGACAGGTTGTGGTCTGGCCCCACTATTGCCCGAAGGGATTTCAAGGCACTTTCTGCTGTCTGGAGGTATCGCTCGAACTCCTCCTCTACTTCCGTCTCCTGTCTTGCCCTCTTCGGACATGGCTGAACAGGTAAAGAATTGTAGAATTTGTAAAAATTTGTTCCATAGGTGTGTCAGACAATAATGAAAGCCATCCTCTCACTTACCTCCTCAGTAAGTGTTGTGTGTACAGGTGAGATGGTCTCACGTTCCATTTGCTCACAGTGTTTCTCTATTATACTCCTCCACTCCTTCAGACGCTCTAGTCTTGCTTCCTCAGACTCCTGGTGTGAGATGGTCTGTAGAAAGTTTACATAAATCGATATAACAAGCACTTAAATATGACAATTACACTTCTTTTTTGAAGTCTGTGTATCTCTCATTCCATACCTTACTGAGGAAGTTTAACACTTTGGTTTTGATCTCCTCTGATGTCAATGTCTGAGAAATCACTTCCTCATGGTTGGTTATCTTCAGTTACAAAAGAGACATTTGAGCTAGATTACAAAACCGTTGATTAAAAACATTGATAAAGAGGGATGTGATTTGAGATTTATTTTTTACCAAATAAATATAATAATAAAAAATAGTTGATAGAGAAAAATATAACTTAGGTTTACATTATAGGACTCACCTATACTTAAATTAAATGCACCCTTTATAATCAGAATTATTAGTATTTATTTTGAGTCAGTTTTTTCGTTCAAGAACTTATACATTAACTTCTGAATTACTCAAATACAAATTTAACAATTGAAGATATTGTCTGTTATTTAATAAAAAAAAAAAATTAAAAACTGTTATATAATGGGGAAATTCCAACCTCTGCAAAGAGGCCAAAGGCCTCCAGGACATGATGGAGGATCAGCCAGGATGGGTGAGTCAGGAGACCAGTAAACAGACCGCTGATTCTTGGCAAAACCTGGCACTGCAGTCATACACATACATATACATATGCAGACACAATGAAATTACCAATGAGAGAGCTAATTTCCAGTCTTTTTAAAAAAAAATTTGACTCATATTCCACTTCTACCTGAATACTGGGAGAAATAAATACTCTTCCGATGGAAGCAAGGAACTCCAAAGCAGCTAAAAGAAGGTCATCAGGGCATTTCTGGATAGTCAACCCACTCAAACAGGAAACAGCCTATTTAAAAAAAAAAACAAAAAAAAACAACTTGCATCAAAATGAACTAAGATCTAAAAAGCTTTAAAAGAAATAGAATTATGAAGGCCCTAAGAAAACAGTAAATGTTAAAATATCACCTGAACAATGACATGTGGCTCTATACTTTTGATCAGAACAGCTGATATTGAAAGGAGTAACTTTACAGTGCACTGGAGAGGACGATGAACCTGCACCTAATAGTAGATGAATAGAGGGGGAAAAAAAAGAAATAATAATAAAAAAAATAACCAGCTTACATGTGAATGAGATTCTTTACTTTAATGTGTCACCCCTTTAAGTGGTACTACTCAAACGTTTGGAGTCAGTAAGCCTCTTAAGAAATGTTTCTGAAAAGTATATTGTGTTCACCAAGGTTGCATTTATTTGATCAAAAATACAGTAAAAACAGTAATACTGCAAAATATTATTAAATTAAAAATAACTGTTTTCAATTTTGTGAATGTTAAAATTAATTTATGAGTTGGCAGTCTTCAGTGTCACATGACCCTTCAGAAAGCATTTTAATATGCTTATTTGTTGCTCAAAAACATTTGGGGACATCAGATGCCCATTTTCCACAAGTTGATATGATTCTTTAGGGTCTTCATGAAAAAGTCTATAACATACTTTGGTTAAAATTTCTCAATGGTAGAGTAGAACAACACCCTTTTAACAAAAACGGCTCTATTCACAGTGAGCCGTTTCCGTGCATGTCTCTTTAAAAGCTAATGAGCTCTGCGCACCCCGCACCTCTCTTCCGTGGGGTGACAAGCCATTCTCACGAGACTGTAAACTTTAGCCACATTTGTCGTGAAACTTGCTAACTACAGGGTTTCTGCAGGATTTTTAAGCTCAAATTTAAGACTTTAAGACCTTTAAGGCCTGCACAAATAAATGTAATACCATATGAGCGGGGTAGGGCAATGTCTATAGTACCATATTAAACTGTCAAATTCCTGTAAAAAGCATAATTTACAGTTCAGATACAAGTTTTCACAAAAACAAAAAATGTTTTACAAATGATAAACTTTACATTTTAGCCTTTAAACCATTTTTAAGAAAATGGATGAGTCAAAAGTATTAATTATGTTAATTTAAACAATTATTATGAATAAATTGTTATATAAATTATTATAAATTAGGGGTGTGCGATACTGACAAAAAATTCTATTTTCTGGGATTTTATCGATAACGATAATTTCAAAATTCAGCTAATTCCTGAATTTTTGATATTCTTCAAATTCTGTGTGGTCAGTTCACAGCGGTGATAGAAATGAATATTTTCCAACGAGTTTTATGGGCATTTCTAAAAGTGTGCATCATTTTTGAGTAAAATATTTGCATTTACCAAGCAAATTAAATCAGTATCAACAGAATTCATCTTTGCATTGCAGAGAAAACACAGAAGTGGTATTTAGATACATTTACACTGTTAAATGCAGCTATGAGGGACATGCAATATTTTTAACCTGCAGTTACAAATGCATAAATAATGTTTTGATATTTTAAACATAATACATTCAAAACTGATGTTTGTAATTATTTAAAAAATTAAAAGATACTTTAAATGTGAAAGTAAAAGCGCCAGCAGGTGGCAGCAAGTCACAGTTAATAAGTGAGTCATTGCGATTGAACCAAATCATTTAATTTAAACGGTTGATTCATTCAGGAATGAAACACCTTCATGTTGCTCAGAGACACAAAACAGTGCTGTGGCTTTGTCTGGAATTATTTTTGTTGGCGAAATAGAGGACATGCAGGCAATATAGGGTCTAAAACGTAAGTCTCTTAATATTAACTTCTTGTTTATTGATCTGTTGTATAAAATCAATATCACATTTGTAAGCATGCTGACTTTGAGAAAAAAAAATCGTCACTCTTCATGTGATATTAACTATGAAATGACAAATATATACATTTTCTGCCCCCATATCTTGAGTTCTGTGATAATTCTAAATGCATTTTAATAGACCGAATCATGCAGTGAAAGTCTCTAAATGCGTACGTGCACTAGTTTAACCTATGTTAACTTACTAGACTTCATCACGTAATGTACGTGTGCACTCTGTAGGTGTGTTTTGTTTGCTTTTTACAATATACTCTGTCAAAATGCACATCGCTAAAACTACAATATTATTATCGCAGACCATACATATCGCACACCCCTATAGATTTTTAAAATGTATTGTTTTCTTATCGATCCTCTAGTTCACACTTAAAGCTCTGCGTGTTTGCAGTGTAACATGGGGTGGATTTTCACATTTGTCTGAACTCTGATCAAAACAACAGTTTTATTGAAACTTGCACATTCATTCTCTGCCAGCAGGTAGCGCGTTTGGTAGAAATATAACTGTTTCTCCGGTAACGCTGTACACAAAGCAGCGCAGCACCGGACTTTGAACGTGCAGCGCTCATGTTTCATAGCCTTTTGAAGTTTAATCGTCACATTCAGCCATAATCGCAATTCTGGTCTTTCCTCCCCCAAATTTAAGACCTCTTGAAATTATAATTAAGACTTTCTTGTAGAATTTAAGACTTTTTAAGGCCTTAAATTTGACAACTAAATTTAAGACTTTTTAGGACCCTGCGGAAACCCTGTAACTAGCACATTATTAGGAAAGGTGATTTGCAAAGATTTGTAAAAAAAAACAATCACTTCTTCTGTAGGTGAAGCTGGATCAGGAATGATTTGCACAAACAAATGTATTTAGGTAGATCGGGGGGGCATTCCCTTCAAAAACAATCATGATGTCGGGAATAAATGATGACGGCTATGTTCATTATTACAACCAACAACAGAACATCTAAATTGCTTAGAAGACATTCTTGTCTACACCTGCTCTGGCATCAAAACAATGGCGGACTGTTTCCAGCTCACTCAGGGCGGGTCAATGCTAAAATGGCAGTGTTCGTCAATACTCATGGGAGGTTGCCAAGAATCTGTGAATGGCTTGATCTGAGACAGTTCTTATGATTTTTGGGAAAAAAAAAAAAAAAACACTAGGTGGATTTTTTTTTAATCATTATAGGGTGGTTGTGTATACACTCTGCCAACACACATTATGTTCAAACACTATGTAAACGTGAATTTTGCATCTGATGTCCCCTGTACTGTCAGAAACACTTTGAACAGTTATGCGTATGTGAAATCTGATCACCTGGTTGCTACTCATGCGACTCCATAGCTGAGAGATGATCTTCACAGAAGAGATCACACACTCAGCCTGTAGGTTGCTTCCTCCCATCAACATCAGCACACAGCCTAGTATCCGGTTCTGAATCACAAGGGGAAAAAAACAAAGTTTAAAACAAAGCCTGGGCAAGATATTTATTTTAAATATTAGATATTTATAAAGGCCAGTCTGGTTTTTAGAGGCAGTGTACCAGATAGAGTTTACACACTGTTGATATGTCAATCTACAACAATAAAATCTGAAGTCTTTAAATAACAAGGAAACCCCCCAAAGTTTTCCATGGTCAAACAATAAGTGCATGGTTTGTTTTGTGTCCATAATCAAAACCTTAATCTACAACAACCCTCACCAGAATTTGTTCAGGGTGAGACTGAGTCATAAAACACATTCATAGCCTTGGGAACTTGAATGTGGATCAAACTAGGGGTCCTCCGATCCGATATTCAGTATCAGTATCGATACTGAGTATCTGGCATTTTCTGCCAGATCAGGGTATCGGTCAGAAGAGACCGATCCATATCCGATATTCTGCGTATACTATTCTGTGTTATAGTTAAGCCCCACGAAAATCACAACAACATCATAAAGCACCATAACGTTTTTGTGCACTATATTCCAAGTGTTCTGAAGCTGTTCCAGTTTAATGTGAGGTAGGCTACAGATGAATATTTAAGTCAAGTTCACGTAAACTCTTCTCTCCGCTGTAGCTGTCTGTCATCCTCCATTCAGCATTCAAACGGTGTGTCGCGTTAAATTATGAGTCAAGACGATGAAACTCTCTCCAAGATGATTCAATGTTCATAATATTATACTTGATCTGCAAATAAAGGTAAATGGTTTTGCATAAAAGGGCTTTCTTGCTGGAGTTTCGTTTTGTTTCTAAATCGTGTTAATTTCTACCATGTTAGATCACAACACTGGAGTAGAGAACACTATGAATTGTTCTTCACGAGCACAGTAACTGAGATTTAAAAGTTACTGAGATTTCAGAGTGCTGTGACTCCGTGTTGCTTCAAGCGCATCATTCTGCATAAGAGATGCTCTGAATGTATGCTTGTCGTATTATAATATTTTGCACAATGAATGATTAGTTAATTATTAATGACAGATTTAGTTAATTATTAATAGCCTTTCTTGTTCATCTTATCTATTACGTTGCTACCTCAATAATGTGCTATACATTTAAAAGAAATGTATTTTAATTTTATAGTAGGCTCTATATATTAATATATATTACATTTCTAATGAATGTATTTTACAACCATACAAAGAGCAATGTGTAACATTTTACCAGATTTAGACCAACACTTATTCCCTTTTATTTGTTCCCCACTAAATATTTTTTTCACTAAAAGTTTAGATTTTATAAAATTGTGCACTCATGATTTTTCTAGAGTAACTTTTGCTAATGAATTATCCACTAACCAAGTTTATAATAGTCAGATTATGATTATATATATATTTTTTACATTTGTTATTTTATTTTTTTTATAAGAAAGTTGTCTATATTTAGAATATTGTGTGTAACACACAAAAGATTGATGATCAGTTCAACACACACTGAGGTATAGAAATTCTACACCGATTAAAAAAAAACTGCGCCGGTATTGGATCGATATCGGCCGATATTCAGAATTTTTGGTATCGGATCGGGATTGTTTCTGAAAAAGTGGTATCGAGCCACCCCTATCGAAGACTGCCTGTTTCCTCTTCATTACCCAATTATGTCTTGGGTAATGAACTGTTAGTGGTGAAGTTGTTTTTATAATATGCCAACATTTTTGATGTTTTTAAAAATCAAGGCCTTGTGTAATTCAAAAAGATGGCAAACATTCTGTTAAGTATAAAGTTTGTGTGTTCAGTGGCGCCAATGTCACTTTATTTCTCTCACAAGTCTCAGTATATCGCCCATCCTGTAGCTGTTATTCTGCCATTCCTGCAGCACAACAGAAGCCCCGGAAAGCACCTCTTTCTCCACCCGCATACGTCCCTCTGTGCACAGACACCTCAGCAGAATGTGGCGCCACACACACAGGTTATTCTCCTGAGCAGGAGGGAAGTGCTCCACAAACTCCACCTGTCACAAGAAACACTCCATCACATTTTTAAAATGTACCAATTTGCTACCTACAAAACCAAAACAACTGTGGGAACAGAAATAAACTATTTTACAAACTCATCAATGCTCTGAGGAAGTTTTTTTTCTGCAGAGTTGTGTTAATATTCTTTATCTGAACTAGAGAAAAAGAAACTAACCTGGTGTTTTGGTGTCATGAGAAATAGCAGACGTCTAAGCAGCAGGGCCAAGTGAAACAGCTGATAACCCTCACCAGGACATGACCTTATCTTGGAAGTACAACAACAATACAGGTCATGGAAGCAATTAGTGGACTACTAAAAACCTGAGATTTTCTAGAAATTTGTTCAGACAAAATGTTCAAACCAAGAGAACTTAAAAAAGGAATTCTAAACACGGTCCAAAAATTGAATTACAATGGGTTAGAAGAGTATTTGGACATGTTTAACAGAAAAATTAATACAGTCTTGAAGCAAAACGTAGATATATGGTTTAAATGAAGACAAGCGTATTTGGACTTTCTGTAATTGTCAAATGTAAAGATCACACATACACAAATGTATAGACTTAATTTTTTCAAGAAAATAATACTTTTCTTCAACAAAGATGCATTAAATTGATTAAAAAAAGACAGTAAAACCAGTTTTAACAATACAAAAGATTTCTATTTCAAATAAATGCTGTTCTTTTCAATTTTCTATTCATGAAAGAGATTATACTTTGAACTATATTTTTAAAAGGCATTACTGTTCAGCATTACTGTTTCATTGCATTTTTGATTAAATAAATGCAGCCTTGGTAAACAAGACTTTTTTCAAAATCATTAAAAAAAAAGTTTAAGTAAACATGATTGTTTTTACTGTAATTTTTGATCAACCAAATGGAGACCTGGGAAGCATATGAGAACTTTGTGCATTTGTGTGCATTTCTCCATACACATACTGTATATAGAACCCATAGAATAAGTTGTTAACTAACACTTAACAACATTTACAAAAATACCAAGCACACAAGAAAAATAGAACAAGACTGTTGTGATTGACAGGTGTGTTACTCCCCATGCTCATTTTGACACCAATTGTCAGCTCAGTCAGGGTGTAAGAAAGAAAAAGGGCCCCCTGTGGTCCCTCATTCCAGACAGGTTTCCAGAAAACCACAAGAGCACTAAAAAGGTCACATTCCCTGCACATTCCACTCACCAGGTGAGCAATAAGGACAACATGATGAAAACACAACTCGGCCGTGCCATACCTGAAGAGAGACCAAAAGAACAACTCTGATATTGTGTATAAGCATGCTTTTCTTGCATTCTTTAGAGCAGTAGATGTTTTCCAACTTGTATAGACACGTGTCTAAGCAGAGCATGGTTATCAATATTATTTAGGGGGTTTTAGAAATTATTGAATGACTCCTAAACCACAATGACAAAACTTTGGAAATGTATACTTCTAAAAAGATTAAAAACAGGAATGTCCCCTGATTGTTCATGCTTGGTATGGTCTGTGACAGCTTTGGAAAGTAGTAGTCATAGAAGTCCGATTGTCTACACTCATGGGTGTGTATCTACATTTACCGTGCCAGGAAGCACCAGACATCTGTGGCCAAGACAGCCGTCTGCGTGTCTGCCTGCAATACGGCGGCTAATAGTGACTGCTCCTGAAAGAAGGAAACAGAGGACAGCAAGATAATATGTTTTTTCCTTTTTTCTGATGAAATGTACAAGCTATTTGTCACTTAGTCAGAATTTCAGCATTCAATTTCTAACGCAACTCTGAGCATAAAAATTTATTTAAAAGCTAATAATGAAAGTAATGATTAATAACTTCTTTCAATGTTTTCTTTGAGAGAATCATGTTAATCTTAGTAATCACAAGAATAGCATAAGAATATAATTATGTCAAGATTTGTGTCAAGCTCAAATGCAACTTGTCTTTTCAAAACATGATTTTAAGTACATTTTATTTTTCACAACATTCAGAGAGAAAAAAAACAAACACGAGTAGAATTCAACAAACTCAATAAAAGGGATGACTGACCAATGGAGCGAAGTGCTGAATGGGCAGAACAGCCACAAAAGCACACATATGCACACACACATGCTGGTGCAGACTGACTCTACCCTGAGCCTGCCCTCGCAGCATTACCCCCGGCAACCACACTGGCACGGCACGCTCCAACATACACCGCCGAAAACTCTGCAACACTGCCTCAAAGACGGACAATCTGTAGAAAGACAGTTTTAGCTGGCATTATGCACTTGAGCCAAAAATGCTGCACCTAGAAATAACTAAATCCCAATTTAAGTAGGCACCAGTGTTATCAATAAACGCAAAGACAATTCAGGGAATATTGTATAATTAATGATACTAAAACTCAAAATGATGCTCAACTGCATCACTGTTGACTAGTTTGCCAATTTCATCTTGCTAAATTACACAAGTGTAAAGTACCTGGGGGTTTCCTCCGAAAACTGGCTGCCATCACTCCACAGCGGCAGCACCTCTTCTGGTTGAGAGGAGAGTTTACCCAGAACATTCACCAGTAGCAGACACTGTGGTAGACAAAGCTCTGTACTGTACTCTAAAATGCACAAGCAACAAAAAAAAAAAAAAAGGAAATAAAAAAAAAAAAAAGTTAAATTAATAAATCTAAATTTAAAATTTTTCCAAACATTTATTAGCTACCTCGTTTGAACTGTGGTCATGTTTTATTAATTTGTTCTTTAATTGTAATTTAGTTACATTTTAGGCATGATTTTACTAAAACAACGGAATGAATTAGTACAAGATGGCAATAATTTACCTAAAACAAGGAAACAAATTAAAATGTTGTGGGAATTAGGGGTGGGCGATATGGGAAAAATATCATATCACGATTTTTTATAGAAATATCACGATTCACGATTTTTATCCCGATTCTTTGTTAGTTTTACTATTTTGGTTTTACAAGTTGTCTGAGCATTACAGCCAAACTAGAAAGACAAAGATGCATGGCAGATATTTAGGCCAAAGTGGGTGAAGATAAAAAATCTTTGTCATTATTTTATTTTTCTTATTAAAAAATAAGAACAAAGATACACATTACAAATACACATAATATACAAATAAAACAAACAGTGCTTTATTTCCAGGTACAATAGGTGTATTTAGCAGAGCATTCAATGAAATTGAATGAACAAATATAAAAATAAAACACTAGATAGACTGATTCCTAAAGCAACTGTATTAAAGTTTTTCAGTCAAGAATAGTGAGGGATTTTTCTCTGTGTTTTGTTGTTTTGTTAACGTTAAATGAATAGTTCCCCCACAAATTAATATTCTGTCATCTGTCTGTCAATTCTGTCATAATGTTGTATTTTTATATCATCATTTACTCAAAAGTTGTTTTAAACCGGAAGGAGTTTCTTTCTTCTGCTGAACATTTATAAATGCCATTTTGAAGAAGGTGGAAAACCAAACAGTTGCTGGTCCTCAGTGACTTCCATAGGATTTTTCTTTCCTACTATCAAAGTCAATGTAGACCAGCAACTGTTTGGTTTTCCACTGAGTAAATAATGACAGAAATTCAATTTTAGGGTGAACTATCCCTTTAATGACAGTCGACAGCATGTTTAGTGTCCTGTCCCTTTAAGAGCTGCACGCATCTAATATACAGTTCAGGCACGCATCCGTTTCTCTCTTAACTATTTACTTTCATTTTAGAGATAACCAACTCAGTCTGTATGTAAACCTTGTGTGTTTTGACAGTATTAGCGCAAAATATAACTTAGTTGAGTAATCAGGCGCTGTTAGACAGGCGTTTTAGTGCGCGTGCTTCAGGTGTATGCGCTCAGAACAAGCGCACGTCAGACCAGCGCGCGAATTAAACATTTAACCAGCAAGGCTTGTGTGCAAATAATGTACTTTTGCGATCGCGAATAAGTGCAGTGTCCTGTCAGAGTAACTCTACTGCTGTATGTCGTGTTGTACAGTACATAGAGACGGCGGCGCCAGAACTGTATTTGACAATGTGCGCGGTAGCGCGATACTACGATATTTCTTCAAAAGCAGATCGTGGAGACATTTTTATCGTCCACGATCAAAAATCGTCATATCGCACACCCCTAGTGGGAATACATTTTTGTTTTTATCCCCCCCACATTTCATGTGATCGGCTCTAGAGTGTACAGCACGAAATGTATACTGAATGATGTTCCCTTATCTATGAGCCTGTAATTAATCTGAAACCATCAAACTGCATTTTCCTAATAACTGTTAACTAGTTAACATTAGTATAGTCTTTAAAGTGGCTCTCGAAAGCTTCATTGAATCAGGCAAAAATCCAAAACCTGTCAGACAGAGAGTGCAACTCCACATGTTGCAATGTTGGATGAACTGCCTGTAATAATGAAAGGGCACTAATTCAGTTTAAGTGACCTGGAAATGCACAGGATATACAGTCAGCAATGTGTCATGGACTGTCAGTCTCTCTGCATTTTTATGTAACTATGTCCTTGACATGAAAGAAATAAATTCATCAACAATTCTTTTCACCCTCCTGTGATTTTGCAGACATTGAGCCACCACTCAGATTACAAACAGAACAAAAACGTCAATGACCAGGTTAAGTGATCTATGAACCTACAATGTACAAGCCAATAGTTTTTTTCTTGAAGGAAATGTTAAAGGAATGTTCCAGGGTTCAAGAGGACCCTGGAAGTTGTTATAATAGTTTGCAAGAAGAAGCTCACGGTGATCTAGGTCCAGGACAGATTCTGCAAAGGGTCGGAAGGAGAGCAGCTGTGTCAGCATGACATCCATGGGAACCAGAACCGCCACTCTCAACTCCTCACTGAGGGCAGAGGGCACAGAAGGGGCACACACAGAGGGAGGGAACTTGCTGAGGAGGGAAAAACCACAAGCTTAATTAGACATAATAGATAAAACTGAGAGGGGAAAAATATGAAACTTTGACATGATTTTAAAATCATGTTGCTTGAAATCCCCATGTTATGAATGTTGACCTTGCAATATATCTTTCATTTACCTGTGGATTTGGAGATACAACTGGTGAAATTGACAGCATGACTTGGCAAGAAATGGTTTAAATTCCTATCGCATGACAAAAAAACAGAACATAACTATTTCAGACTGTTACATTTCAACAAGTTTTGAGGTTTTTTAACTTTCACTTTCCCTTCAGTTACCTTTGTGTAGTGGACTAATGTGTTGGCAAAAAACCTACACATCTTTGTTGCTCTTTGGAAAAGCTTGTATTCTGGACAGTGCACAACTTCCTATGAGAAACAAAAGGAGGAAGTCAGATATGAGCTGACCTTTTATATAAAAATTCTTTCTTATTTTTACTTGTCCATCAAAAAGTCCCTGATAAATTAATCTCGGTCACCATTATTGCAATAAAAAAAATACCACAGCAAGCGATAAAAACAATCACCATCTCTGAACGGAAATAAAAATAAATTAATTAAAAAAAACATACCCTATTCTGTTAAAAATGTGAACTGATGATTCTACCTGTAGGGCTGCCTGTTGGATCTGTTGAGCTAGCTCAAGACAGTTCTGGACAGATGTACATAGGTCTTCGCACAACGAGAAGGCTATGTCAGTGTGGCGAAGCCGATCTTCTACAAGAGACTGGTATTTCACACTCTGTCTGAAATCAAACACAAACTGTCAGTACATACATTTATATTATTTTTTTTCATAGAGATTTTAAATTGAATAATTAAGTATTATGTGCAATTTATAATGTCTGATCATTTCTAAGGCTAAAGTTTGGGACACAACGTTTTTTTGGCCTTGTAACTTTCTAGTTAATAAAAAACACTGGACTCTTGTTACTGGCATTTAAATCATGCAGCAAAAGTGATATTTTCCCTTTTACTTCAGCACATAGAATTCCTCTTTATAATGCAACGTGGCCATAAAATATCTGTTTCTATTAAAAGCAGATTTAAGGTTTCATGATGCACATTATACTCACTTTATGATAAATTTCCATGTGTTAGCATGTAGCGCAATGTCCAATCTGGATATGATTGAGCATATGTCCAGCAGACTGTGAATCACTGCAAAATTTAAAATAACTATTGAAAATAATAGTGCATCCAACTTTTCACTTGAGATTGCTCGCACAGATACCACAAACCTGTGACAATATCCAACACTTCCTCCTCAGAAGCAGTGTCCTCCAAGTTAATTTTGTCCAACAGGTCCATCAAGCCCTTCTGCAAGGAATAGGCCTCTTTAAACAGGCCCTGAAGCAGATCACCTACCAATGACAGCCTTCCACTGTACATGACCTCACTGTCCTACAAACACATAAACATCAAACTGAAATTTGTAATAAAATTCAATAAAATAAAATTCTCTACATAACCACTATTGCAGTTCACAAACACACTAAAGCAGTAGTGTTGGGTGATATATCGTCCTACAGTCAGCCTGTGAGATCACTGATACACGATATCATTGTGCTAATTTGTTTAATTATTTATTTACAAATGCCTTGTCCAAATACCCACACTTGCGGTCTTTGCACTTGACCACTTATATGACATATTTCCTGTATTTGACGTTCAAGTGTTCAAGTGAGGATGAAGACCACAAATGTGTGCGAAACTTTTCATTACCTGATGGGACACACTTATAGTGTGGTAAACGTGTTGTAAAGAAAGGGTTTGCATAGCCTTATTTTTATTTTAAATACCTTGAATTTTAAAATCAACTTCTAAATGTCTGTTCAGTAGTCCCTATAACATGATGCCCAGGTAAAAAAAAAAAAAAAAAAAAAAAAAAAAAAAAAAAGTACACTTCCATAATGTACTTAAAGTGCTCTATTTTTTCACGCACTAATTTTGTACTTAATATACAAAAAATTATTCTTTAGTACTTCTTAAGATAAACTCAAGATCAACTAAGTGTATTCAACTGTGCTATTTTTGGGACACCATGAATATGAACTAAAATGCGCTTTTAACATACAATTTAAAATATGTATTTCGTTACCACTTGTAGTACACGTGACTTGAGTGAACTAGTGTATGAAAGATGGGTTCAGGTGTACTACAAGTGGTAACGAAATACATTTTTTCTAAACGTTTTTATAAACGTTCTAAGTTTCTTATTTATTTGGTTCCACGTTGTTTACTAACTTTCAGTTTTGTATAGGCTACCTATTTAGACTGTGTAAGTTATTTGTTATTTTATATTAGGCATATAGCATGTGTATTTTTATTCGTTTTGTTAATAAAAGTTCTATGTTGTCTTTTGTTGTTGCTTGAATGGAATGTTTGTTGTTGCAGAATTGCCACTAATTTAAAAGTGAAAGTAAAATGCACACAATGCTTTATCAAGTTATTTAAAAGCGATGGAAATCAAGGAAAAGAGGGAAAACTCGACCCCCACCACCACCACCATGACACCTGTATTACTGGTGTTCTCACAGCCAATTAACCGTGGGAAATTTTCTTCACTGTCACAACCCTATTGGCTATAATGCACAACACAGTAAAAACACATAAAAATAAATATGATGGGACAAATAAGCCCTAATAATAATTAGATAATAATACTAACCTAATAACAATAATCTTGATATTGTCAAAGGCATCAGCCACAGGCGATATCTCTGACTATTGTCGATACATGATATATTCGTCTTATCAGCAAAACCCTATAAAGGTGTGCTCACAATCAATGGTTGATGGTGTAAAAGTATGTCCAGTGCACTATATAAAAAATGTGGTACCTTGCAGTGCTGGAAGGTGTCCTTTAGGATGCTGAGAATGCATGAGGGCAAAGAGCGAATGGCATCAAATGAGACAGGCTCTTCAAAGGAACAGACACGACGCACAAAGCCAGAGAGAGACTCCAGGGTCTGGACCATCATCTGGCAAAAACACAAGAGCAGAAATCACTTTGACCAGCAAATGAAGAAATTTTGATTTCAATTTCAATATGCCATATTCAAACCTTCAAGATATTTCTCAAAAACCCATGCAGCTCTGTGTTCTGACTAGAGAGGCCTCCAGTTTGCTTGCTGATTTCTTCCAAAAGACTGGCAAACACTTTTACCACCTGTGTATCATACATGACAACACATATAAACAGGCTTCCTGTTAAATATTTCAGGCTATAGAATATCTTCTGTAGTTTTTTTACCGGTGTTTAATCACTTTTCAGCTTTAGCTCATGCAACACGTGACATAATTCATTACAAATGTGTTGTATGAAACAACCTTATTCCTTTCAGCTGTTGCATTTTTAAAAAAAAGTATTAATTACAGCGGTGTAATTTAAAAAAAATTATAATAATATTTCCATTAACAGTAAGGTTTTTAAAAACGGTTTCATTATCATCATGATACCTTGTGTACTCAAATACTTGTTTAAATGTGCTATCAAGGACTCAAAAAGAAAAAAAAGCTCAGCCCAACTATAAAACCAACATTTAAATCTCAAACCTTGGGTAAGACAGTGGAGAAACACGCTGTCTCTAATTCAGGTAAAGAAAGATGAGGGAGGAACCTGCTTGTGATTATTTGAAGAATATCTGTGGAGATTTAAAATAAATCAACAAAGTAGGTAATAAAAATAAAACATTATTGAGAAAAGCAATGAAAGCTTCCAGAATTTAAAAACAGGAGCCTGTTGAAGATAATTGAATTAAATGGTCATGTGGTATCTTATTTTATACGTTTGCTTTAACTTATTGCTTAGATATGCCTCAAAATTAACTTAGAGATTAATATATATCATACATAAAAAAGCTTATGTTTGGAGGTCCAAAGGTAGGGAGATATGCCAGGTCAGACTTACTTGTGTGCTCTTCCCAGCTGTCAGTGTCATGATGCATGGCGTTTAAGTGTCAAGGCCAATCTTACTCATTTGGTTACATTAATGACACTACGGTAGTCCTAAACAATCAAATACATGTGTATGTACATTCATACATTGCCTTAAACTACAAGTGAAATGAATTTGTGAAGGACGTCAGGAAAGGATATAACTAGTTTGGGCAGGACTGTTTTGAGCTCTTGTTGACAGGTCTCCTGGTTCCACTGAGAAACCTCTTCCAAAAGGGTCACTTGAGACATTGTGGTCACGTTTTTTCAAAACACACCTGCACTGACAACAAAGTTGTAACTTTTGTATATTTACGAAACAAATAACTCGCCAATAAATCAATGTCCAAACATGTTTTCGTAGTAACGTTAAAAGGGGACAGTTTTTTATTCATTCAATCTTAAGCTTAAACTAACGTAACTCAACTAGCTTCATACACATTTTTCAAAACTATTATCTATTTAGAACTTACCGGCTCACTCAAATTGGGGGGAAATGGCGATTAATAAACGCGTTCTTGTGATAATTATGGGCAATAATGAGATCCTGTATACATATTTTCATCTTCTGTTCGAGATCTCCACATTTCCTTCTTCTGGGCGATTTCATTCGCCAGCACTGCATGGGGTTTCTTTAAGAAAACAAAACCTGTTGGATGACTGTCCTAAGCGATATTTGTATCTATTTAACGCTACACAATATACAAATTTCCTCATTACGTTTGTATTCGTTTTACGAGTGTAGGTCAATAACAGTAAAGCGCTTACGAATCCCCCTATAAAAGTGAAATTGGTATCGCTCCCAAGTACCAACTTCGCGCCGTTTTCTTTGAGCCAAGTAAGGCTCGCTGCATCCTGCGGTGGACATCCAACCCCGCCCACATCCAAGCGGTACGTCATAAGCCACGCCCATACAAAAATACAACCACGCCCACGCCAAAGCGGTACGACAGAAAACACGGCTGGGGAAACCCGGAAGTAACGTTATGTCAAAGCAATTTAAGGCTGTTTTGGAGATATAAACAAAATAATGTTGTGTTTCGTTTTACTAATATACGTTTTCTTATTTCTTTAAAGGATGTCTAGGCTAAAATGGCACATCTTAAATCTAATATATTTAATATGTCTAATGTTCATCACAAGAGCCTGTAAAACACTTCCATTGGTTGATTAAATTAGGCTAATTGTAATAAAACCTCTAAATCTTACCTTCTTCATTTATGTAATGATATAAATTCACATTTATTATGATCGATTTTAAACTACCTAAGACCTTTTAGATTTATCAAATTTAAAGGGGACAATTAGATTTTGTTCTTGTAAAAGTCACAACACATTTTTATTCATTTATAATCGTCATTTAATTTTCTAAAGATGTGTTCCACTTATCATAAAGTGTTAACATTTGAATGATAGGATTGACAGTTCTCCATATGCAGTAGGCCGCACATACATATGCTAAATAGAGATTGCTTGCTTTGATAGATTATAACAAGTAACATAGCATTGACATTCAGGCCTTGTTCGTCAACAAAACTTTAGATGAAGTGTGTCCAGGTCCTCCACATATTTAAAGATGAATAAACAGACATCCCTTGCTTCACTGGGTATTTTTATATTTATTATTTTACAAAATTTTGAAAATTTTACAAAACAAATATGTGTTCTATAAGAGATATGTTCCAGATATCATAAATGAACAGCTGAATGATCAGATAAACAGTTCTTGAAATGCAGTACACATACATACATAAGCTACATAGAGAGATTCCTTGCCTTGTTAGATTATTCACAGAAACATGGCATGGACTTTCAAGCCTTGTTCAGCAACACAATTTGTTATGAATATGTCCAGCTCCTCTGGATACTAAGAATTCAGATAACGAAATAAACAAGTGATTAAAAATAATTTTGTGAAAACAATACACACTAGACAAAAGGACAAGGCGCTATATACAAATTATGCAAGAGAATGTGGATAGATGCATGATATTAAATCAAAAACATATGTATAATAAATATAAGTATGGATAGTTGGGTATTGCACATGTTTTATTGCACAGTGGAGAGAACATTTAACTGTTTGAGAGGTAGATGGCCTGAGGGAAGAAACTGTTTCTGTGTCTGGCCGTTCTGGTGCTCAGAGCTCTGTA
This sequence comes from Barbus barbus, assembly GCF_936440315.1. Lineage (NCBI taxonomy): Eukaryota > Metazoa > Chordata > Actinopteri > Cypriniformes > Cyprinidae > Barbus > Barbus barbus. The sequence continues at coordinate 20,735,925 of NC_136752.1, read as the reverse complement.
GCGTCGACCAGACAGCAACTGTTCAAAGAGGGAGTGTGCTGGATTTGAGGGGTCCAGAGTGATTTTACCAGCCCTTTTTCTCACTCTGGATGAGTACAGTTCTTGGAGAGTGGGGAGGGTTGTACCAATGAATCGCTCAGCAGTCCGGACTACCCTCCGTAGTCTTCTGAGGTCAGATTTGGTAGCTGAGCTGAACCAGACAGTTATTGAAGTGCAGAGGATGGATTCAATGATGGCGGAGTAGAACTGTTTCAGCAGCTCCTGTGGCAGGTTGAACTTCCTCAGCTGGTGAAGGAAGTACAACCTCTGCTGGGCCTTCCTGACAATGGAGTCAATGTGAATGTCCCACTTCAGGTCCTGAGAGATGAATAAAAAGACATCGCTTGCTCATCCGATTCAACTAAAGGTAGTTTTTGATGGCATTCTGTTGATTTTTACCATCCATCTGGAGTAAAGCAGGCCCTTTCACCTCCCCACAGAATAACTCATGGTGACTTTGTATCCAGCACCATGCTGGACCAATGTCCCTTACAAACTTCCACTTTATGTCCTCTTGGCGCTCCTGTTAAAAATAGAGTATACTTGTGTGTTGAGGGGGCATATTTGTCCACTAAATAGTATTTACCTCATCATTCTACATACAAGAATGTTTTAAACAAATCAGCATCTTCCTTTTTTTAAATATATATATATATATATATATATATATATATTTAGGAATTATCAAAGTGATTTTCCCCATCATACAGATAAAGTTAAGCGTTAATCAACTCATTACCACATTCAATTATGGAAAAGAACCACTACAGAAATTCACAAATTTATTAAAAAAAATAAAAAGCTCTAATAAAATTCGAGAAAAAACATTACGTAGCCTAATTGCAAGAGTAAGGAAACAACCATGCACTTGTTTGCAAGGAAGGTTGGGAATTATTAACCAATTTCTGTATCTATTGCTGCTTTCATGTTACGTGACAAAGGAACAAACGACTTGTTGAAAGCAAAACAACTTACTTTGCAAAATCAAAATGTGTTGTGACCAAGTTTCCACTTTCCTTTAACAGAACAACCTGCTGGAAAATAACCAATCTGGATTTAAAAGTGCCCATTCAACTGAATCCCCCTTTCTGTCAGTCACTGAATCCCTATGGATTGCAAGAACGGAGTCCAAATCATCAGTTCCCATTCTGCAAGATTTATTTTATGCTTTTGACACTGTTAATCATCAAATTCTTCGGTCCACCTTCTCATCACTAAGCATCACCGGAGATGCACTTCATGGTTTAAACCTTATCTCAAGGTAGGTCCTTCAGAGTTGCTTGGGGAGGAGAGAGTCAGTTCTTGGACCCCCTCCTTTTCTCTATACACTACATCACTGGGACCCATCATACAGGTACACGGTTTTTCCTACCACTGCTATGCTGATGACATGCAGCTCTACCTCTCATTTCAATCAGATGATCCAACGGTACCTGCACAGATCTCAGGCAAACTGATGGACATCTCAGGATAAAAGAGCCTCACCTGTAGCTCAAAGACGGAGCTTCTCATCTTCTCAGCCTCCCCATCAGTACAGTTTACCATCCAGCTAGGCTCATCAACGATAATCCCATCATGATCGGCCAGGAATCCTGGTGATGCCCTGATGGTCAGTTGACCTTTAAACATTATTGCAGAAACACAATCATGCAGGTTTACACTAAACATTAGAAAGATCAGGCTCTTCCTAACAGAACATACAACACAGCCTCATTTCTAGGCTGGACTATTGCAGTGCTCTTCTGGCTAGACTTCGGTCATGTGCAATCAGACTTCTGCAAATGATTCAAAATTCAGCTGCACATCTGGTCATTGAACCAAAGACAGCCCATGTCACACAGCTCATCTCTCTGTACTGGCCTCCAGTCACAGCACGCATCAAATTCAAGTCGTTGGTGCTTGTTGACAGAACAGCAACAGGCTCCACACCCTCCTACCTCCACTTGCTCTTAAAAGTCTACACCAAAAGCCTGCAGTCAGTAAGTGAGTGACGCCTTGTGGTCTCGTCACAAGGCACACAATCTCAAGGACATTCTTTCGTTGTTTCTTACTGGCAGAATGACCTATACCGAACTAGCTGAATTTTTGGGAAAAAAAACAAAACAAATTTTCCTTTAAGGTCTTCCGGTCCAAGCTTGCATTTTTGAACGGTGATTGAATTTGTATAGCAGGCACTTGTTTATTGCTATGATTAATCACTTGTTTTCCTCAACTGCAAGTCACTCTGGATATTTAAAAAAAAAAAAAAAAAAAAAAAAAAAAACCCCAACCATCAGTACTTAAATATCTTTATTTAAAAAAAAAAGGAATCAAATCACAGTTTTGGCTTTATGTTGGTTCTCCCAGACCTGAAGAGGGCCAACTTGGGCTCGTCCCTCCCACTGGAAACCTATTGTGAAATAGAGGAAAGCAGTCAAAGCCAGGCCAAACCTTCAAATTTGGTGCTCAAAAATCACATGCAAAGTGTACCTGGAACTTTGAACACACCATCAGTCCTCAACCCACAGCTTGTGTCACAGCAGTCACACACCTCCCCACCGCCATCAGAAGGTACCCATCTAAAAACAAAATTTGTCTAGAGGATGCATCTATACAGAGTGCAGTTGCATCATCCACCAGACTCACCCATTTGCTTTAAAAGAACAAGCCTTATGATTTTCGTCAACCTGCACTGTAGCTGCACTTGCTTTTAGAAGACAAGTGATGTATATCTGCAAGGAGAGACCACTTATGCAACAAACTTCAAACGCACTTGAAACTCCACAAACAAGTACATACAGCACCACTGCTTTCTTTTTGGAACCTGAAGGCCTCCAACTGAAACCGGAGTTTGTCATCATGCACTCTGGGCAGGAAGTTGGACATGGAGCCTGTATACTTCGCATCAGTGAAACAACTGAAACGCCAGAGAGTCTCATGAGAATCTTGATTTACACTAGTATAAGAACTCCGTAGATGTTCTTACCCATGATTTTCAATAAACAAATACATTGGAGTGGAATTCACATCAGGGCCTGTAGTGGCAACACAGTTGTCCACAAATATACGAAGGGGAACGTGGTTGTACTGCTTCACAGATGCCTGAATATTTAAGGTGTTGCCCAGGAAGAAAGTGTTCGAAGGCCTTTCAAACATCCAGTCGTCTTTAAAAGGGGGGGGCACACACACACTATAAGTAAAACTCAATGATTAAAGTATTACTAATATAAAGAGGAAATACAAACCAGTCATGATCTTCAAGGAGAAGACTAGAATGTCCTCTGAAACCTTGGTGGACGCATATGGGATCCAAGCTGGCTGCAGTTCACTACTGCTCACATTGTGTCTCCTGTAACGAAATACTAATTCATGTCCAGAAGATTGAATTGTGAAGTTGCACTAGTAATTCAAGTAAAGAAAACACTTGACCTGGGGTAGTGGCATTCAATACCAACTGTAGCAGCACTGGACCTTACAATTGGAGTGCCTTGCAATTCTGCTGGTCTATGGTCAAGGGTAAAGATATAGACAAGCTCACTGTCAGTCACCTGCAAGAGAGAAGGAAATTAGAAGCTGCTGAATATGCAGGACTACTGCAACGAGCAAATTCACATGGTTAAAAAGCCAGAAGACACACCACATGCTGACTACCACACTCATGGAGTTCAGATTGAAAGATCAGGACTCTGGCAGCCGCATCCACATTCACTACAGCACAGCCCCCTAGAGAGAGAAGAGAGGGCTCAAGCAGATGGCCAGTACCAAAGAAGTCCTGCTTCACTTCCACATGCACCCCATTTTCCCAACACTGGACTGCTACATTGTCAGAAGGCTGAGGCTGCTGCAGCTCAAAGTTAAAACCCGGCTGCACTGGCTCTTCTGGGACCTTTGGGAACTTCCAGGTCAGCTCCCTGACAGGGCCCAGCAATTCTTGTTTGGACTGAATACTTGAAGATGCCAGATCTGTTGTAAGTGGGGCCAGCTGGGGACTCGGAGACTGAACTTCATAAGGACCTTGGGTTGGCTCCCACTGCTCCCCAAGCAGAGAATCAACCCTTTGAGGTTCTTCCGTCAGCACCCGGGGCTGAAACACTCTGGGCTTTAGTCTGGCACTATACACATGATCAAATGCAACCAGCATGAAAAGCCCAAGCACACATTCCCTAAACCCCATTATCACAGCCACCATCTTACCACAGTGCAGTAAGGTGTTGTAGCACTATTTTATAGTGTCATTAATATCCCCCCCCGCCCACCCCCAAACAAGCTTAATTGCTCTGTGGACCAACCTAATCACAGAATCAATGCCCCAGCTGCACTGAAGTTCACTCATCAAGCCCCTAAAACAAAGAAAATGTAAATTAAAAACATTTTAGTGCTTCTGTTGCTATTTTAAGATATACAGTGTTTGACCTAAATTCATATCGCCAATGATAATTCCATCATGTTCAGCCAGGAATCTTGGGGTGATCCTTGATGATCAGCTGACCTTTAAGATCATATTGCAAAAACAGCACAATCATGCAGGTTTATACTACACAACATTAGAAAGATCAGGCCCTTCCTAACAGAACATGCAACACAGCCTTGTCATTAGGCTGGACTATTGCAATGCACTTCTGGCTGGACTTCCATCATGTGCAATCAGACCTCGCAAATAATTCAATATGCAGCAGCACGTCTTGTTATCATTGAGCCCAAAACAGCCCATGTCACACTGTTTCTCATCTCTCCACACTGGCTTTCAGTCACGGCTTGCATCAAGTTCAAGTCATTGGTGCTTGCTGACAGAACAGCCCCAGGCTTCACACCCTCCTGCCTCCACTTGATCTTACGAGTCTACACTCTTGCACACAAAAAAAATCCAGTAAAATATCATATCAAAGATGCCCATGCAACAACCTGGCAGAGGTTATAAACTGAGGTGTGTGCTCAGTGAGCACATAACAGACGTCCCTTCTAAGTGGACCGAAAGATGTCAGCTGCGAGTTTTCCTTTTTACTTAACAAATCTCTTTTATTTAAAATGTAAACATCTACGGAAAGTAAATAAGTCTGAGGGAACTGTTTTCTTCAAAAACTGCCACTTTCATGAAACTGACTGCCTTTTCCAGTACAGATGCACCCAATCTAGTATTTACAAGAAAAAATATTTTTCTTTTGAGTTTTTTACTGTCAGTTATGGTACATTTTACTCCTCAGTTAAATAAATGCCATTAATGTGTGTGAAGTCCTTTGAAGTAGTGTGTTTTTTACAGGCTTGGCTGTTGGTTGGCTCTCTCTCTCAAATCATGTTGCTTTGGCATGCCCTAATGGGTACATATTATTGCAAAAGTATTGTACATAGCAGAATAGAAACAAACAAAACTAAAATACATAAAATACATCTATAAATATATAGGCCTACATTTATATAAACATGAATTGTACTACTAATGCAGATGTGTTCACTCTTTACCTCTCAGTTTGTGGCATTTATAAATATGATGTGATACTAAAGAGGAATTAGGTCCTTCCCCAGGTAATATTCCTAATTTGTCATTTTCATGGAGTGATTGGAACTCAGGAATAATCTGTTGTATTTGACTGTAGTGAGTCTCTTAAGCATGTATATTTTTCACAGTGGAGGAGGAAGTGTTCCTCCGTCTCAACTGCTCCTGACCTACATTTGTTTCAGATTCGCTCTTCTGGTAACCACTTTTGTTTTTATTTCATCCTCTTCCTATGGCCAGCTGGTGGTCACTAAGTCTGTACTAGTCAGTAAATGTCTGTGTTAAATTCTTGACTGAGACGAGATAGTCAGCCAGACTGTACTCTGTTTAGTTTCAAAAAACAATACAGATGATTTTGGTCTTTCCAATGCTGTATGTATGTCTTTTTCTCTCTATTCATAATTTCTTTGATTCTTCCAGGTTTTTCAGGGTTGGTGATTTACCCCCGGTTTCACAGACAAGGCTTAAGCCTAGTCCCTGACTAAAATTTAAGTCAGAGCTTTTTTAACTGAAAAACTTGTACTGATAGATCTTGAAATACGTCAGTGCCCATGTTTTGTCTCAAGATGCACACCAGTAATGTTTTTCCTAGCATGTCTATAAAAATTACTTTAAAAATCCTAATTGAACTATGGCCTAGTCCTGGCTTAAGCTACACCCTGTCTGTGAAACCGGGCCATTGAGTGTTTTGTTAGTCAGATCTGACACATTACACAAAGATGACTTTGAACACTATTTTTTGCTTTAAAATGTAGAGAATCTTTAGAACTAGTTTAAATGAATCCAGAAATTTACTTTTTTAATAATTAGATTTTGGGGAAGACTGCTTAATTCCACTGTACATGTTATTAGGCATGTTTCTGTGGACACGAAGGATGCTTCTGCTGAACTTTACATGTAGACCTTCTAAAGGGCATTTGCACCAATCTTTATGGCTGTAGTTATTTGTTCCCCAGATCTCACTTTCATATAGAGCAAAAAAAGTCAATTCTGACGGGAAAGTTTTTTTCTTCAATAATTGCATTTGTATGGCTTGCCAAATTGAAATTTCCAGTGGAAATTAAGTGAGTCACTGAAGAAATCTAATAACTTTGTGGTTACAGACAAAATGGCTCAACACGAGAGCAAAGACATGAAATAAAACCTCACGCTTTAAAGAGTGGCTTGATTAGTGGAAACAGCAGATGGGCAACTCCAAGACACTTGCACACAGGTGTAATAGCAAATTCTACTACAGGGATGATTAGATAATTCAGTCACTTGTTTTTTTTAAACCAGTTAGCTAACAGATCTCCGTTTATGCGCTGCCATTTGTTTTCTATTCTATCAGTTTAAAATTCAGTTTCTTTTTAACTTTATAAACCTAAGAGAATGAGAAAGTCCCAGACATTTGTGAGTACTTAAAGCTTTATTTACAAGAATCAAATCACATTCTTGGCTTGACATTGGTTCTCCCAGACCTGGAGGGGGCAAACTTGGGCTCTTCCCTCCCACTGGAAACCTGCTGTTATAAAATGTAGCAAACCAGTCAACAAAGCCAGGATAAACCTTCAGATTTAGGGCTCAGTCACAGAGAGTGTACCTGGAACATGCCATCAGTCCTCAAACCACAGCTTGCGTCACAGCAGCCACACACACACACACACACACACACACACCTCACTACTTCCATCAGAAGATACCCATCTAAAACAAATAAATTGGTCTAGAGGATGCATTATAGTGTGTAGTTGCATCATCCAGCCAGACTCACCCATTTGCTCTAAAATAACAAGCCTTATGATTTATCAACCTGCACCGTAGCTGCACTTGCTTTTAGAAGTTATGTAAATCTGCAAAAAGACAGGCCACTTAAAATGCAACAAACGTCAAACGCACTTGAAAACACCACACAAACAAATACATACAGCACCACTGCTTGTTGGAATCTGAAGGCCTCCAACTGAAACTGGAGTTTGTCATTGTGCACTCTGGGCAGAAAGCTGGACATAGAGCCTGTATACTTTGCATCAGTGAGGCAACTGAAACACCAGAGAGTCTCATGAGGATCTTGATCCCCACAATTGTAGGAGAACTGTGCATGTTCTTACCCATGATTTTCAATAAATTAATACATTGGAGCAGAGTTACGTCAGGGCCTCTAGTGGCAACACAGTGGTCCACAAATATACGAAGGGGAACATGGTTGTACTGCTTCACAGACGCCTGAATATTTGATATCACCCAGGAAGAACACCTTTGAAGGCCTCTCAAACATCCAGTCATCTTAAAAGAAAAGAGACTCCACAATAAATGAATATAAGTGAAGCTCAAATACATATGAAAATGCTAGACTAAAAAGAGGAAGTGCAAGCCAGTCATGATCTTCAGGGAGAAGACCAGAATGTCCTCTGCAACCTTGGTGGACGCATATGGGATCCAAGCTGGCTGCAGTTCATTACTGCTCACATTGTGTCTCCTGTAATGAAATACTCATTCATGTCGAAAATATTGAACTGTAAAGTTGCACTAGTAATTCAAGTAAAGAAAACACTTGACCTGGGGTAGTGGCATTCAATACCAACTGTAGCAGCACTTGACCTTACAATTGGAGTGCCTTGTAATTATGTTGGTCTGTAGTCAAGGGTAAAGATATAGACAAGCTCGTTGCCAGTCACCTGCAAGAGAGAAGGAAATTAGAAGCTGCTGAATACGCAGGACTTCGGCAACGAGCAAATTCACATGGTTAAAAAGCCAGAAGACACACTTCCAGGTCAGCTTCCTGATGGGGCCCCGCAATTCTTGTTTGGACTGAATACTTGAAGATGCCAGATCTGCAGTAAGTGGGGTCAGCTGGGGCCTCTGAGACTGAACTCCATAAGGGCCTTGGATTGGACTCCACTGCTCCCTAAGATGAGTTAACCCTTTGAGGTTCTTCCGTCAGAACCCAGGGCTGAAACTAGTGATGTGACATTCTGCGCCGAGGCTTCGAAGCTTGTATCAAAAATACGAAACATCTGGCAGTGAAGCAGTGTACCGGAGCTTGATTCATTTTGCCATAACCACGTGATCAGTGACGTCCAAAGCTTCACTTTCGTGTATAACCACGTGACTGCTTCGTAATCTGATTCAAAAATAGCTCGAACCCCTTGCGCAGGTTTCGCGTGCCAAGCACCTCAGAACAGAGACTGAGCTCTTTTGAATTGTCAGCATGGAACCAGCCAAGAAAAAAGGCCGTTCGGAAGTCTGGCAGCATTTTCTTGTATCAACAAATAAAATAAGCTGCTAATAATAATAATAATAACAATAATTATTATTATTAGTAAGAATGGTATTTTAAAATAAATTATAATGAACTATAATATGAATAAACATTTACATGTGTATTTTATGCTTATTCAATGTATTATAAAATGTTTAATAGGCCTACATAATACAGGAAAAGAATTTCAATATATTAATACGACCTCCTTCTGTAGGTTGAGTGCTAATTTGCTCTCAACAGCTTCCTTATAATAACAACACATCCTCCATGTTGAGACAATTTAGAGCTAAACATGCACTCACTAACCAGTTCGCAAGCATTTCACAATAATGTCCTTTTCTTTTGATTATATATGCCTACATGAGCCTTGCTTATGAATCCATAGATTTAGGAATAAGGATAAAGCTTATTTGAATAAGGCTGCATGTGTTGATCAAAGCACATTCATAAAAAAAAATTGTTTCTGGGCAAGTTAATTTATGCCATTTATTAATTCTTTCATGAATACATTAATAAGCTACTGTGTACTGCATCAACGCAGAAAAACTTTATTTTAGAAGAATTTGGTTGTATTGCTTTTGGGGTTTTCAGAGCAGAAAGTGATTTATTACATGAAACAACCAACAACATACATAAAATAATGATTATTATAATAATGGGCCATCTGGGACTTACATCACCTTCACCTTTTGACCAGAAGATGTCGTTAGTGTGCGCAGTGTTGGAAAGCTTCGAGTAATGAACCTTTTTACGATACACTTGAGGGGAAAGCCTTGGTGCTTTGAAAAGCTTCATTTCACCATCACTAGCTGAAACACTCGAGGCTGAGATCTGGCACTGTACACATGATCAAATACAACCAGCACTAAAAGCCCAAACACACATTCCCTAAACCCCATTATAACAGCCACTATCTTACCACACAGCAACACAGCAGTAAGGTGTTGTAGCACTATTTTATAGTGTCATGAATACTCTCCCCGCCCACCCCCAAACAAGCTTAATTGCTCCGTGGACCAACCTAATCACAGAATCAATGCCCCAGCTGCACTGAAGTTCACTCATCAAGCCCCTAAAACAAAGAAAATGTAAATCAAAAAACAAAGAAAACATTTGAGTGCTTCTGTTGCTTTTATTTTAAGATATAGTTTTTGTTTTATTACACTTTTTTTGGTTTCATATAGTTTTATTTGAAGTTTTTGATGGTTATCTTTGGGATAGAGATATCATGAATATTTCTTACATTGTTAATGTCTGATGTGCTCTTGTCTCCACCACGAAAAGTTACTTTGAATGACTACACATCTTCAACTTCCTCAATCATTTATTTATTTGTAATGAAGACTGATTGACTACATTTAGATGAATGAAGATACTCCAGTGGTTCCTGTAAGTGAGTGCAGGAACAGGGACTGGACATTCCTAAAATCATAAAAGTAATTACCAGAATACTGTCTGGATATCATACACTGGCTGCCAATATTGTGTTCAACTATACACCTCTCTGCTTCAAAGTGAAATTTTTTCTTTTAACATCCTTGACAGTAAGTGCAAACACATGCGCCAGACACATGCTAAGGGAAACAAAAGCCCATTAACAGAAGGCTATGATGGCGATAACATCTACAGGAACTTCCAAATACAGCCCCATTATGTTCAAATAGACTCCAAACATGTCACAGGAAGATGGGAATTTCACAGGAAAAATAAATCGCAGTTAATCACAGCACTTTGCCTTGCTCAACCTTAATACATCAATTTTGTTCTAAATAAAAATAATACTTGCCTTGAATTTAAATGACTAAAGCCGTGGCATTGACACTGTAAAATGATATCAAACCTTTTTTCCTTTTTGAGAAGGCCTCTGCTAAAAAACAAAACACTTGGCACTGGCACCTTTTAGGATCACTTTAATTGAACAACGAATACACCATTTAGTGTAAAAATAGTTTTGCTGTGCAAGCTCTCTCATTTAACCTCTTAATGGTAATAGACAATGAGGGTCATATTCAGGGTCTCAGGGTAGGCTAGAGGAAACTGGTAAAGGTTTCAACTTAAGAAACAGGATGGGAAAATCACTTCTGTTCAATACACATGCCATCTATAAAATAAGATCCATTAAGGGTTCTATTGAAAATCCCACTATACGCACTATAACTATATAAATGTAAGACTTCACACAATAATGGGCCTTTACAATTTAATTGTAATGATGAAAACAGAGTGATTGATTCAGTGAAATGTTTTCTCACCAAATGCGAATCCATACACATTTGCATGCTTGTATCTCAATGCAAAATTTCTCAATGAATTCCAGTAGCAAATTAGACATACCATGAATCATACAGACATTCTTTTATCTGTTCCTGATCTCAACACATTCCATGATGGAGACAGGAGACTGGATATGTTTATCACTCTGCAAAACACATGCAGATTTCCTGTGCAGGTTAGACCTCGCTATCAAGGTCAGTTATCTAACCTCAACTTTGACACTGCTGACAGATCAGTACACATTTATTTAATTAAATCCAAATGAAAATGAGGTATAGCTGAAGTGTTATAAATTTGTATACTTTCAAGAAATGTTCATGCCCATGAATTTAGAGTGATCAATTTAGACTTTTATTCCATAGTGATTTCATAGTCTTTGAAGACAGATTTGAGCTTTTCCACTGTGAGAGCATGGTCAGCCTTCCCATATCCCTAGAAAAAGAAAATAAATGTGAGCTTATCTCTTTAAAAGCAGGCTTTGACTCAAAACACCAAGAATATGTCTAACAAATAACATTTGTATGAAAGATATGAAAGGCCCACACTTATTTTAATGCACTGCGGTTTGTTCACTCTATATATCCGGTCTATTTTAAGCATATTAAAGGGTCCCCTTATAATTATGAGATGTGATCTGATCTCCTATGAAATTTATTTGAAATAAAGATAAATATCTGAATAGTAGGCCTACTTCTACCTTTTGTGTCTCTATGATACTGTAGTTGTTGCTGTTGTCCATGTAACCCCTGTTGTAACCTTATGTCACAATATTAAGTGCTTGTTATAGTGGTTAAGGGTGTTACCGTAGACTCTCCAAACACCCGAAGTTTCTTTTCTGCATTGTTGTGCTCAATCTTGCCACCACCAAGACAACTACACTCCAGTCCCAAAGCCTCCATTGCAGGATTCACTTTTTCAAATATGTGATCTGAATAAAAAAAGTTGAGTGAATAATGAACCATTCCAGAAATGATCATGATCATGTTTATTCTGAGATTTGGTGAGACTGACAACAGTTAGCTAGAACTATATCCTCTTCAAAACATAGCATCTCAATCAAGCCTCAAAATTAATTCAATGTTATACCAACGTTTTTATGTTGACAGGTTACTTTAGATGTTTTCCTCAATGTCAATGAACAGAGTGGATGTTACCAGTTGATTTAGAAATACTGCTGAGCTGTCTGAGATGGATCAAGTTAACTCTCTGGCTTGCAGAGACAGACAGTCACGCTATTGCACTTGAAAGCGTGCACACTTACTGTGGTACTCCGCAGTTTTAGTTCCCCTCACTATCACTTTTTGTTCCGTTCCACCTTTAACCTTTATGTTCACTAATATGTATTTAAACTTTCCCTCCGGATCAATATCGACATCGGGCACTTTGCTCAGCGCGTCTGCCATCTTCGCTGGAGCAGCTGCAGGCAACAGACAGACGAACCTTATACAGTCATCACGCACGCACGCACGCCAGTATGCGATATCAACAGACGCTCCAAACCGGAAATACGTAATGAAAATAGCACGAAGAAAAGATTTACATTAGAACGAATGAGCGAATTAATAAATTAATATTGGTAGAAACTTCAATTAAAGGAAGCTGTTTTTGAACGTGGCAGAAACTATCAATTAAGTAAATGAATTAGGTACAAAATATAAATTCAGACATTTTTATTATTATTATTATCTGGTTCTTCATACAGTTTACGTCAAGCTTGAAAAAAATTAAATGTGCCTGTTATCTCCCTCTCACAACCTCTCCCTATCTACAGACCTGCAGGCTTCCCCTCTCAGCCCACATCAGCTACTGTATCTAATCAAAATAGCCTAGTAGGCCTAATTCCTGTGGTTCTTGTTTTAGGAAACTTTTCCATGTTGTTCATCTAGAATAAACAAAAAAAAATCCCAAATTAATGCTATAAATGATGAGTAACCAGGAGTAACCAGGATGTTGCACATTTTCACCAACACCAAAAACGTCTGTTTGTTTGTTTTGTATGCCTTGTTATTGTTATAAAGGTTATTTAAGTTTTGATGTTATCAATTTATCAATTATTGTTACTTTTCCTTTGCCTTTTATGTATAGATTTTCTTTTTTAAACCATGACCCAGACATTCAGTCATAAACTGAAAACTGAACTGAACTTATTATAAGCCTAATATTATCATAATAAAAAATGTTTATTATCCTACATTTGAAAAACTATGATAATCCAAAGCACAATCATTAACCTTTTAATTATTTATTGTAAAAATATTTTGTTTTTTTCCCTCGGAAATGTCCCTCAGTTGTGACATCATTTCTATCAGATACATTTGCCCAAATAAAAACATAAACATCATATGTAGGATAACAGATTTTTTTATAGTGCAACATTTCCTAGCAAGCTGTACTTTTGAACATAGAAAGTCAACCTTTTTTTCAAAAATTTTTTTAAATGCTATTTGCATCATCATCAATTAATTAATTCATTCTGCTTCTAGCCCAGTCTAAGATGTGATAACTATTTCATTGCAATTAAATTAATCCACTCTGATCATTAAGGTGAATAAAAAGAATAGAAATAATCATCCTTCATTGGAGATGTTTATATCAGATTTGTTTTTAAATGGATATGTTTGAATGAGTTTTATATCAATTAGATAAGTTAACTCTCACAAATGATTTTGACACACATTTATTATTATTGTTTTCTCTTCTTTGCTCACTGGTCATTTTCCGGTGCCCTCATGGCAGCTATTTCGGTAACATGGAAGCTTTTACAACACTGTGCAAACACATTAAACGGAGTAGCATCCAAAAAGGGTCAAGGTCACACAGAAATCAAGCAGCAAAAACTCAAACTTCGAAACGAGAAACCTATGGGATCTTAAGTACAATAACAGCTTTTAAACAAAAGAAATTTGATACAATGATTCCTGTCTTACTTTTGATTTTTACTTTTAAACTGAATTGTGAATATTCTTATGGGTGTTCCTTGTAATAGTTTATAATACGTATTATTATTATTGTTCTTTTTACTTTTGAATAATATAATTTTGTAAAATTAATTAATTGTCTTAAAATTTTATGGTATATTTTCATGACATTTACAACACAGAGTAGAAAAATCCCCATTAATTATATTTCCAAGTAACTGGGAAGATACAGTAAAGGCACCAATGGAATATTATTACTGGCAAAAATTCCTAGTGAATCCCCTCTTGACCCATATTGTATCCCTTTTTCCTTTAATAAACAGAGCTGAAGATATTCAGGAAATGAGAGTGTTTCTGCCATTAGATCTCCCTGTTGATTACTTTTTCCACACCAAAAAGTGAAAGTTGTAATTGTATACACACTAAATAAATAAATGCATTTATACCATTTTTTAAAAAAGTGTTAAAAATGAAAGTGTTATTTCTATTTCTGAATATACTGTGAAAATATGCCTTCCTCCTGCTGTGGCCATATCAGCACCAAAAGCTCTACAATATTTTCCGAGAGGTCACTTCCTTGCAAACTAATACCTTGAGAGTGTAAAAAAAGAGAGTTAGAGAGGGGTATTTCCACAAATTAGAATTACATTGCTTTTATTGGCTGATGTCACAAGTAGATCCGGGAAGGGAAGTTCTGAACCATAGCTGAGCTCCTATATAAATGCCCCAATAGAGTGATTACCAAACCAGATTCTCGCATCAGAACCATCATATTAGTAGAGAAGTACAGAGAAAACAATTAAGAGGACCATTTCATAGCTGTACATCACTGACAATGGTACGTAAAGAATTTAAATGATATATTTCTATCATTTTAGTATCAATAACTATTATGTTCATCCAGTTGATATAATTCTTTTTCAGGGCACCTTAAACAAAGTACCATCGCAATTTTTGGCTTCCCTTCTTCTTATTTCTTCAGGTAAGAAAGCAAACAATACTAGTGTAAAAAAACTCAACTGAGTAAATGCATCCTGTAAACATACTCAAAGTTGCAATGGTTTAATTCTGCAGTGCTGAACTTATGGAGAGGCACTGAAGGCTGGTCATATCATTCCTCAAATTTCACTATGAACTGGGAATCTGCAAGACACTGGTGCAGGCAGCATTACACCGACATGGTAGCCATCCAGAACAAAGAAGAGATTTATCACCTCAACAATATCTTTCCAAAAGTCAATGGATATTACTGGATTGGCATTCGTAAAATTAATGGCAGTTGGACCTGGGTGGGAACTAATAAGACACTTACCAAGGAAGCTGAGAACTGGGCAGGTCAGGAGCCCAATAATGGAGGGAATAATGAAGACTGTGTGGAAATATACATTAAAAGAGGGAAAGATGAAGGCAAATGGAATGATGAATCCTGCTTAAAGAATAAGACTGCACTGTGCTACACAGGTAGGTGGTCTTTATGCTAATTCTAAAGTTTATTTATGACAGGAGTTCACAAACTTTTGGGGGCCAGGGACCCCATACAGGGGAGAAAACTTTTCCAAGGACCGTCTCATAATTACAATAAAGATTAAGCATATACATACTACAATTTGCACTCTTAGATGACATTGTAACTTCTAGATTACATTTTTTTTTATGTTTTAATTTTTCTGGATTTTTTTTGATGGGTAAATTAAACTGTAGTAATCAAAAAGCATATCTGATTTGATAAGATTTCATTAACTGAAATAATAAAACTTAAATGTAACAAATATAATGTAAGTAATTATCCATTTTTTCTTTCTCAGCATCCTGCAAAGATGACTCCTGTGTCAGTGGTCAAGGAGAGTGTGTCGAAACCATAAACAGCCATAAATGCTCATGCTTTGGGGGTTTCTATGGAGAGCGATGTGAACATGGTGGGTTATATTTCTCTAAATACTGTTAAAATATGTTGCCAATGAAAAGTGTGAAATGTAACCATGTTACCTGTTTTCTGATTTTCAGTTGTAAAATGCAAACAAGAGGACGTCACCCCAACAGATCATGCTAGCATCCAGTGCACTCATCCTCGTGGAAATTTCTCATATGACTCTCAGTGTGAATATTCCTGTGAAGAAGGTTATGAACTAAAGGGTTCCAGAACGACAAGATGCACTTCTACCACAGAGTGGTCAAGCAAACCACCAACATGTGAACGTGAGTTGAATTTACATTCTAAAATAAAAATGACACATTTGATTTCATGCTTTTTAAAACACTTTGACATCTTTTTGCAGTTGTTCAATGTCCAGAGCTGATAAAACCACAGAAAGGCCAAATGCAGTGTCAGCATCCAATAGGCATCTTCAGCTACCAATCCACCTGTGAGTTTATATGTGCAGAAGGATACACGTTGAGAGACTCCAGCTCCTCTACACTGTTCTGTGGGGCAACGGGACGCTGGAATGATTCACAACCCACTTGTGAAAGTAAGAGGGGATTAAATTTGCTTAGAAAAACTTCTATTACAATAGTTCAGCAGTAGCTCTGCTCTTTAACATCTCTGCTTTTGGAGTTTAATGATAATCCTCTTTTTCTGAATTTCAGTTGTAAAATGCAAACAAGTGGAAGTGACCCCACCAGATCATGCTAGCATCCAGTGCACTCATCCTTATGGAAATTTCTCATATGACTCTCAGTGTGAATATTCCTGTGAAGAAGGTTATGAACTAAAGGGTTCCAGTACGACAAGATGCACTTCTACCACAGAGTGGTCAAGCAAACCACCAACATGTGAACGTGAGTAGCATGTATATATGTGCAAACAAAAAGAAATTTGATGAATATTTTACAATCACTCCTTGAAAACAACTCTCATGAATACCGTCTGATTTTCCCCTTTCCTCACAGTTATTCACTGCCTAGCCCTTGACAGTCCTGTCAATGGAGAGCTGAGCTGCACTTCCAGCTTTAATTATGGGAGCAAATGCAGCTTCAGTTGTGCTGAAGGATTCCACCTCCAGGGAGCTTCAGAGATCAGCTGTACAAAAGCTGCAAAGTGGAGTCAGGAACCACCTCGCTGTGAAGGTAATCAATAAACTTTTGACTAATTTATGAATTCACAGGTTAATTTATTGTAATTCAAAAAATAAGTTAGCCTAAGTGAATTTTATCATACTAAACACAATGTCTTTTTTCAACTCTGTAGCAGTGCTCTGCCCACGACTTTCTGAGCCAGTCAACGGGCATATGAACTGCTCATCTGAAGAACCCACATTTGGCACCTTCTGCATCTTCAGCTGTCATGAAGGCCACCAACTTGAAGACCACAGTAACGAGATATTGATGTGCAACAACAATGGGAGCTGGTCAGGGGAAGTGGCGGTGTGTTTAGGTAAACAGCGGATAAGGACTGTGGGATGCACATAAGCCATTTGGCTGATGAAGTGAGAAAGACATTCTATGGCTTATTCCTTTTATTTGTATTTTCAGCTCATCCTGATCCCTCTGCATCGCTCTTCGAAGCAACAGAAGTGACTCTTGGTGTTTCAGGTGCTATCAGCATGTCCGGTCTGGGCTTAGCCCTCTGGATACTGAAGAGACTGAGGAGAAAAGGTGAGGCAAACAGTCTACTGAGTTTGTCCTAATTCTTTAATGAGATACTGAAAATGAATTGAAATGCTAAATTATGTCTTTTTGTTTTCAGCTAACAATTTTGAGCTGAACAGGTGAGATATGTCTTTTTTTTGCAGTTATATTTTTCTTGTATCATTACTGTCATTATTTATAACTTTTGGTACATACAGGACTATATCTGCTTTTGTCTATTTAATTTTTAGTACCTTGGATACTGAGGATCCACCACAGTCTTATAAGAACAGTGTTGACAGTCTCATATAGAGGAAAATAGCATCAAATAGCATACAGCATATATGGTGAGCATATATTCCTCATGCACATACAGGCCAGTATGTGTAACGATAGTGATGTAACTTATTCCAGTGAACAATTCATTGAAAAACTAAATTCTTCTTCAAGGGACTCACAACCGCCTCACTGGACATAAAAATTGATGTCATCACAAATGATTTAAGGCACTTGGTTATTTTTATACTAGGCAACAGTCCTAACTGAATGTGATTTTTACTTCCTAACGGAAGCTTTTATGATTTGCTTGACTGAACATATTGTTCTGTACTGTATAAAAGTATTTGTTTTTGTGCTATTATTATACACATCTTTTGTACTATTTATTATTCCAAAACTGTATCGGTCCTATTAAACTATTTTTACATGTAAATCAATAAAGTGTGACTTTTATAATGGCATGACTTGGGTGTTTCAATGCATTTTCAACTTTATGAAAAACATACATTTAGCATTTTTCAACATCAAAGCATGAATACGCATTTATGTGATTGATCATTCCATCTGAATTATCAGCAGTATATTTGAATCTTAACACCTAAATAAAGGCTAGAATTGAGGTCACTGTACTCTGCAAGTGCATAATGCATTGTTATTGAAGTGAAAGGTTTTGTTCAAATAACACAGCCCAGGTCATGTTCATCTGGACGTATCCTGTGACAGACTTACTTTCCTTCAAGCTGTATATAATCATCAAGTGTTTGTTTTATTATATATTTTAGTGAGTTCTCTTTTTCAGAAATACCTTTCAGAGGTCAAAGTGTCTTCTGAACAAATTACCCACATTTAATTATTCGTATTCTTTTTTTATGACGAGTGTAGTCTTCTAATCATTCAGTCATAATCATCTAATCATTATGTGCATCTCAGCACCATTCTCTTTGTGCAAGTGTTGATTTGACAAGATAAAAGAACATACAAGTTAACCAGCAATTTCTAAGTGGCATCTCTTGACTAATACATATGATGGGACATTTCTCTTAGGCTGAAGAAAGAAAGATATGTGGCCTGGGGATAAGTAAATAATCTAGAAATGTTCATTTTTGGGAGAACTACACCTTTAATCTATTTGTAAATGTAAACAAATATAGTTTGACTTTCATGACATCATGAGTATTACATTTTCTACTTTCAGCTGAATCCCTAAAACTTCAAAAGCATAAACTTATAATTTTTCAACACCAGTGTATAAACTCCAGTGTATAAATTCCCCACCAACTCCATAAGAGTGGTGGGGAAGTCGTGGCCTAATGGTTAGAGAGTCGGACTCGTTATCCAAAGGTTGCGGGTTCGAGTCCCCGGCCGGCAGGGATTGTAGGTGGGGGGAGTGAATGTCCAGCGCTCTCTCCACCATCAAAACCACGACTGAGGTGCCCTTGAGCAAGGCACTGAACCCCCAACTGCAGCATAAATGGCCGCCCACTGCTCCGGGTGTGTGTTCATGGTGTGTGTGTGTGTTCACTGCTGTGTGTGTGCACGTTGGATGGGTTAAATGCAGAACACAAATTCCGAGTATGGGTCACCATACTTGGCAGTATGTCACTTCACTTCACTAAAAAATAAATAGTAAGTATGATTGATCGTTCCATTTGTAGGATGATTGGCCATATATTTGAATCTTAACACCTAAATTAAGGCTGGGAATGAAGTCTCTGTTCTCTTTATCTTTCGTCACCTTTAAGTGAATAAATCCATTAGCATTGTGAATACAGTGAAAGGTTTTGTTTAAATGACCCAGGTCATGTTCATTTGGACGTATCCTGTGACTGTGTCATTCCCTGAAGCTGCGTATAATCAGGGAGTGTTATCTATTTTTAGTGAGTTAGCTTTTACAGAAATATCTTTCAGAGGTTAAAGTGATCACCTCTGCACCATTCTATTTGTGCAAGACAGCGTTTTACGAAAAGATAAAAGAACATATAAAAGATAAGCAGTTTCCTAAAAGTGGCATTCTTTTCCAGGTTGTTGCATAATGTTTATTCTTTTGAACCTGTGAGGAAACATCCTGCAATTTAATGCTAATGACTTATATATATGGTGGAAAAACCCACTTTGCCCAGTTTTCAGGGCAGAACAGACTGTTGAAGCGCAACTAGAGCTGCGATGAACAATATTCTACTAACGACAAGTGACTCCGTCTAAAGGAGACTAAAGAGAACCATGGTATGCATCTATTATGAAGCTCTGCATTTCATTTGAACCTTTTGGTTCAATACATGCCTTTAAAAAAGTACTATTCATTTATACTAGCAATTATGGCTGTTTTTATTGTTCAGGCTGGAGGTGTTGTGGTGCTTAAAACGACATCTGTGCACATAGGAGCTTTGATACATCTCTGCTTCATATTCGGTAAGTGAATTCTACATTCATCATCCTTCTAGTATAAAATAAATCTGAGAAATAAATTTAACTTTAACTTTTGATGGGCAACATTTTAGTCAGTGTTGAAGGATGGACCTATCACTGGACAGACAATAAGAGTATGACCTGGACTGAGACAAGATCATGGTGTCAAACACATTACACAGACATTGTGATGGTCCACAATGAAAATGTAACACAATTCCTTAAAGAAAATGTGAAAAAAAGATCATCTCCCTACTACTGGACTGGATTGCAGAAGATCAATGGCACTTGGACGTGGGTTGCCAATGGACAACCCATGGAATATGAAAACTGGGCACTCAATGAGCCCAACAACAAGAGTAATGAAAACTGTGTGGAATTGTACACCAACAGCGCAAACAATGATGGAAAGTGGAACGATGAAAACTGTCAATTGGAAAAGTATCCTTTATGCCAAAAAGGTAAGGAGTTGGAGATGAAAGGTGTCTCACTTGTTCAATTTGTTGATCCATTTCTGGTTAGAGCACAAATTTTTATGTGAATAACCTTTATGTGTCTAAAACAAATCTGAGTGTTTTAATAGTTCAGAAAGGATATATATATATATATATATATATATATATATATATATATATATATATATATATATAAATCTAGGCATTTTCTTTCAGCACACTGTACAAATGATACATGCACTGATAGAGAGGACTGCAAAGAGCAAGTCAACAGCTTTACCTGTGTGTGTAAACCTGCTTTCTCTGGGCCAAAGTGTGAACCAGGTCAGGACAAACATTATTTCAACAGATAGACAAATGCAAAGTGTAAGATCTGATGCAGGGGGGAAAACAATGTTAAATGTATATATATAATACTGCATGTATAACTTTATGATAACCTTTACTTAAAGGAATATTTAACCTAAAAATGAAAATTGGCTGAAAATATACTCACCCTCAGGTTATCCAAGATGTAGATGAGTTTTTTCCTCATCAGAATCGTTTTTCTGTTGTAGCGAAGTGTTTTCCCATTCTTTTGTTTGGTGGTGGATTGATGAACTGCACTGAAGGACATGACAGTACAAGATCTGCCTGTAGAGTACAGTGTCCACCTGGACATCTGCTGCTTGGTTTTGTTGAGTTCACCTGCAGAGCTGATGGCACGTGGGAGTCTTCATTTCCACTAATGTGTGCAAGTGAGGATTTTTTTTTTTAGTTGTGTGCTGCAGATAGAAAGTATAATGAGAGCAACATGCAATAATATTAGGAAATGATAAGGGTGTTTACTTTACTTTTTTTGAGGAATTTAATTTCAGAATATTTTAGTTAATTTTTAAGATAGCATTTACAAGAAATATTCAGGGAACAATACCTATATATTTATTTTTACTACCACGAAGCTGCTATGTTATTTTAACTCCATAAGAGTATGTTGTTATTTATTTAACAAATTCATATATCTATAATCTGATTTAATTATGAATCATTTCCACACGCACACACACATTTCTTTCAAAACCAACCCTGTTACATTCAAAATATTGAGGCTTTGAGTAACATTGGTCCAAATCATGTTTGAGCACATGGTTAAATTAAAAATAAATAAATGAACTTATTACTTTTTAAATGGGAGAAATGTAAGACAGGAAAAGAAAATGGAGGGAAAGGACACATTTTCAATCTTAAAAAAAGATTCATAATGCATTTTAGAAAAAACAACAGCAATATTCTGATTATAAGTGAAAACATTTTGGCATAAAATGAATTATTTACAGATTTGTTATATCTTTCCTCAGGTTATGTCCATTTTCTGTTTGCTCTTTTGGCATCTGTTGTCATCTCAGTGTTTTGTGGCTGTTTATTTTGTTGCTCCAACTGCAGTAGGAGTGAGTATACTGTGAAGTTTTGAAAAGTGTATCAAATTCAAGCAATTTAATGCAAAGAGAAATATATGTTGTATTAAGTATATTTATATTTTTATTTTATTGTAGGTAAAAATGCAGTGAGATTAAGGTAAATTATGTTTTTAAATTAAGTTTGGACAGTTCACAGAAATCTTACTCCTCCATGTTTTCTTGCAGAACTCAACAAGAAACGGTGAATCCAGCATATGAGGCAGAACACACACCACTAGAGGGCCCTCTCTGTTCAGCATAAACATTTCTAATCTGGATGTCTATTCTATGGTGGCCGAGAAGTGCAAAACAAATCACGATTCTGAAAACAAAATAACAAATTACAAATGCAAATGCAAATCTAAAAAACAAAATAACAATTCAGAAAACACAGCAATTCCGAAAACATTATAACAAGTAAGAAAACACAACGACAAATCAGACAAACCGGAAGAGGTATAGGAATAGATTACTTACCGCTGACTGGACGAGACATCTGTCAATCAAAGTGTACAGGAAGAACGAGAAGAAGAACAGCAGAGTCAACTGAAGCATCAGCTCCAGTGGTGCAGATGATAGAGTGCGTGTCGTATACAGTACAGTAGTATACATAGCACAAAATCCTGCTATTTTCACTTAGTGTAAATAGGTATTTGCACTTAGTTAAATAGCCTCTATTGCTGTTTACACAGTGCAAATAGCTGCTGCCTAAAAATATACATGCATGCATGTACCTTTGAATCAGAATACAAAAAAAACGTGTTAACGCTAATGGGAGTGACGGTAAATTTTACATAGTTCTGTCAAATAGCGATAGCAGCTAACGTATTTACTTAACGTATTATTAAGTGAAAATAGCAGGATTTTGTGCTATATATACTACTTGTTGCAAATAGTGGCAATTATCTGCACCTCAATATTGTAGTAAAAAAACGATATGCAATAATAACGTACTGAGTGTAAATTATAATTTTAATTCAAATTATTAAATGGATGCCACCTTATTGGTACAAGCCCTCCCTACTCCTACCCTAACACTACCTGATACTTTATTTTCAACTTTTTGATTATTTCCTTAATTTGTATTGAAAATAAATGCCTTTCCGATGTGATTCGAGATTTGAGTTTGGCAAAAGGCGGGATCGAACCCAAGTCGATCGCGTCAAAAAACACGATGACAGTCTGCTGTTCTTCTTCTCGTTCTTCCTGTACACCTTGATTGACAGATGTCCCGTCCAGTCAGCGGTGAGTAATCTATTCCCAAACCAATGGCGCTGTCTCAAACTATACCTACCTCTTCCGGTTTGTCTGATTTGTCGTTGTGTTTTCTTACTTGTTATAATGTTTTCGCAATTGTTGTTGTGTTTTCTGAATTGTTATTTTGTTTTTTAGATTTGCATTTGCATTTGTAATTTGTTATTTTGTTTTCAGAATCGTGATTTGTTTTGCACTTCTCGGCCACCGTACTATTCTGGTTTTGACTCAAATCTTCTTCTGTTCGTTCTTTTTCATTCTAGCTTTGCTTGTGCAAATATTAAATAGTCAATAATCTCTTTGTCATCTTTTGTTCAGAAATGCTATATGTTGTTCATTGTTACTGTACAAAAAAACTAAACAAAAATAAAAACATTATGAGCTGTAGAATTTGTGACATTAAAAATCATCAATTATTGTATTTTATTTCTTATTGTATTGTATTGCATATAACAGCCTCTTAATCACTCTTGTGTTGCTTTTCCTTTATGGCAGCCAGTGGCAGCTGGTGTAAAAATTTCTTAGGTAGGGAGCCATGTCCAACAATTTTAGCATCCATCCCCATATGACAGTATAACAAAAGGAAATGTATTCAAACTTTGAACAATTTAAAGGTGGGGTAAGTGATTTCTGGTAGCCAATGCTGATATTTGAAATCATCAAAACAAACACACCCCTACACCAAAAGGGTCTTGCCCCTATTTTGATAGCTCCACCCCACACATATGTACACATCCCACATTGTAAAAAAAAAAAGAAAAGTTGAGCTTTTTGCAGATTTTTGAGTTCTCTCAACTTATTTTTGTAGGAGATTCTCAACTTTTTGTTGTATAAACTTAAAACAAGTTGAGAAAACTCAAAAATCTGCTGAAGTTTGTTGCCTTAAAATTTTAAGTTGGCTCAACTTTTTTTACAGTGCAGGCAACGATTAGTTATGTGAAACAAAGCAGAACTCATTATGCCGTGCCGCGACATGACAAATCCCAGACAGTAAACTGCTGCTGCATTCTATTTATGACGTATTGACACAAATTTCAAATGATTTTCATCGTTCTTTTTGTTGCGTCCAGAGTAGACAGACTTTAGCTGCTGTGGCGCGGCGTCTGGTGTACACACGGTGTAAGCTTTCTTTTGTTCTGCAGACGGTTTCCTCTTTTGTTTTATATCTGCCATCTCTATCTTTCTGTCGTCGCTCGGCTAATGTCCATCATGTGCACTGAGCGCTCTCTCCTCGCATCTTGAGTAGACACGCCTCTTACTGCTGATTGGCTACAAGTTTGTTTTAGTACTCGGTCCGACTCAGTTTTCTAAAGCATTTTTGAAAAAATACACACCCCACCTTTAAATAAAGATACTTGTTTTACCAAGTTAAAGTCTGAGGAAGATTCCCACAAATCTATATTTCCTGCAAGCTTTTTTCAAGATTAATTAAAACTAAATATTTAGATATTTAATTTTCATAATCCACAATTTATGTATACAGTGCAACAGCAAACACTGAGGAAAGTTTTCATTTTCATTTTCAAATACATCTGCAAGTCAAACTGCAATGCCAAACAGGACCACACGGAGATGCCAACAGACCACTACAGCAGTCGCCTTAACCTGACTGTATATAAGGATCCATTCAGAATTGTTAAACAGAGCAAAACAAAGATTTAAAAATAAATAAAAACATTCTGAATTGGTCAAATGTGGCGATCTGAAGGAGGCTCGACATCACCAGCGAACATTTCCTCTGTCAGAGTGAGTGCTGATACCCATATGTATATAAACACCACATACCATTGCAAACTCCTATATAAATGCTTCACATCTTCAATATGTTTAATAGGCTACACTACAATAATAATATAATAAACTTTGATATGAATATCTCACATTTCTGACACAATACCATGGTGCCGTGTTACTACAGTAAATCCATGGCAGCTACATGATGGTGATTTGTAGATTGAAATGCCTTCTGACTGTATATTTGCGCGCTGTTTCTGGTCTTCTTTGCTGGATTCAAGATGATCTTCACACTGGATCTCACAGCGCAGTTTAGTGCTTGCGTACGGTGGCCGAGAGAGGTCAACGCGCTGCAACTTCAGAAAACACATACAAATCGAAAAAGCACCAGCAAATCAAAAAACCAGCATAAACGCATCTTCTCTAGTAAGCTTGCAGCGCTGCACTGCCGTTTGAACTTTGAGCCAAGCGGATAAATGGTCTGTGTGACGCGGCTCGAATGAGTAGCGTTGTTCCGTTCTGCTTTTGTGGCATAATATCAAACATTTAGCGAACTCTTGTTATCGTTTTATCAAGGAAAATTATATCACGTTCCATCATTAATAAATAACTACACAAGAACACATGAGTAATGCAATATTAGCACTCTAGTAACTACTAGTAACTAACAAGAAACTCTTTTTAATGAATTAGTAAGTAATAGTGCTTAGTCGAATGTGGTAGTTCACTAATCAGTAACTATTATTTTTTCATACCTCCCTAAGAACTACTGTATACAGGTTCATAATTAATATGAATAATACATGACGTACAATTACTTCTAAAGTAAAGGTCATGGTAACCCACTAGTAATGACTCAAGTATTACCAAATTCTTCAGAAGGAATTACTAATTATTTGGATCAGTATTCTAAAGTGTAGATCATGATAACTCCCTAGTAATGACTGAAATCATTGTAAGATTTTGAGAGTGTTGTAAAGCATTGGAAAGCAATTATTCATTTGTTACTACATCCTTCTAAAGGAATTACAAATTTTTTGGATCAGTATTCTAAAGTGAAGATCGTGATAACTCCCTAGTAATTACTGAAGTCATTGTAAACTTTTAAGGTTTTGGTAAGTAATTAATTATGCTAGATTTGGTAACACTTAAATCATTACTAGTGGGTTACCGTGGCGTGATCTTCACTTTAGAATACTGATCCAAATAATTAGTAATTTCTTCAGAAGGATGTAGTAACACTTGAGTCCAGGTGGCTGGTGGAAAATTTTCTAGGTGGGACTATGATAATATTCATAAGATGATATAACATAAGTTTTTTTAATAATGTATTATGCATTCATTATAATGCCTTAAAATACCCTTATAATGTATTATAAATACAGGCCTCATAGAAAGTGTTACCAAAATTACAATGCCATGCAATTACATTACCTGCTCATGGTCTTCGGTATCCATAACGTGGAGAGAAAATTAGCAGTTTGCAGAAAAAAAAAAAAAGATATTGTCAGGCACATTACAGATTGTAAGCTGTGTGTGGTACTAAGAAAACATTGTACAAAAGCCACCAAGAAAATGCACTTTTCACAGCTTGTAATACTTTTTTACAAAACAAACAAAAATTGTACATCACGCTTACCTTTTCCACTCATCTACTGTGCCTACAAACGCTGCTTTATCAGGAATATAACATGCATCGAACATTTTTTAAAGACGGTCTTCCTTCAGAAATACAGTGATATAAAAACACCCGCGCCTCGTTTTGATTTTTAAACGTGCATTACGTGCTCATGTTTATTCAACTAAGCCTTTTGGAAAATCGGTCAGTTTTAATATCGTGGCGGGTCGCCAAAAATAAATAAATGTATGGGAAACACATCCCACAGCACAACAACCTGAGCACAACTTCATTACTCGTCACTTTACCTGCGTTTGTAGCCGGCGACACTAACCAGATCGATAAACAAACACAGACCGTGGTACGTCGCCCGTTCGCCCTAATGGAGAAACCGCTGAGTCATTACTAACCAAAACCTTACATATGTCTCAAAAGCTTAAAATCGTCAGTCAATATTAGGGAGTTATGATGCTTTTCACTTTAGAATACTGATCCAAGTAGTTAGTAGTTCCTTTAAAATAATTTGATAATTCTTGAGTCATTAGGTTACCATGATCTTCATTTTAGAATCAATTATACATTATGCATAATTCACATTAATTATGAACCTGTATACAGTAGTTCTTAGTAGTTCTCCAGAATATATATATATATATAATTGTAGTTATTGATTAGCTAATAGTGAAGTGCCAGTTTTAACTGAGCGCTATTACTTACTAAATCAATAATCATAGTTTCTCTTGTTAGGTAATAGTAGTTACTAGTGCATTAGTGACTTGTTCCTGTGTAGTTATCAAGAAAGGATCAGTATTCTAAAGTGTTACCACGATAATTATTGTTTTCATTTGATCTCCCAGCACTATCAAAGCATATCCGCTCCCGCACCCCTCCCCACTGTGAACTCCCTCCCTTTCACATATTGAAACATAGTTTAACATACTGTGAACTTCCTGCCTTTCACACTTTGAACACACTGTGAACTCCCTCCCTTTCACATTTTGGGTGGTGCATTGCCCTAGTGAAGAAACCATCCCTGATGACAGTATTAAACAACTTCCTATCACTGTTTAGTTCCCATGCAGTGCATCAACCTGTGAATGTGTTCTCAGAGATCCTCTCAGAATAAATGAAACTGCAATTACAGTAAGATAAACAACTGAATTACTTTTTATATTTACAGCTATTGATTATATTTTACTTGTGTGTGAGTAAAACAATGAATAGCCTACTCTAAAATGTATCTGGACCTCTAGAATCCTTTGATTTGATGACATGCATAAATGTGAATACAAATAATATCCTAATAAACATGCATGTGCATTTCTAATCCTTCAGATGATTTTGTGGGCACATATTAGACTATTTGGATATCTTGTCCTTATAACTGGAATTTATAATGGTATGTTTCTTACTACTCTATTACAGTATATGTAAAAGTACTGTTCACAAAAAAAACTATACATTATTATAAACTAAGATTTGATGCAATGCAACTGTGCTTAACAGTGAAGGCCTGGACTTACCATTACAGCGTAGACATTAATGTGGACTGGGTAACAGCTCGTCAGTGGTGTCAGAAGAACTTCACTGATATGGTGGCCATTCAAAACCATGCAGAAGTTGAATACCTCAACCAAGTTCTACCTTTCAATCAAGCATACTATTGGATTGGCATTAGGAAGACTGATGGTTACTGGACGTGGGTTGGGACCAAAAAGCGCTTGGATCCTGAAGCAGCAAACTGGGCGGAAAATGAACCAAATAACAAGGGATCTGGACAAGACTGTGTAGAGATCTACATTAAGAGGAGCAAAGAAACAGCCAAGTGGAATGATGAGAGGTGCACCAAAAAGAAAGCAACTGTCTGTTATTTAGGTGAACACACTTTATAGCATGAAATATTGTGAAGTTTTACCGTAAATAAATTCAAAATAATTTAAATTATAAAGTAATAAATACAACAAATGTATATGATAGGGTATATAATGATTATTTTAATGGCTTTACTGTCATAAAAGTATGTAAATATTTTTCATATGGCATATGATATTTTCATATGCATGCTTATAAACTTTAATTTATACTTGTGTGGATCTTGGCCTAAAAATGTTGAAGATGTTTAATATCCAACTCAATTTTCAACACGGAAGTAAAGCTATTTTCTGTGAATATGCGAGACTTCTGAGTCATTATCCGCAATAGGTAGGCCTACATAGACAAAATGTGCTGTAAACTGTGCCACAAACCAGTGTGTTTATGAATACAATAATAAATTAAAACAATATGATAAAAAATACCCATTTGTAATATCAAGCATCATAATGATTTTTTTAAATTATTTCTTTTCAAGGATGTGCAGTATATTTGGAGAGATCATTTCCAGTTTAATGCACATCAACCGCTGTTGCATAATCAGTATACAATGTATCCAGTTCTGATTGAATCCTGAGCCCTTCTTTGAGGTCATTACGTGTTATTTTCTTGTTTGCAGCCTCCTGCTTAAATGAATCCTGCAGTGAGCATGCTGAGTGCGTGGAGACTATTGGGAGCTATGAATGTCAATGTCACGCAGGTTTCATGGGGCCACGCTGTGAGGAAGGTGCTGTAGAATCGATCCAAGTTTAAATATTTGGTCTTTGTTGTGTGCATTTTGTAACGAAGTTACCATTTTCACTTTTGCAGTTGCACAGTGCTCGCCAATTGAAAATCCACCGCAAGGTTTCGTGAAGTGTGATGGTATCTTTGGAGCATTTCATTTTAACTCGTCATGCCAGTTTCAGTGTGGCACAGGGTTCAAGCTGGGGGGGCCACAGAGGCTACACTGCCTGGCATCGGGGAAATGGGATAACGCCCTTCCTGTTTGTCAGGGTACGGACCAGAATATGTTGCCACACCCTCAGAAAAAAAGTACAAATACTTATATGTACCTTTAAGGTTTTAAAAACATATTACCCTTACAGCTGTCCAGTGTCTGCCCATTATTGATGCCCCTGGTGATTGGAGTATGAACTGCACTCACCCTCTTTCCATTCATAGCTTCAACTCCAGTTGTGAGTTCAAGTGTGATGAGGGATTTGAGCTCAAGGGCTCAAATACAACATGGTGTGACCAGACTGGGCACTGGACACACAAACCTCCCACTTGCCAAGGTACTGCACGTCTGCAGAACAGTCCTCATTAAATCATCAGGCAGTTTGCTGGTTCATACAAGTGCACTGAATATGCATGTGATTTAAAGTTTTATTAGTTCTGAGAGCGAAAGAATAGCGCACTTCCTTTCCTTTCTTGTGAAACATTGTATTGTTGGGTAACACTGCCAAGACACACCCTAGAAGTGCATGAACTGTAAAAACCTATGTTTTAAGCTATTTTTTTTCTGTTTGAAAACTTTGAATAGACAGTAATACATATTTTATGTATTTGTCATAGTGGTTACCTGTAAAGACATCTTGGCTCCTGCAAATGGTCATCTGACATGTGCTGATCCTTTGGGAAAATTCTCTTTTCATTCTTCTTGCAATGTTTCCTGTGATGAGGGATACAAATTTAGAGGAAAAGTTACACTCACTTGTCTAAGTGATGGCAATTGGTCAGCACCAACACCTGCATGTGAAGGTACATGAATTCGTATATGATTTCTCAGTGTCATACTGAGTAAGTAAATACATTTCCATCACAATGCAAGCTTTGGAAAATGCACTGCAAAAAAGAATCATAAACAATGCTTTTCTACATTCACACACAGTTGTCTATAATCTCTCTTCTTATTTTGGCAGTTGTAAACTGTGACCCGCTGAGGCCCGTTCAGCATGGCTCGCTGCAGTGTTATGACCCTGTGGAAGAGTTTGCTTATGGCTCCAGTTGCTCGTTAAAATGTGATTTTGGTTTTGTCCACAATGGTACAAATTCCACTCACTGTACCAAAGAGGGAAACTGGAGTCACATCCCTGCTGTTTGCCAAGGTAACATGCATCTTTAATGCATGTACATTTACATATACATGCACATATCTTCAGGTCATAGTTCCAACAAAATCAGTTTATGATGATGATGCTTGTGGTTTTCCCACAGCTATACAGTGTCCGCCACTCTCTGATGCACCAAGTTATGGAAGTATGACCTGCACACACCCTCTCTCCACCAATAGCTACAACTCCAGCTGTGCGTTTAAGTGTGAAGAGGGTTTTTTGCTTAAAGGTGCAGATTCCACGCACTGTGACCATACTGGGCACTGGACACACAACAACCCCATTTGTACAGGTTTGGGATAAGTTCATATCAGTTTGGTTGCCCTAATAGCATTAAACCATTTGAAATGTTATTAGTTTACCTATACCATTTGATATTACATATTATGCTTTTAGCAGACCCTTATATGACTGTATCCATGTACAATTTTATTAGTTTATGCATGCCCTGGGAATCAATCCCATGACCTTGGTATTGCAAGCAGTACTTGCTACTGTTTGAGCAACAAATGTCTGTTTTACAAAGAAAGAATGCTTAGTATATTCAATATATATGGTATAATATATACAATATATAATTGTAATTCTATTTTATTATTCTTATAAATGTAATAAATAATAAAATATTTCTCTACACACATTGTACATGATTAGGCTAAGAGTTTCAAAATTTTTGAAATGATTTAGAAGAACAGATGTAATTTCATTTTCAGCTGTGGCTTGTGACACTCTCGTGACCCCTGCAAAGAGCCACCTGACATGTGCTGATCCACTAGGAAAGTTCTCTTTCCGTTCTTCTTGTAACACTACTTGTGAGGAGGGATACACTCTGAAAGGAGAACCCACACTCACTTGTTTGAGTGATGGCAGCTGGTCAGCATCAACACCTGCATGCGAAGGTAGGTTTAACTCTATTTCAATAAAACAATCTTCAGTTTTAACCCTTACATTTTTGCTTTAAACCATTGCACCATATACAATTTCAGGTTATGGGAGTGAAAAAAGTAATTTAACTGATAGTTTTAATATTGCACAGACACTAAAAGTGAAATTTGCAGACAAAAACGTGATGTGCACGGGTACACTACATAAACTGGAAATGGGAATGCACAATTCTTGTGTGTGCAAACATATTTTAATTTTTTTCATACACTATTTTCATTTCAGTTATAAGATGTGATGCCCTGGAGTCTGTTCAGCATGGCTCTCTGCACTGTCAGGACCACCTGGGGGATTTCAGCTATGGTTCCTTGTGCTGGCTGGAGTGTGGAGCTGGATTTACTTTAAATGGAAGTAATTCTACCTACTGCACCTCACAAGGGAAATGGAGCAATGAATTTCCTGTTTGTCAAGGTATCCAAACACTCTCAATACTCATTGAAACTAGGTCTGACTAAAGAAAACATAGATAAGTTATTTGTATCACAAAGTTTTTTAATCCTGTCCTAACATAAATAAATGACAAAGATTTAGCATTGACATCTTCCATGTAGTATAATGTCATGGACAGTACACTCTTAAAATAAAGGTTCCAAAAATATAGGGTTTTCACAGAAATGCCATAAAGGGGGTCGACTGCCTTTGTTTTTATTATTTTGTACTGTTCTTTGAGGTCCACTTATAATGTTATAAAGATTTTTACATTAAAAAAAACATCATTTAGAAGTAATAAGCTGTTTTCTGTCCTGTTTTGAAGAACGCTCAGTTGGAATAAGCATGGCGGATTGTAGACTTGGAAGTAAAGGCCGACTGCTATGATTGGCTAACACTTGTGAATGTTTGACAGCCTACATCCTTCACAGATGGACGCTGCTGTGATTTAAGTTAAAAACCTCATAAATAGTACATATCAAAAGATCTGTAATAACAGATAGTGATGACGTAATAAAACCAGTTACTCACACTTGTGTGTTGCAACATTACTGTCGGATCCAATATTGTTGGCACAGCATCGTCTTTTAGTTTCAATCTTTCGAAAATCCTGCGTCGAATTGTGCCTTGTTTGTAAATGAATCCAAGAAAGGACCAAGTTCTTATGGACACGGTCTGGAAATTAATTAAGAATAAAGTTCATCAAATAAAGTTCATCCTTTGGTTTCTGCATAGACCTGCTTTTGCCGCTTTCGTCATTTGCCCAATACATGCGTGAATCGGTGGGCGGGGCTAAACAGGCAGTGTTGTAGAAGCAGGCATTGATCTTCTTCTGCAGAGGCGGTGTTCAGACACACTATTACATCATAGTGTGGTACATTCCACAAGCTGCCTTTTTGGCAGACTAGCTTCAATATAAACTGTTTTTAGACTATCGAGAAAGTTTTGAGCTCTGAAACTTGCAGGATGTTTTTATAGTAGCTACAATGACCTCTTATATGTCAAGGGAATTTTGATTTCTCCTTTCATGACCCCTTTAAAGAATCAGTGTGGGTTAACCAAAGAACAGTTTTTAAAACAACTTTTTTTTAAGTTGAAGAACTTTTTAATAACATGGAATATATTTTTTTAATTAATTATTTAATTTATTTATTTTTAAAAGAGTGCAAGACATCATAGAGCTTTTGATTCTCTGTTCAATAGCATGGCAGTGCAGCCCCTTAATTAACCCCTCTCATGGCACTGTAACCTGCACTCATCCTAATGGGCAGTTCAGCTTCGGTACAGTGAGTGAAGTGAGCTGTCAGGCGGGCTTCAAACTACATGGCACACCCCGAATGGAGTGCTTGGAGATGAGGAAGTGGACAGACACCCCACCCTTCTGCTCAGATAATCGCTCTTGGGAGTGCCTGTTTCACATCACACATGTGATATCACAAATTCATCTGTCACCTGATTAAAATGAAATGAGAATCAACTGAGATAGCTGAGTTAAAACATCCTGTCACGAAATGATTGAAGCAGAATGTTGACATTTATTTATTTTGTCCATAGCTCAACAGTGCCCCCATTTGACCGCTCCAGTAAATGGCTGGGTGAATTGTTCTCATCCTCACTCCCTGTTTAGCTACAGCTCACAATGCTTCCTGGGATGTGAGACTGGCTTTGAGATTACAGGAGAGCCAGGCATGGAGTGCTCTGCCTCTGGGAACTGGAGTCAGGAGATGCCCTCTTGTGCTGGTATCTATTTCTTGGCAAATGCTGCATTTGGTTAATTTGTTGTGAACCAATTCAAAGTATATTCTCTATAGGTTCTATTTTTGTAACTAATGTTCTCAGAATGCTCTGGGAACCAAATTTTTTAGCTGGGCTTCCCCTGTTATTTATACACTGATTAATATATAAAGGCCTTGATCAGACCTAAACTGATCTTATTAAGAATCATGGAACGTAAAAAAAAACATTCTTCACTAAACACTCTCCGTACGTTTCTCTTTGAAATGGCAGCTGTTCGCTGTGAGCCCCTTTCACTCTTGCACCTTCCTGAGGTGGGACCTCCACCCTCAATGAAGTGCTCTCACCCCCATGGAAGCTTCAGCTTTGGATCTCAGTGTATGTTCCAGTGTGCCGAGGGCCAGGAGCTCAGTGGAACCAGTCAGCTCACCTGCACCTCCAGTGGGTACTGGACAAACTCTCCACCCAGTTGTGTTGGTAAGGCCAGCTCTTTCTAACCCTAGCCCATCATCATTTGTGCATCAATTCAGTGGAAAAATACTGCACTTTAATATTGCACATATTGAATTTTAATTGCGCTTAAAATGGAAGGCCACCAAAACTTTGTTACATCATCTATTATGTGTTTTAGCAAAGACGATCTCAGTGAGTGCCGGCATGCTGATGTATGCAGCTGTGGGAGCTACTTCTTCAGCTGGTCTACTTCTACTTGGAGGACTATTTTTTCTGTTGATGCGACAATTCTCCAAAAAAGTTAAAAAATTGAATGATCCTGTTCCACACTTGGCAACACCGTTTTTAAACCATTAAACTAATAAAAAATTCAATTTTTTTGGATTTGACAACATTAGTTGGCTGGTATTTAACAACATACATTCATTGTAATATTTTAATATTTAGTGCTTGCAAACGGTATAAATGTTTAGCTTACTTGTTCAACCGTTGTTCCAAATCTGAATGACTTTATTTCTTCTGTGGAACATACAATAAGATACTTATTGTTCTGTTTGTCCATACAATGTAAGTCAATGATACCAGCACCAACATTTCTCAAAATACAAATTACAGATTTGGAACAATGTGAGGGCAAATATGACAGAATTTTCAAGTTGAACTGTTAGTTTTAACAGTATCTTAATATAATGTATTATTCTCCACTGCAGCTAATTACAGTCTCCCTCACTCTTCATGGGAAGAGAATTTGAACCCAACATTTGAATTGAATTAAAATACAAATTTAAGTAAAGTAACTGATATTTTCCATCTTGTTTTGTGCTTGCAATAAATGAAAATTTGAACTGAACGGTGTTGTGTTGAAATATCCACGTCAGTAGGCTAGTATGCATTTATTTGCACAATTTAAATATGCATTTATAATTTCCAGCATTGTCATATGCTAATAATATAATATCAGTAGGATAATTTCTATCTTTATGACACCCTCACTAGGTGCAAGAGGGACAGTGTGAACACTGCTAGAAACACCCTGTTCCACCCACTCACACATCCACTGTTTCATATAGCATCGCCCTAGATGTGCTGCTCCAGAACGGACACCGGGACCAGAATGTGCTGCCTCTGGGCACTGTGCCCACTGTCACCCAGGCCCAAAATCCAGACTCTGGCCTTTAGTTGCCCCTAGAGGCTTTGTGGTCAGAAGGTTATGAGGATTTTCTATAGCCATGGTCTCTACATGCCAAAACATGTCTAAGGTTTTTTTTTTTTTACATTTACATGTAAAATCAATGATTTTTGTTCAATTGTGAGCTTATTTAGCCGATAAGTGACCTTGGACCACAAAACCAGTCATAAGGGTAAATTTTTTGAAATTGAGATTTATAAATGCTGAATAAATAAGCTTTCCAGTAATGTATGGTTATTATTTCCAGTCATTGTTAGGATATGTCAATATTTGGTTGAGATACAACTATTTGAAAATCTGGAATCTGAGGGTGCAAAAAAATATCAAAATATTGAGAAAATCGCCTTTAAAGTTGTCCAAATGAAATTCTTAGCAATGCTTATTACTAATCAAAAATTAAGTTTTTATATATTTAAGAAATTTACTAAATATCTTAATGGAATATGATCTTTACTTAATTTCCCAATAATTGTGGGCATAAAAGAAAAATCTATATTTTTGACCCATGCAGTGCATTCTTGGCTATTGCTACAAATATACCCCGTGCTACTTATGACTGGTTTTGTGGCCCAGGGCCACATATATTAAGAAATATGTGATTGGAATGTGCAAATGTAATGCATAACAGGGCCCTTCTATTTATTTCTGCTGATGGTCAGAGTTCTTCAGCATTTCAGCACAGAAGGAGAGAGATGCACGGGTGCCTAACCAGTCGCATCTGTCCGGGCATTAACGCAGCGTGACGCCAATTATATCGCTTAAGAAGGAGCGGGTCTGCAGCCCATCCTGGCACCAAATGCGTAATAAATAACTGATCAGCTGACTGGATGCCTCCTGGCTGCTATCGTAATAATAACGAGGCTATTGCTGCCCGCTGTGACCGTATGATAGCCGTTTGATTATTTTTCGGCTGCTTGGCTTGCCAAAGGCCAGTCTCGCGCGGTCGCGCCAATAAAATTCACGAGAGACGGAGATGCGCGTGCCAGTGCGGAATACATTGACGCGTTCACACATCAGTAAACCGATACAGTCAGAAAAAGTCATTCCTTTCATATGCAGTTATTTATTTTTTAAATGTTCACTGATTGCAGCAAAAGTTTTGTGCGCTATTATTGACTAACTGCTGTGCTACTATAAGTGGGTCCGTTTTTTTCAGTGGCCACTGTGATGAATAAATCAGATCATGAGAGTCATGGGTGTTTCTAGCCTTTTACTGGAGCACCCCATCAAGATGTGTTACCATTTTGTGATACTCGTTACTGGATATATAGATTTCCTTTACCTGCAGTAGGTCTACAGAATCGTTCACAAGCTGAGAATTCACTGCAAATGATTCAGTGCGTGCGTAAATTGTCCCAATGATTCAAATCAAATGAATCGCTAACAATTTCAGAATTTTTGACTAGACCGTTTCACCAATTCGATCAAAAGAGTGATTCTTATCGTGATTCTATTCGTAAAAAATAGCCTATGAAAAACACCTGATGTGACTGACCGAAATATTGTATATAATGTTCAAACTACACTGGTGGCACAGAGTGTTTTGATTCACTAAAAATAATCTGTTCATAAGAGTCATTGGTTCGAGAATCGGACTACTGGTCACTGAATCAATAAGCAATGCCCTTGTAGAAGTATTTTACAGGTTTCCGCCAATGTAAATGAAAACATTTCTGAACAAGTACCAGTTCTACGAGAAAATGCTATTTATTTATTTGTTACATTATTTATTTGAATAACTTTTACACGAAAATTTGCCCATGAAAACAAATTGTTCACCTCATCTCTGCTCTGCAACCTCTCCTGACAAGTCCATATGACAGGAACAGTCAGTTAAATTGTTCCAGCCAGTGACTTGTGCCTCTTACATCTGGAGGTCTGATATCAGAGTTAGAAATGTGAACCTGGTACAGACAGAAATAGGGTTCATTGCTGGGGCAAAGAGGCACAGTATGAAGGGCTTCCTATCTTTGCAGCATGCCTTACATTTTCACCTGACATCCTCAACTGCTACAGTCGACAAACTGTAACATGGGTACATTCCAGAAGGAGAGCCCCAATGTTCTGACTTTATGGGTGGTCACATACAAGCCCAAAGATTAAAAATGCAAGAGTTTAGGTTGGCTTGATCTGATAAAATCACAATATAAAAACCACTATTCATGAGAGACCATGACCGGATGTGGTCCATATTTATGGGTATTTTGATACTAATCTGGGTGATACTATGCCCTGTGGTGGACCACCATCTGGCTCTGGTAAAGTGCCATAAAGATATGCATCATGATACGAGGCGATGAAAGCCTAGACTAGGTATGACCTTGAGTTTGGTAAATGCCAGTTGTTAGCACACACTGCAATACAATGTGTGATTATTTGTGGATATTAAATATTTCACTCTAGAGACAAACTGCAAGATAAATCAAAATTATACTGTACATTTTTCAATTAATATTTCAGTTTAAAGAAATAAATTGGGCTTCAGGAGTCAGGAGTCAGACCTCTGTCACAAAAGTGTGCCTACATTTGATACTTTTTTTTTTTTTAAATGCTGTTTTGGATGTAAATGGATATACAGGTGCATCTCAATAAATTAGAATGTCGTGAAAATGACAATTTTTTCTTGTAAGTTTTTTCAAAAAGTGAAACTTTCATAGATTTTAGATTCCTTGAATGTAAAGTAAAACATTTAAAAATATATATATATATTTTTTTTTAGAGCTTACAGCTCGTGAAAGTCAAAAATCAGTATCTCAAAATATTAGAATATTTACATTTGAGTTTCAATTAATGACCATCTCTACAGTATAAATTCAGAGTATCTCTTGTTCTTTGAAACCATAATAATGGGGAAGACTGCTGACTTGGCAATGATCCAGAAGACGAACATTGACGCCCTCCACAAAGAGGGTAAGTCACAGAGGGTCATTACTGAAAGGTGTGGCTGTTTACAGAGTGCTGTATCAAAGCATATTAAATGCAAAGTTGACTGGAAGGAAGAATTTGGGTAGGAAAAGGTGTACAAGCAACAGGAATGACTGCAAGCTTGAGAATACTGTCAAGCAAAGCTGATTCAAACACTTGTGAGAGCTTCACAAGGAGTGGACTTAAGCTGGAGAAGCTACCAAGCCACTTCTGAACCAGAGACAACGTCAGAAGCGTCTTACCTGGGCTGTGGACAAAAAGAACTGGACTGTTGCTCAGTTGTCCAAAGTCCTCTTTTTAGATGAAAGTAAATTTTGCATTTAATTTGGAAATCAAGGTCCCAGAGTCTGGAGGAAGAGTGGAGAGTCACAGAATCCATGTTGCTTGAAGTCCAGTGTGAAGTTTCCACAGTCAGTGATGATCTGCCATGTCATCTGCTGGTGTTGGTCCACTGTGTTTTCTGAAATCCACAGTCAACGCAGCCATCTACCAGGAAATTTTAGAGCACTTCATGCTTCCTTCTGCTGCCAAGCTTTATGGAGATGCTGATTTCATTTTCCAGCAGGACTTGACACCTGCCCACAGTGCCAAAGGTCCCAAAAGCTGGTTCAATGACCATGGTGTTACTGTGCTTGATTGGCCAGCAAACTCGCCTGACCTGAACCCCATAGAGAATGTCCACGACATTCTAATTTATTGAGATGCACCGGTAAATCAACTTTACCTACAGCACAAAGTCATTCAAATCTTTGACACACAAAAGAAAACATTTGCCACATTTGTTTTCTGCTGAGGATTATGGATAAATATCCACCTCATCCAGTGGTCTTTTACTGTTTTGGTGTGAGAAACTGCTGCAAAGATTCAGTGCGTGAGTGAACTGTCCGAAAGAATCAAAGTGAGCCAACAGTTTCAGATCTTTTTGCACTGACATCAAGAATAAAGATTTATCACTAATATTTTACTAATATATTTTAATATTTTACACTTAAAGTGTCTATGCACCTGGCAATTCAAGTTAAAAACAAAATCAAATGAATCAAGAAACAATCTTGCCTGATATTTGGCTATTTCAAATACCAGGTGTCTGAAAATACAATTGTTGTGCAGTCAGTAAGCATTTTATTGTAATTCAGTTACACACATAAAATAATAAATACAAAGCACACAAAGAACATTTTTATCATAGTACATTTTCATTGTCAACACTCACCACCATTTCTACCCTAAAACATGCAAAAGCAGAACACACACACAAACATGTATACATACACACACGCACTCTCTCCTCAAAGTAGCTGTATCTTTCCCAAGCTGTCTGAATGATGCTCAAGAGGTGAAATATGAATCTTGCATTGAATACAACCGGTCAATGGGTGTTAAAAGGGAGGGTTCACTGGATGACATACAGTCTCCAAAATGACACAGAGGGTCTGTATCGTCATAGAGTGTGTCACAACCTATGAAGAGAGAGAAATGGGATGGGCAAAGAGTATTTGTCACTGCATTTTCACTGTATTTTGTGAGGCTCGTGTGTGTTCTGTACCATAGGGATGCATGTGGTCTCCAGGCATCTGAGGAGGGGTGAGGCCTTGTCTGAAGGGGTCCAGCTTGAAGCTCTGTGAGTCTAGATTGATATTCTGCTGGGTAAGAGAATATGAACCTGCACACTCCAGCTCAGCAGGCAGACCTCCACAAGAGGGCACTGTGGTCACATAAATGGCAAGAAAAGAACTTCAGTGCAGTGTAGATGTTATGTTAACATATCTTTGGCTAAAAAGGATGAATTTAGGCCACATAAGGTCTTTTCATACATACAATTGTTAACCCCAGGTCACTCTAATCCCTGGTTTAACAAAATCCTGAGTTATATATTTTTCTATATTTTACATTCATAAACCCTAATTTTAATTTTCGCATGTCAGTATAGAACTTGCGCCTCAGTTGCTTATATGTTCCTTCAACTTTGTCCTAAATAAACTTTTTGCACCGTAACGGTCATCCCAATTAACGAGTTTTTCGCAACTGTTTGACAAAGTTATGAACAAACGTTCTTAACACAGAACATTTGTTTTAGTTTGACATTATCTCACGTCTTTTAAAAATGATTAGCCTACTTATTAGCCTAACGTTACTTGTTTCAGAATGTTAAGAAAACATCCAAAAGTAGCCTAATGTACATAATGGGGGAAAAAAAAGATACAATTGAACATTCCTTTTCTCCATTCTTTTATCTAACATTCATTCGCATAACCAAGAAACGTTGTTTTTTTTTGTTTTTTTTAAACGAACATGAAGAAATAACATTTTCATGACCTAATGGGAACGTTAGCAAAACGTCCCTACAATGGTTGTTAGCTTTCTTTGTACAAAGCTTAAGAATATTTAATGAGACATGAGCTGTTCAGTTTCGGTTGTTTGCTACTAAACAACTAGCTGTAAGATTCTAGCATGGCATTGTTTACATAACCCAGAGTTATAGTGCTAATTACAAGCATGAGACATTTTTGTTAAGTGGTGTTTAAAAGGAAGATAACCAAAGCAAAGTATGAAACTTTTGTGAACTTTGTATACCAGTGTGTTGTGATTGGCTATCCCTTTTCTCCTGAGGGGACACACTTTGCTTCTGTTGCTGTTGTCTTCTTGCCAGTTTTTTCATCTACAGAGACAATGAGCGTGAAAGAGATTGACATAATAAAAACATGTTCACATATAGTAATGAAAAAACTAATAAGAGAGAATATCCCTTTATAATGCGAAGGAAGGCAGAAAACACACACAGCGCTACCCTGAAAGGAAATCCAAGTCTAATCTAAGGGGAACTATACATAATATGTCATCAGTTTCCTACACGAGGCAATAACACAGCTTGTTTCCTTATTGGCAAGCTCATATACTGCAGAAAGAGGTCTGTTATCAATTGCATAAGTTGATGCTCTTTCAATGAGTGTGTTTGTCTGTGTCGGTGGGCATCACATTACCTTGGCTCTTTGGTTCTGGAACCAGACCTGAACGACTCGTACGCTCAATCCTGTCTCTGCTGCCAGCGTCTCCCTTACCTTACAAAAGAGAGACAGACAGAGAGAGAGCCATAGTGTGACCTTCATGGTCTACGGGTCATGTAGGCTAACTGATGAACTGACCCACACTGGAGTATCAGATCAACAAAGATAGATACAGCAATGCAGTCAAGAACAGCTGCGAACACAAAACGAAAAAGAACACAAAAACCTCCTTCACAAATGTTAAAAGATACATTTGGAAAAAGGTTAATGTATAGAAGTAAAACAAAGCTTAATGCTTTAATGAGATTCTTAAACTATTACACAAGACAAATTTATCTGAAGTTTAATTATTGTATATTTTTAAATATTTTATATTAAGTTCTTTTTTAAATGCTAACCTTTCGACATGGTTTGGATGAGACCTCAAAAGAAGCTTTGAAAGCACGTCTCTGCTGTGTTGTGAGGATGGTACGAGGCCTTTTAGGTCTTTTGTGTTCCATGTCTCCTATTGTGTTAGACTCCCCTGTGGTCTTAATGTTGTCTTCATCATCATCCTCATCCTCACCATCTTCACTTTTACCTGTAGTTAAGGAAACAGAGGTACAGTATGTAATGCCTAACAGCAAATAGATAATTACTAGAAATAATAATAATAAAAACTATAAAAAACTAAAGCGACCATTACCTGTTTGAACAGTAAAAATTATTTAACTGGCTTACAGTAAGTATCTTAAAATACCATGAATATAGTGATTTATGAATGGCCATCTATACTACTATTCATAAATTTGGGGTCAGTAGGATTTATTTTTAAAGAAATTAAGATTTTTAATCAGCAACTATGCATTAAATTGATTAAAAGTGACAGTAAAGACATTTGCAATGTCACAAAAGATTTGTATTTTATATAAATATACTATATTACCATACTCTCTCTCTCTTTCTCTCAGTATATTCAGATATATTAATATTATTTATTATTTTTTAGTTTTATAATACTCTGCCTTATTCATATAATTTATTAACAATATTTTACTTTTTACTATTTGTATTTATTACTACTAGTACTATTTTAATACATATACTTCATTTTTAATCTAGTGTAAGCATTGCAGTGCCAGTGAGTGTATGGTGTACCAGTAGAAGTGTGAAATGTGTGTAAAACAGTGTGGTTGTATGTCAAATCCTGGTACTGAAGGACTCCAGCACTTAACATTTTGGAGGTCTCCTTTATTTAACACACCTGATTTATATCATCAGAACATTAGCAGAGGCACCATGACCTCACTCGGTGTATCAGATGAGGAAAGACATCCAAAATGAGCAGTGCTGTGGTGTTTCAGGACCAGGATTGTTTTCAAACAATACCTGAGTCAGAGGTGGTCGGGCTAGCCAGTTGGTTGTGATAGTCTCTGGCACAGAAAAGCCTGTCCCCTGTGAGCACACAGCGGTCTCCCTTCTGTAGCCTGCAGCCGCACACACAGCAGCAGAAACACCGCAGGTGGAAAACCGCAGTGCCTGCGTGCATCACCAGTTCGGCCGGAGAGATGACCTCTGCGCAGTCCTTACACCGTACCAAAAACAACCTGACAGGAAAAGAGAGAAAGAACAAATTAATATGCATTTCTCAAAGCAACTGTATATACGTATGAAACATCAGTTACAAATGGTACACTGACTTTTAATGTCTGTTACCTTTCCACATTCTCCTTTTAAATGTCTGTTCTGGGAGTTTGGTGAGTGTGTACAAAATTCTGTGAAAATGGTGGATTGCTTTATGGCAGCAACAAATGCACATATACAGCCAAAGCTGCTTTAAGGCAAGCCTCCAGGGTTAGTAAAAAAAAGCCTAGTGGTACTCAAAGAAGGAGACCAGAGGCCAAAGTTTTTGAATGGATGCAAATGGAGTAGAGACATCACTATACAAAATAAACTGCTTTTGAGGGGGAAAAAAACAGCCTATCGTTTAATTAAATGTCGTTTAACATTTGTTTTGGATTGATACATTTTTAGTGTCTACACTGAAAAAAACTAAACTGGTTTTAAAATAGAAGACATGGACAATTTTGTTAATGTATTTCTCATTAATTTCTAAGGAAAGTCTTGCAGAAAAATTAAAGATGTCAAGGCCGTGATGTGATTGGTTATCAAGGCACACATTATCCTAGTCAGCCATTACGCTTTCTCTAATGGTACAGCCATGGATCTTGTTATCTCCCAATAATAAGACCATGGCTGCATCTGAAATATAAGAAAAACTGTATGTGAACATAGTAGTATGTTCGAATTCACAGTATTCATAAAACAGTAGGCAATCTACTACTGTTTTCTGTGAGATTCTGAAGTGCACATATGATGGACACTTTACTATCCCATTACACCCTGAGAGGAGACTTGTGAACGGCTGTGAATCAACGCAACTGACCCTGGTAGGTCACATAACAATGAAAACATGACTAATGTAGTACATCCGGATCACATTCATACTATATAGAACATACTTTTTAATGATCGCTTCTAACTTACTTATTCAAAAGAAATACCTACTCAGAGAGTATGCTATTTCGGACGAAGCCCATCTCCGGTACAGCTGTACTGTAATTATGACAGTGATATATTTACAAAATATTAACTGTAGGGTGGCAAGAATACATCAAACTACACATAGTTGCTTTAAAATCTTTTGATGAAGAGTACAAAGAATGATATTGTTC
Source organism: Barbus barbus (assembly GCF_936440315.1). NCBI lineage: Eukaryota > Metazoa > Chordata > Actinopteri > Cypriniformes > Cyprinidae > Barbus > Barbus barbus. The sequence continues at coordinate 20,691,872 of NC_136752.1, read as the reverse complement.
TTTCGGAATGTTTTATGTTGATGTACCATCATAGATTCCAAGAATGTTGCTGAGTCGCCCCGTCCATCAAGGAGTGAGACAAGAACTTGCCATGTCCCCACCACCCAAAAAAAAGCCATGCAGACGCATACCCCCAGCATGGTGAGTGTGCATCTTAGCGCCTGGCAACCGCAGCTGGGTTTCAGCGGGTTAGACAGAGGCGGCCGGCTCCACGACTGTGTCCGGGGCAGGACTCCCGGGGAGGGGGGAGAAAGGAGCTCGGCAGGCCATGGCTCCAGACGGAGGGAAAGAATCACGCCTCCCGGTGGGCAATGCCAGTCCAGGGAATGATCTTAACTCGACTTAACCAAACCCAGACAAAGGAGGGAGCTGGCCCAGAGCCTCGCTGCCATTGTCCTGGCCTGGCAGACACCACATTTTCTGTTTGTCAAACTGGCCTGAGATTTCCGCGCCTGGAGGGGGGGTGGGGGGGTTGGGGGCAGAGAGTGGAGCTGTAGTTTAAGGTTTGGGGTGAGCATGACAGGGAGGCTTAGAGAGAATCGTCCCTAGAGGTGTGACAGCTTCAGACTTGGGCTGACAGGATACTCCTTAATACAAGACACTCAGGCAAAACAATTGTTTTTCATGCACTAGTCAATTTTGATATTATGGGTTATTATGCTTCTATAATGTCTATTTTAAGACAAAATACACATTAAATATTTATTTTATTATACTTTCAATTTCACATTTCAATTACAATACATATCTCTAAATGTTGTTTTCTTAAAATGCGCCAAAAAGTAGCACTGATACCAAATATTCTAGTAGGTTTTTACCGGCTTGTTCATATAATATTTGCCTGATTGTATTTCTAAAAACATGGTGAAAATGTATTTTTTCTCAGTATTTTCTGATTTATGGACTGATAAAAAGATAAACACAAATGCAATGCTCAGATTTCTCAAATTAAATATCACATCAACTGTAAATTTAAACATAATTCAGAAAATGTATTTCTGTACTGTGATTAATCAAATCCGGAAAGTGTTGATATCTGTTAAAAATTTTACCTTATTTGCCTATGGTGTCTTAATACTAAAAACTTTTTAATTCTAAAAAGTCAAGTCAAATCACCTTTTATCCCTCTTATATCAGATACAAGGTTTCCATTTCAAGCACAGACAGTATTGAAATACTGATTATTTCTGTTTCTTTAAATGATACCGTCATGATTACTGTATGTTCACGCATTAAGATAAGTTTTCTGCTGTTTCTCTTTTACAATTTGTACCAATTATAAGCTTTTGGCTATAGATCAGTAGGTGTTATTGTTGGTATGCATATCTCAGCTAGTTGCATGGGAGCATTGCAGTGTGTTCACATGCAGACAGCAAAAATTCCTCCTCTGATAAGTATGAATTGAAACATCCCAAAGCCTTGCATTGTTGAGAACTATTAGTGTTGCCCTGGGTTTCCTGAGGAAACCGCTGCGAGTTCCTTAGGGTTCAGTAGGAGAGACAGAAAAAAAGTACTGCTCATTATACTCAAGAGCATCTGTGGTATGTGAATGCAGAATATGCCAATTGCATGATTGTGTATTATAGATACAGTAGATAAAGGTACAGTATACATAGTTGCAATTTAGTTAATGGTTGCATTGACAAGATAAAAAATTTATCTATTTTAATCTGGAAGCATTTATGTTGATATATTATTGCAACTTGCTGAAACAGAGCCTGGATCTATTTCTCAAACCTTTTTTGGGCATTAAACTAGAAATGTATTCCAATCTATATAATTTCACATTATTATTAATATGATTCAAATTTACATTATTAGAAATAATTTATTTTTGAATTAAAAATTTACTTCTAAATGTTTCTGGTGAAAAACACACTTGACAGGTGTTTTCTACTTTTAACAAGACACCTGAGCTCTCATTTCGTTTTGAAGGCAAACGTTTCTCTATAATGAACTTATAAAATTACACCAAACTCTATGTTTGCCAGAAGTGCATTTTTTTAATGCTAGAATTTATTAATAATCTTTAAAAATGTGATATTAACTATAAAAAAATCACTAGATTAATTGTTTTAATATTTGATAGTCCTAATATAATAATAAATTATGGTCACAGTAAATTATATTTTATGCTCCTAATGGTTGCTTTCCATTTAGCTTACCCAATCGGCTTTGGTATCACAGGAATAAATTATATATATTAATCTAATAAAATAAAATATATATTTTTAATAATACTTCCCTATATTACTGTTTTTACTTTATTTTTTGATAAAATAAATGCAGCCCTTTTGAGAATAAGAGACTTCTTTAAAAAAAAAAAAAATCTTATGGACCCCAAACTTTTGAACAACATTGTAAATGTTTAAGAAAGTAAACTTACATAAGATTTGAGAGAAATAAATGAATTAGGAATCACTAAAGAAATACACTCTTCTCATCATAAAATAGTAAGAAGTCTGGAGAGTACTACTATTAATACTTAAGTTACTAGTCCTATAAGTCTAAGCATCACTTTAAATCCAAATTAAATTGATCACCATTATAAAACAGTGAAGTGCCTGCCTGCTGACCCATTTACAGTAAAGCTGCTCCTTAACCTGGTCGGTAAGTGCTGGGTCAGCGTACTCTGCACCCCTGAGCCCACAGTTAAGCACCGGGCTACTGGTAGGAGTGCCAGCCAAGCACTGCGTATGTGGCTAATTGGTCAGGTCAGATATCTCACGGTCGGATGGGCATCAAGCAGGGGCACCACTGGGCACCAACCTATCCAGATGCCTTGACATACTTCACATGCAGAGATCCCCTCTACATATACCCCCTCCCCAACACACACACACACTCATATTCTACCCATGAACATATGGCCCAATCTTCCACACAGCCTCAGCCTTTTTATTAAGAGCACAGTGGTCACTTCTCAATCTTTATTACTTCGGCTGATAGACTCCTAATGTGAGTATGTATTATGGGATTTGGTGAAATCAGAGCTTATTTGTTGAAAATGTAAACTTTTTGATAGATACATAAGCCATTGAAATTAAACTTGAGACTTTTAGATGGTGATCAGAACTCAAATAGTGTCCATAACTGCACTCGTTTGTATTCTCCGGGTCATTGCACTGTGTCGTTTTCGCACTCTGTTTTTTTTACGGAGGTGAGAATGTGCATATGAGTGTGTGAATGAGAATCAGAGTGAGTTTTGGGGGTAGTAGGGGGTCCGTGCACCGTGTCGATGTGGCCATATGCTGTCCCCAGCTTGCTGTTGCCACACTGATGGGTCCTGCTAATTTAACACATCTTGACAGTGTGTCAGTAGTGCTGTACTGCTGATCTAACGGTGTGTGTTTGTGTGTGAAATCCTCCTCGCATTCCATGGCCCACCGCGACCCTTTCTCCTGCAGTCACCTTGTCTTTCAGTAGTTCTGTGCCAAGTTCCCCAATACACACAGTCTCTTTCTCACTCACAAAACACCAACACAAAGTATACAATTATGTGCTAACAGAATAGTGCACGTGCAATTTTATATTGCATGCAAATATAAGATTTCAGGACTAGAATTTGTTACAAAGAAAAAATAATCAAATCAAAATTATATTTAGCCACAAATTTGCCTTGCAAAATTAATTTAACAGAAAGTAAATAAATCAGCCTGCAACATCCAAACATTAGAGGCTAATAAACAACACTACCATCTGCTATGTAAATAGGAATTTAAAAGATTTAAAGTGATTTACTGCATCATTCCTAGAGAGTGGTAAGATATGTGAACTGAAACCTTAACAATAACATTTTACTGGCTTTATCTTTGAAGTACCCACTGAGATATTTACATATTGATTATTTCTGTGCATTTATCATTAAAATGTTCTTTGGAGAGTAATGTAAGTGATTGTTGCAGTGCTTAAATTAAGTAGGCTATAATAAAATGAATATCTTTCTCTTTTTGTCAAAATAGGTCTGTCACCTCAATTTCGTTGAGAAATAGAACTGATATAGGTTATTTATTGTAAGCTCTAGGCTAAATGTTTACAAAGGGGAAAATAATCCACTGCACTCTCAATGCATTTTCAATATGAGCAAAATTCAAGCAGTCAATTTGTACTTTTTTATACACAGAGAAAGGCGAACATATTTCTCGCAATAATCTCGTACAATTTTTGTTGTCTTAAACATTCAGTTTAAAAAATAAATAAATAAATGGCGAAGACAGTGAAAAATACTATTTGAAATTAGCAAAACAATAAAACAAAAAAGCAACAGTATAAAGACCTTTGTACTAAAATTAAGTTAATATGAAGGCCAAACGTCTGACTACCTTGGACTCACATCACACTTTCCCGCGTTGAACTTCAAATAGTAATTCAATTTGAATAAAACGAAATCACTGTTTACACAAACAGTAGTAAGTAGAGTCTTACTTCTGATAGTCTCGCTTGCAGTAGAGTGTCTTGTTGCGGAGGAAGCAGGTGTCTTTCAGAGGCTCGCGACATGATGCGCAGTGCAGGCAGCGCTCGTGCCACAGTCCGTCCTGCACGCGGAGCAGGTACCTGTCCCGGATGAGCTCATTACAACCTTCACACACGCTCTTTCTCCACATGTCTGGAAAAAAGACACATTTCTAATCCATAACCTCATTTCATGCGATTGTATTTAAACAAAAACCTGTCTAATGTGGAATTTACAGAATTAATTGCCAAGCCTAATATATTGTTTTAGCTGCCATTCTTTTAAAATTGTAGTTATCCCAAGAAGATGTGAAAGTAAAATAAAAAAACGATAAATGTCATTTAAAATTGGACAAATAAATACTGAAAAACTAAAAAAAAAATTAATTCAACCACGAGCATTATAAAATAACAAAAACGATAAAGACCAGCAGAAAAACAGTGTGAGCAAATGAGATTTGTTTGTGTCATTAACATATTTAATTATGTAATGCGCTTAACATTAATTACTGTCACATATCAGCATGTTTTATCAAGACCAGCAACAAAAGGGCTCTAATATACTGTAGGCTAAATGACAAAACTTTACCAAAACTTAAAAAAATGCTATAGAATTAGACATACAGCCACCTACCATTGAAGAGAAAATATCTTTTGCCGCTCCGTGTACCTTTCGACAGATGCTTAGATGTTAGTTGTAAACGCACACAAAAGCTCCATATGAAAATAAACCTGTGCGTCATTTACTCTCTCTCTCTCTCGCTCTCTCTCAGACACACACACACCAATCTCTCTCCTCCCATCAGGTAGAGAGTAAGTACCCCCCCCCCCCCCCCCCCCCCCCCCCCCACTGATTAAACAATGATTACATTTATTATTGTTATTATACAATATATTATAAATGACCTTGATGGTTCAAACATGCCCTGAAAAATGTTATATTGATTCTGCTTGGGGTCCATAGAAATGTGCATTAAAAAAACTAATTAAAAACATTTAACGTAGATTCACAGTGGGGTGCTAATATATTTAGGTTTATTGCATTTTTCACAATTTCTTATGCACACTGGATAACAGTAGCTGTTCTGAAATTTAGTATATGACAAAATATGGGGTTAAGCTTAAACAATAACTTTCTGGCTACTCTTTTTGCCAGGTCAAATAAACATATTAAACGAATCTGAAAAAGAGGGTAATTTCTAAACGAATATGATTGCACATCATGTGGTTCTCTGCGATTACAAGCCAAACAGGCAACCAGTGAATTATATCCTAAACATTTGTTTGGAGTTCATTTTATAGTGTCATGACCTGAACACACCATAAGGCTACCTAAAATTAGTTTATTTAAATTTTCAACAATTCATTACATGAAACAAAAACAAATCACTTGTAACTGATTAGAGATTTATATGACCAATTTATGTTTTCAAAAAACATTAAATATGCTCTTAAACATATAACAAACACAGATTACATAAAGATTATATGATTTGAGCTAATGAGAATGAAGCTTTATATATTAGAAATACGTTTATAAAAATATTTTAAGATATTGGACAAGAAATCTTATACTCTACTTTCCCACATGACAGTTCAAACTTGTTTTAGCTTCAGAGCAATCTCAGCCTTTCCACACTGAAAATGAGAAAGCCACATGTCAAAGTTCAATTATGGTTTGAATCGTATAATGTCGCCATCTAGTGGACGGGACACACTGCACCAGATAAGGTATATGATGCAGTGTTTTGCTAAAATGTCATTTATTTGAGATTGAGATATTTAAATTGGACAACACCACATCTCAAACAGTGGCCTGGTTCTACAGGGAAAATAGTTAAAGGCTGCAGTAAAATAAGGACAGAAAATAAAAACTTGCTCCATTATTTTTTATTCCAAAAGAAAAACACAAAAGAAGGATATATTATTTAAATATTTAAATGAACAGAATTCTAAACTTCATTTTAGAAATTATTGTTTGGGTTGATAAACATTCCTTGAATAAAATATAATTTGTCTTGCCACAATTAATACCTGATATTAGCTATTTACAGAAACATTTCTTTTCAAAACCATACCTGTAAAATTTATTTAATCTGTATATTTTGACACTTGCTCCTCTCGTTCCCCTGCCAATATTTTTTTTTTAAAAGAATAATAATTTGTGCTTGGTATAAAATATGCAATATTCTTGGTATAAAATACTGCAATATCTTCTAACAAGTTCGTTATTATATTAATTACATAAGAATATGTACAAAAAATGGTCCGTTGGAACTTGTGTCACGTGATATGATGGGGTGCTTCCAGCATCTCCATTAGGAAAGTGTCTATGGGTGTGTCTCCAATCAGCTTAAAGAAAAATAGGTGCTCCAAACACTTGAGTCCGATGGATCGGAGGGCAGGAAGGCGCAACAAAAGTTTAGCAAACCTGTAAAGCAGGCAGGGAGGGAGACAACAGGTGAAACTGAGTATGTGCAACAGATATGATCAGTATTTACTGAACAAACATGTACATGACTGTACCTGCCAGGCTGGTCAGGGTATTTCTGTTTAGTGTAGGTCTCCAGGGAGGCATAAACTTTCTCCCTCAGTGCCTCTACCTCCACTGGGTTGGACAAGCCTTTGGCGTCTACGAGAAGAGACAATCTGCATGATTAACTATATACTCAGTCTATCAAAACAACTTACACATGTCTTTACATTTAATCTATTAAAGTTCACATTCACTGTAATTACATTTTGCAGTGCATAAAGGCATTTAAAATTTTTTTACAGTATTATTTTGTGTTTCATGAAAGAAAGAAAATGTCAATAATGACAGTTTTTTGTGGGGTAAAACGTAGTATCTCCTTATCTATTATTATAATATAGAACATTATATTATATTACATTATATTAAGTTTTGGGTTAAACTATCTCTTTGAGTAATAAAAAATATATAATATAATATTACATGTGCTTAAGATAAAAATCAGTCAAGGTCCATTTAGAGTTTATCATTATAATCTGTCAATTCCCAAGGCATTCCAATAAAAAGGGGGGGGGGGGGGGGGGGGGATTTGGAATGTAATGTAAATAATAGCAGAGTTTAAAATAACTTTGTTTATCAATGCTGCAGACAAGTGTATATAAATGGTTATGAGCGACATACCAGGGTTGAAGAGGACAATGGCTCTAAGGCAGCCTAGTTCTGTCTTATCCATCTGCATATCCTTCATTTTAGACACCAGCTCAGTCAATACCCTGCCACACAAACACACAAAGCTTTCATTTGAATACAATAGTTGTAATAAAAATAAAGCTACATATTTTATGATCATTCCCTAAACAAACAAAAAATGTTTATTAATCCAGAGGTGTTGAAGGTGGAAAGGGTCACCTGTTAAAAATGGAGCCGACACCTGCACTGTGAGCACTGCTCCTGTGGACATGGAGGCCTGTGCCCAGCAAGATGCCATCTTTAACTGTGATTGAGCGATGAGAGAATGAAGCAATAAGGAGCTCGTTCCATCCTGTAAGAGAAAAAATTACATGAAGAAAATAAATGACATGAATAGCAGGAAAAAAAACATTTGTATCTCTCCCTCTCTTAATTCAACATTGTTCCTCATTAGCAAGGCTTTGTGATGTACTGTGGTGGCTACTTCATTAATGCATGTGACGTGTTTGACCAGCAGAGGGCAGCATTCCACTTACACAACAACACAGTTCTGCCTGACCCTTTGACCTGCAGTTATGATAGACAAAACTACTAAAAAAAACATTTTTGAAATTGAAATAAAATAAAGCTGAAATGAAATAAAACGTCAATATTAGATGAAAAGCGTAACCTTAGAATACTTTTTAAATAATAATTGCTGCCTTGGCAGCTAACTGAAATAAAGACATTTAGGTTGAAGTATTAAAATGACAAACAGAAATACAAATAATTCAAAGTTTTATAGAAATATTTTTTTAAAAAATAAGGAAAAATTACAGAGGTAAATTAAGTAGTAAAATTCAAACTATAATGAAAATGAAAATCTAATTTAATAATTCTAACACAACACTGGTGGTAGTTTTATGTATGTTCATAAATTATTGTGATGCCACTTTACAAGAAACACTTGTGATGACATGTGGCGTGATAAATGGCAACAGCAGCAGCAACAAACAATAAACCTAGGTGTGCAATATGCATTTTCACTGCTTAAATACACATTTCACCCATAATATCCTCTCTGTTACTACTTCAGTTATGATTTCAATATATACACAAATATGTATTTTATCAGTATTGCATAATTTTTATTTGCATATCATTTCACAAGGACTTGATGCTGATGAAACTGGTTCCTGTATCATAGGTTTTATATTTGTCATTATAGTTGTGCTTTGTAAGACAAAGTCAGCCAATCGAATGGATAAAATCAGGCAAGCTCTTTAAAATGTATCATATTTTGTGTCAATTCCCAAGTTTTTCCTGATCCAACAACTTTGATAATCAATTTAATGATAATCTAAAATAGCTCTTATAGGGGGTGACAGAAGAACCTGACAGTGTTGTCGTAGAGTGCTTGCTTCTTAATAGCAACTTATCTATATCTATATATATATCTATATCTATATCTACACCTTCAACGTGGCCTAATGGTTAGAGAGTCGGACTCGTAATCCAAAGGTTGCGGGTTCGAGTCTCAGGCCGGTAGGGATTGTAGGTGGGGGGAGTGAATGTCCAGCGCTCTCTCCACCCTCAATACCACGACTGAGGTGCCCTTGAGCAAGGCACCGAACCCCCAACTGCTCCCCGGGCGCCGCAGCATAAATGGCTGCCCACTGCTCCGGGTGTATGTTCACGGTGTGTGTTCACTGCTGTGTGTGTGCACGATGGATGGGTTAAATGCAGAGCACGAATTCCGAGTATGGGTCACCATACTTGGCCGTATATCACTTCACTTCACTTCATATGTTTTATACATGTGTATGACTGTCACACACCTGCTCGAAGCAAAATGACCTGATCATCCAGAGGCAGATCAGAGAAATGAGGTATTCTCTTGGCCCACTCCACCAGAGTAAACAGTTGTTTGTCAGCTGCATGGCAGATATTAGTGACTGGGTCATTTGTCTGGAGAAGGAGACCAGATGGACAAAAAAGGACAGAGAGAGAGAGAGAGTATTTGAGTTGTTACTTTCTCAAAGAATGCTAAAGTCACCATGTATCTACTGTGCAAATTGTTTATGAATAAATATCAATGTCTTTTGTCTTACTGAGTTGCCGGGACTGTTCTCTGTGTATGTCTCAGTCTTAGGTTCTACTGCAAGTTCTGCATCCAGAATCTTATCCACAGGCATGTCTTCATTAAAACTGCTCGTTGATTCCACCTCATTATCACCTTTCTCCTTCCCACGCTGCCTCTCTTCCTGGACTGCTGTGGGGTCCAGCAGAGCAAGGAAATTAGTACATTATAAATCATTGTAATTAATGATTATGACGCACTTAAAAATGATTTAAGAAATCTCACATTTTTATAACTTTTATCTGTTATATTAGATATTGTACTTATTTTTATATTTTATTTTAGATATTATAGGAGAACAAATGTACAAAATAATGTATTCAATATAATGTAAGGTTATATAGAAATATAATATATTAATATTTATGTTATTTAGCATAATATTAAAGCATGATATTAATATGTGTTGAAAATAAAATCTCTTCTGGCCACAAAGGCTGCAAAAAGCGCAAAACAAAACACAAAACAAAACAAAAAAAACAAACCGAAACAAAACACCAAACTAAACCAAACCAAACCACCAAAGCAAAATAAAACAAAACAAAGCCAAAAAAAACAAACAAAACAAAGCAAAAAAACCCAAAAACAAAATCAGCAATTTAAAGGCAATTCAAAAATCATTGAAATATGGACAGAAAACCCACAAACACAAACCTTCCCGCTTCATGCCCATGGCCAGGCACTTCTGGTAGCGGCAATATTGGCAGCGGTTGCGCTGGCGTTTGTCAATCAGGCACTCTTTGCTGTCTCGACACGTGTAGGTCAGGTCTTTTCGGATGGTCCTCTTAAAGAAGCCTTTGCAACCTTCACAACTGTAAACACCATAGTGCTTCCCTGCAAACACAACCATACTGAACCTCAGAAGTGATAGAGATGTATCTTGCATTGACTTCCAAACCAAAACAAAATACAACACCTAAACATCCCTGTGTTGTTGTACCTGAAGATCGGTCCCCACAAATGGCACAGATGTGTTTGGAGAGGGATCCAGGGCTGCTGCACTGATAGCTGCTCATATTGCCCAGCGGCGCCAATCCTGGTGGAGGTTTGATGTCTTCTGAGCTATTCACATTTAAACAGTTCATCTGTGAGACAGGAAGAGATGTGAGGAAAGGAGACGGAAACATCTTATATAGTGTAATCAGGAGTACACTTTATGTCACAATACAGCAGCACACTGTTTGTGTCCTTCCAGCACAGCAGACACACACACACACACACACACACACACACACACACAAACCCAAAAAAACACTCAAAAACATACTCCACCCTTGCAAGCCCATTACACAAGTAGCTGTGAGAGTGCTGACATAACATTTCAAAGGGGAGGGGAGATTTGTGTGTCTCTCCCTCTCAGGAGAATTCACCATTTTTCCATCACGTTGTTTTCTGCACAGCAGCATTCAGTCTGCAGGTGGCACTACATGGCTATACCTTAGGCTTAAGGAAAGCAAGTCGAATCAGGAATATGATTCAGTGAGCCTTATTTTCAGTGAATTACTGGCATAAATGTTTGTTAATTTATATTTGTATATGGATGCTTCTTTTGTGGAGTGTAAAAAATACACTCACTTTTCACACTGTAATTTCCACCATATATCAAATGTTTGATACAGTATTGTTAAAACTTAAAAAAACCCAAAAAAAACTGAAAAATAATGCTGATAGTACAAATATAAATTATATTAAAATAACAATGGTTTTGATAACATTCTTTGACAGAAATGATAGTGATGGGAATGGCATTTTAAATATTGAACTCCTTTGTTTCGCTATGGCAAATTTCAAAGTTAACCGCTTATGAACTCTAAACACTTTTCAAAATTAAACTTTCTCACTTTTTAATAACTTGACAAAATTTCAGCATGGTTGGGAATAATACAACAACATTGTCTGATATTATTTGGTTTTTCTTTACCTTCTGTTGTAACAAGTAAAAACCCATTTTCCCACCATAAATATAAGTGTTTTAGAAAGTCTAATATATGCTATTTAATTTTATTTTGAGGGAACTTTGCCTTCATTTTGGTAAGATTGAAATCCACCTGGGATTAAATTAAAGAGGCCAAAGTTGAAAAAACACCCATGTACAGGATTTCTGAGTAAGAATCACCATGCACAATTAATGCCACATGCTACCAGCATTACAAGATTTTCAACACATTTTCTTTTCATTTCAATATAATTTCAAGTACATTTAGTATGTCTATCATGATTCATAACACACACTCACTTACTTGCCCCATATACTGTAAGTTCATAGTTATTGATGTCCTTTCATTGGACTAAAAGCCTGTAACATTGAGTCAATGGCTTTCTCTGGCCTCCAGGGAGAAATGAGACACACATACAGATGCACATAAACTGACCTCTTTTAACACCAGGGCATCCACTCACTCTCAGAAAAAAAAAGGTAGAAAGCTGTCACTGGGTCGGCACCTTAAAGTACAAAATCTAAAAGGTACATCTTTTTACCTCACTTGTCTCTAAATGGTACATAGGCTATTACTGCCAAGAGAAGAGGCAAATTTTAATTTATGAGAGAAAGTAACATTTGAGTTTACAGGACAGATCTTATTGTCTTTGGCTGGTGTCAGTCCGAGAGAGCACAGGATTATGGGAAGCATCTTACCTGTGGGCTGCTGAGAGTGTTAAAGCCCATACTGGGAATAGAGGGCAAGGAAACGGACGGTGAACCCAGAGATGGGCCGATGACCGAGTAGGGTGAGGCCAGGCCATTCATGGATGAGCCCAAGGTGTTCACGGGCGACTGTAGTGGGCGGGGCGAACTAATGACGGACGGATGACCCACCATGGAGATCAAGGGTAGCGGCTGAGAGGGGGGTGAATTAAGAGCACTAGTGTCTGTGAAGAGACAAAAAGCGAGATTAATATTAGACATGACAGGAGCAATTAAAATTGAGCACTAAAATGATTGCTGATGACATCATTGATCAAAGACACACTTCTGGTAAAAAAAAAAAAAAAGATTAATTAAGATATTTAATGCTTTTGAATAAAGTCTCTTATGCTCATTAAGGTTGCATTTATGGATCAAAAATACAGTAATATTATGAAATTTAATTTGACAATCTAATTATGTGACACTGAATACTGGAGTAATGTCTAATGAAAATTTAACTTTGCATCACAGGAATAAATTCCATTTTGAAATATATTGAATTAGAAAACAGTTTTCTTAAACTGTAATAATATTTCATAATATTAATGTTTTTAGTAGGGCTGTGTATTGACAAGAATCTGGCGATATGATACGTATCACGATACAGGGGTTGCGATACGATATATTGCGATACATTGCGATACTGTAAGCAAGGCGATATATTGGGATATTTCTTATTTTAGGAATAGGATATATATTTTTTAGGAAAGCGGTCATTAAGAACACACCACCATATGCAAACCTTAGCAAAAAAATAAAAAATAGTTTAACCAACACACTGCAGAACACACTGGGATCTGCATTTGCAATAATCAGTCCCTATAACATTCAACATTACTGAACCACTTTTTGTGCCGCACGAGTAAAGGGGCAAATATTCAAGTGCTTGCATGATTCTTTAGTTAAAGGGGAAGGGAAAGGGAAGTGGCGTGTGGCCAAGTATGGTGACCCATACTCGGAATTTGTGCTCTGCATTTATCCCATCCAAGTGTACACACAGTAGTGAACACACACCCGGAGCAGTGGGCAACCAATGCTGCGGCGCCCGGGGAGGAGTTGGGGGTTCGGTGCCTTGCTCAAGGGTCTCACCTCAGTCGTGGTATTGAGGGTGGAGAGAGTGTTGGTTATTCACTCCCCCCACCTACAATCCCTGCCAGACCGGAGACCCAAACCCACGACCTTCAGGTTACAAATCCAAATCTCTATCCATTAGGCCACGACTGCCCTTAAATGTATAAAAAGATAAAAATATATATTTATAGACTCTACTTTAAAGGTTCACAGTTTAAGTTTAAAATTGTGACATACACCCCCAGTTTCACAGACAAGGCTTAAGACTAGTCCTAGACTAAAATGCAAGTCTTAGCTGTTTCAACTGAAATAAACTCGCACTGACTGATCATCAAATATATCAGTGCCTTTGTTTTGTCTCAACATGCACACCAGTAATGTTTTTATCTAAGCATGTTTATTAAAATTACTTAAATGTCCTAATTAAACTATGGCCTAATTCTGGCTTAGTCTAAGCCCTGTCTGTGAAACCGGGCCACAATGTCATAACATTTGATCTGAACAAACAATTACATCTCCTTAATATCAATGAAAAATAAAGTGCTTTCAGGATTCCTAAAGAAAACAAAACAATTGTAAAACAATAAAATAAATATGTTAAATGTTAAACATTCTCAGAATGTTTAACTCTACCGCCCGCCGCACCCCACGCAAAGGCTACTCAACACGGGACACGGTAAGCGGCAGAACCGTGGTTGCGCTCGCGCCGTGGTCCCGGGGCGGACATTACCACAAAAGTCCAAATGGGGCCACACTTCAGCTTTGTACACCGAAACGAGAACTGGAACATTTCTTTCATCTAGGGATGCACCGATACCGATACCGATACTGGTATCGGGTCGATACTGAGCTCATGTACTGGTACTCGTATTCGTTAAAATGCCCCCGATACTAAACGCCGATACCACGCATGTGATCAGTGCCATATTCAGACAAAGAAACACCAACAACAGAAAAACAGACAGCAGAATGTAGTTATAGAGATTAAGGATGTCTAAAAATGTACATGCAATGAATATAATGTTAAACATTCAGTATTAATGCCTGTATAGCTGATGTGAGCAAGCTGATAAGCAAAACACGCTGAGTGGATCCAGCGCGCGGCGGCGCAGATGCGCGAGCTTGTCGAGTGAATATCCCTTTCTCACAGATATCACTGGAAAGTTTGTACTTCGGTCGGAAATGTCAAAAACGAGTACGTAAAACAATGCACAAGTTACTTAACAGTAGGGAGAGAGAGATAGAGAGAGCGCGCGCGCACTTCTGTGGTGTGATCTTTATTGATTCGCTCAGCACGCATCATTTGAATTAAAACTAAATCGTAAATATATGACAACATATAGGGGCATTCATTCACTTTAAACATCATTTATTTTTAACCTTAAGCATTGAACACGAGTGAAACAAGTGAAACTATCAGCCTGTGTGAAATGCGCTAGGCTGTTCTGTAATTATCCCTTTCATCTGCTCCGGTACACATAAGTGCGCGCGCTGTGCGTGTTTTCCTTGCTTCATGCGCGTTTCTGCAATTATATGGCTTTGAAATCTAAATGTTTCAGATGAAAAAATAAATAAATTCTATATCTGAAAATGATTGATTTATAACGAGTGGTTCCCTGCATAATTACAGCAAAAAGCGTGGTTACAGCACTGAGCAGCTGCAATGGAGCAGCTCTAATGCTATTTAAGATGATGTACCATAGAGCAAATAAATAAATAAAAAATTAACAGTGAAAGTAACAAAAAATTGTAAATGACATTTTAATGGGCATAATTAAGTGTGAAAAATAACAGAAGGATATACAGTCAAACCAAAAAATATTCAGAGACCAGATATCATTTTTTATTTTTTATTTTTTTTACTAGTGGGTGCAGGACACTATAGTTAATTTAAGTAACTGAGGATAGCTAAATAAAGTAAACTGTGACAAATTATACCCAAAAATTCTTCATACAGTGGACTACCAGTAAAATTGATACAAAAGTGAGACCAAAAATTATTCAGACCAAGTAATGTAAAAAATTGAAATTCAGGCTTTCATGAACCTGGTTGACCGCATGCCCAGGAGACTACAAGCTGCCATTAAGGCTAAGGGTGGCCCGACAAAGTATTGATAGTTGTGTAAATATTGTCATACCAACAGCTGTCTGAATAATTTTGATTGATTGATAGAAAGGTATTATCAAGCTAAATTTGTTCTGACACAGTTTAACTTAGAGTTCTTGTAATATTTTATTAGCATTTTCTAAACTATAGCGAATAAAATGTGAGAAATGTTGAAGGTGTCTGAATAAATTTTGGTTTGACAGTATCTATTTGATAAATGAAGTTAATCAACTAACATTTTACATATTTGTTTTCTTTACCCAATATTTAAAAAATGTAAAAATACAATAAAAATATCGGTATCGGTACACGGTATCGGCAAGTACCAAAAATTAAAGTATCGGTATCGGGCGAGTACTGGAAAAAGTGGTATCGGTGCATCCCTACATCCTCCATTACTGGCAGCGAACTATATTAACGCTAACATTAGTGGAGTGCCCTGATGCTAGTATTTCCTATATGCTAGAATTTTAAGTTCAGAGATGAAGACTGATATTCACACATCCTACAATGTTATTTCCTGGATTCTTTCCCCCCATTCTGTCTCTCATAGTTGAAGTGTACCTATGATGAAAATTGCAGGCCTCTCTCATCTTTTTAAGTGGGAGAACTTGCACAATTGGTGGCTGACTAAATACTTTTTTGCCCAACTGTATGCAGCCTTGGTGAGCATAAGAGACTTTGTTTTTAAAAAAAACAATTGTAAATCTTAATTATTCCAAATCTTTGACTTGTAATGCATAAACCAAACAATCATACAGGTCAGTGTAACAGGTCTCTATAAATATATCATGACGCATATGTTTGTATTCAGCATGTACAGACATCAGCGAACAGGGTAAGCATGTGCCCACAGGAACATTAAGTACTTGTGGAAACGTGACTGCAGAACATCAATTACCTCCATTATTAAGGCCTAAATTGAAATAATATGCTGTTTAAGTACATAAATGTAGAGGACACTTCACTAAGAGAATCCATTAAGCCCTGCTGCTTTAACCAATCAATCTGCAGCTGATGCTACATACGAGTACCTGGTAATGGTAGTTTGTACCTGCACAAACACATATAATCTAACGTAGTACAAGGACACACACAGGGCAAAGGTTGAATTTTTTGCCAATACCGATAGTGTTGCAATCCGTTACCTTGTTTCATCATTCATCAAGATGAAGATCAAATCAAATTCATCTAAAATTAAATTAAACTTCAAGCAGTTGCTTTTATCGAGATATGCAACACAAAAAGCTTTATCAATGATTTGGTCAGATCTTCTGACAAAGTGAGTGAGTGTAACTATTTATCTCTGGCAGGATATTTCAATATAGGCTACTGCTAATGTATTATTGCAAAATAAACCCAGACAGGCTGATCAAGAGCCCGGCATGAAGTGAAGGGGATTTGAGTCACCCTGAAGTGGTTTATTTTTAGCTAACAATTCCACCAACAATTCCCTCCTTATTATATGGTTGCTTACCAAATAAATAAATGAACATATAATGTTGCTTTGAGCTGAAATTATTTTAGTAAATGAGAAGAAAGAGACAACAGAGTGCTACAAGATACACGAAACTACCATGTCACTGCATTGGACAATGGAGTTTAGCAGTCAAAATAGTGCATTAATATAGTTGTTTAGGTCTTGTATTTTACTAAATGGTTGTCAAGCTAAAACTAAAGTACTATACCATAATATACAACAATAAAGACAAATCCATTAAATCATTATCTGTAAAGTCATACACGTTTTATCCTCCTAATGCTGAGAATGATGGGAAATGTAGTAGCATGCACTTCATAAACTTGCTAAATGAGAAAGTACAGGTACAGGGCTGTCACTGGGGCAGTACCCTAGGGTACATCTTTACCCCTAAAAAGTACATATCATTAACTTAAAGGTACATATATTTACATTTTAGGTATTAATAAGTACCTTTTTAATGCATACTGCCCCAGTTAGAGTTTTGCACCTTGAGTTTGAGACACACACTATAAGAGTCTGAAATTAGCTTCTTTTGTAATATAATTCTCTATCTTGCCGTTTCTTTTCCTTAAAATTGACCAAATCCACGATTTATTGTTTATTAACCAGACATAATCATCAATTTCAGCACTTAAACACTGTGCTATGTTATAAACAAACAGTCTGCAATAGCTGTATTCTTCCAAGCTGCATGGTTGCATATGTGTGTGTGTGTGTGTGTGTGTGTGTGTGTGTGTGTGTGCGTGTCCTGAAGGGGGAATTTTTGTGGCAGATGGCCAAGATGCCTTTGGTACGGCGAAAACATGGTCGTACTGTAGTCCTATTCTTAAAAGTCCCACCTGATCCATTACATTTAAAACAGACCACAGAAGTCCAATGCTTAAGACAGACTCCCTAAGGTTGAAAGCAGGGGCATCACATGGAATGTTTATGGCTTTGGTATTGCAACTTTATACAGAGCTGAACTTGACAGTGAAAAAAAATCATAATATTGCAAATTAATTTTCACAATTAAATCAACACAAACGTTTTTGTGAGGTAGAGAAGGATGTAAAGGCTCCCCCACAATATATGCTTTCAACCTTGACTACAAGTATAATTGACACCCCATATACGGCAAGGTCACTACAGCTCTATCTCTGCAGATTTACATTTCACAAGGTCTATAAAAAACTTGCTTCAACCTTTAGCTGATAATTCAGATCTTATTCTTCTGAGACATCCATGTGCCAGACATTCATCAGGATTTCACAATGACTCTCGGCAATGCCCATGACCTTTGTACAGCTGTCTGGGAGCGAAGTGCAGCCTTTGGTAGAGTGCTATCAAGTTCAGCAGAGACCACACGAAATCGCACAGGTCAATGCAGGCACAATCACATACATAAACCGCCATAGCATGTTTGATGCAACACACTGCAATCAATATTTTTACACGGATACACTGTACACTAAAAACAGAGAAAGCTGTGTATAGTTTCAATGAACAGCAGACCTGTGACATCAGTTCCATGAACTGGAACCCAACAGTATTTGGAGAGGAATAGTTCAAATCTTTGTTAATTACTGGTCAGCTGAGGTGTGGAGTCTCCAGCAGGGCCCTAATTCATTAAGCCTTTCACACACTAACTTGTAAAACATGTTGACTGAAAGGACACGATATAAAGAGGGAAAGATCTCAAACTACTGTTTAATGTTTATTTTATTTGATATTTCATTATATTTATTGTATTATTTTTGTCTTGCATACAGTAATTTAAAATATTAAAAATTTTCTGTTTTTAATTGATGGTTTGTTAATATTGTTCCACTGACCCAACAAATGCTGTTGTCTCCTAAGAGAAAATTACAATTACATACAGTTATTGATTTTATTTTAATTATAACATGTTATTTATTAGAATTATTCATTCATTTTAGCTACAAACAATGCAAGAAACATTTAGCATTTTCAGAATAAAACAATATTGAATGTGATTTCAAAAAAAGTCAAAATGCAAAAACTTGCATTAAACTAGACTGTGCTGGTTTGTGTATAATACTAAATAACAGGACATCCCCAAAAGTAAGTTTTGAGATTTAGCAGCATATTATTGGCTGGAACCACACAGACAAACACATACCCACTGCATGAAATAAACAGTGGTTATGACAACAGGTTCCAATTTCCCCCTATTTTAAACAAAATCTCTTGAATCACTTGATTGACATCTGATAAATAATGACACTACACCCTCTTCTCATCACTGACAAATATTTTCAACCACCTGTCAAGAAGACGGGGGTTGTGGAGAGGACAACAGACACAAAAAGGTGGAAGGGTGTAGAAGTGATGGAGAAATGGGACACTGTCCCACTCTATCCCAGTCTGCCGTAGAGAGCTGCAGGACATTAAATCAACCCTGATTACCGCCATGTGTCCATAATCCTCCAAAGCCCAGGAGTGCACACACACACACACACACACACACACACACACCTCACATTTCAGTTACCAACATCGCTTAATCAACCATATCATAAACTAGTTTATTAGCACACACTGTCATTTATATGTGAATAATTAACCTACACACTTAAATTAAATTATGTAGCTGGCGACAATATTATCTTTACTACCTAAACTTTACATTCACCATGCTTTAAATGAATAAGCATTAATTATGCTACACACACACACACACACACACACACTTAAGTACAAAGACACACAAGCTCATGTTTTTCTTATCAGAACTGCTCTAATAATGCATTATGTTCATGCTCATGTCCCTAGAATTGCTGACAGAGGTGAAAATGTAGAGGACTCATGCAGGCATTAGGAGGTCTGGGATATGTTGAGATTTTTTTATGGCAGTATTGAGTGCTTTTTTTAATGATGAAATGTCTTTTTTTTTTGTAGGGCTTGTTTTGAGTGTGTGTCTTCTGTTGCAAAAAGGACATAGGCCTATAGCTGCTGCTGCTGTATGTGCATAACAAGTCAGTGTTTGAAAAGGTAAGAGTGAAGTGAAAACTAAAGAATAATAGAGTATCAAGTAAAGAGACATCATTGTGTGAACTAGGCATGAAGTCAATGAACTCTGAGCGTGTCCTGTAGTAACCTCTCTATTATTGTGTTCAAAACAAGCACATTTTGTCACATGCATCACTCATTTAAAATAACTTACGCTGACAATTGCTTTACAGTCACACAAAAAAGTGAGGTAAGATAAGGACAGACAATACACTAAACATTACAGTCTACAACTGGACATCAGAAAGACTTGGAACAGGAAATGAAGGATCATTAATCAGTTTCAAAACATCCTATCATATCGTGATCATATGACAGCTGATATTCTAAAGCACTGAGGATGAACTTGTTTAAAAAACCTGAGTAATATTTGTGACATCTTACATTTGATGACCCCTGCTAATGTCACAATGTAACAATCAGCAGAGATCAGCAGGGACTGTTCCACTAAACATTGCACAAGAGTTTGTGAAGTAACTGTGTTCAGACATTTTGTTTATCAAAATGAACTTAAAAGTAACAGATTCTGAATACTTGAAATCCTAACTGAGTGTGAAAACTATTCAAAAGCAGCAGCTGAATACTGTCAAGACAACACGTCTCTCCATTCATTGTCTTCACTGGCTGCACAAATATACTTACAATGTGGCAAAACTGACTAATAAAAAGATGAATAAAGTCAGTTTTTAATGGGTATGAACTGTCTTTGACTGAATGAACTCACTGGTATAAGATTGCTAAAATTTTTTGGTTAAGGTCACTTATGCTTATCAAGGCTGCATTTCTTTACAAGGGAAAAACAGAAATACTGTGAAATATTATTCCAATTTTTTTATTTGAATGTATTTCAAAATGTTATTTTATTACAGTGATGGCAAAGCTGAAGTACTCAAGAAGCACTTCTTAATATAATCAATGTTGAAAACAGTTGTGCGGTTTAATTTTGTGGAAATTATGAATATTGTTTGTAACAAATGTAAGTGTTTACTGTAACTTTTGATCAACTTAATGTATCCTTGCTAAATAAAATTACAATTTCATTAAGAAAAATCTTACTGAACCCAAACTCTTAAGCAGTGGTGTACAAGACTATCCTGTTGCAAAAAACAAACACACAACAACAAAAAAAAACAGTGTTTGAGCTTAACAGTCAAGCAAACACCCAAGACAACAATTCCTGAAACTGAACTTTTTCAGAGACAAGAGAGAAGAATTGAATTTTTAGGTGAACTATCCCTTTAAGATTTGTCATCACTGGAATTAAGAAACCTAGATGAACCCGTTAAGGCATGTCCACATACTTGTAATGTTTGTTTGTGCTGTAATTTCCCAAACAACATATATATGGTATATTAAAGACACCTAGAAGTACTCCAAGGTAAATTAAAGTAACATTAGTTTGAAGAATGACACGCATGCAAATTTCCATGCAGGCTCACATACTATGTCATAATTGTGCAAGTTTTATTTGTTGTGTCAATATTGACACCTCTTAAAGAAAGATAGAAACAGAAAGAGAAAGAACAACAGAGAGTGGCCGTCAATCGGCATTGACAACTTCCGTCACCGCTTTCTATTGTGCGATCAAATGGGAGTTTGTCCTTGTCAGTCCAAGTATTTACACACACCCACAAACGCCCCGACAGAAACAGAAGAGAAGCAAAGAAGTGAGGGGGTGAAGTACAGCGAGTGTGTGAGATATAAAGGGATACACTGAAATAGATTGATCCAAGCAGACTTTCCTAAAATATCCGCAATACTCCAGTGCCACCTCACCCTGATCTATAACAGCTGAACAGCATTAGAGGACAGAGCCTTGCCAAGTACTCTCACTGCCAACGGCTGAGAGCAGAGGTTACAGATTAATTACACACAAAGTACAACTGACATGCCAAGCAAGTGTCTAAAGTGTCAAATCAACATATATATATTTCATAATATATTTAACATTTTTGGAAAAAGATAAATACTTTTATCTTTTACTAAGCAATGATGCGTTAAATTGATTCAAACTGACAGTAAAAATATTTACAAAGATACAAATGATTTCTATTTCTTGCTGTTCTTTAGAGCTTTCTATTCATCAAAAAATCCTGTTTCCACAAAAATATTACGCTTAGTATTAACTGTTTTCAACACTGATAATAATAATACTAGAAAAATGCTTCTTAAGTACAAACACAGGATATTAAAATGATTTCTGAAGGATTATGTGACACTGAAGACTGGAGTAACGACTGCTGAAAATTCAGCATTAACAGCACAGGAATAAATTCATATTTAAAATATTTTTTAAAAATGGCATTTTAAATTATAATAATATTACAATATTATTTTTTACTGTATCTTTTATTTAAAAAATGATAAATGCATTCTTGGTGAACATATTGACTTTCAAAAACACTGTAGTGTATAACAAAATATACAGTAAAAAAAAAATTAACAGCAAACTTTCAACATGTGCACTGTAAAAAAATAAATAAATAACTGAATCAACCTGACTATTAGATATGCCACTCAAAGTATTTTTATAGGTTAGATTTGGCAGATTTATTCAATGTTATGTCTCTCATGTCTCCAGCATGAATTTGGGGTGGGACTATCCATTTGTCAAACCAACTGCAGACGAAGAGTACAGGTAACCTTTTTAAAAATAATAATTTTCCCAATTCCATTTGGTAATGTAAAAACGATTCCAGCACCAATTCTAGATGGATGTGAGCTGTGTATTGCCCTGCTTGGAAATAACAAATGATATAACAGGTTCTTTACTCATGACAATGAACCACACGGCACACCAACACATCACTAAAATGCGCATATTCATGGACAATTTTGAAATCAGTCCCATTTTTTTTCTCCAGTTGTTTCCAACAGCACAATTGTCTCATCTTCCCTTACAATGTTGTTCCTGGGAACTTACAGCAAGCAAGAATTACAGGAGTATCTTATTATCAGATACTCACAGTGGCTGTAGTGACCGCCCTCTCTGCCGTGACTCTGACCGTGAAGAGGCAACGCCGCCGTATGCCACATGACTGCGAGCACCACTTGACCAAACCTCACCAGGCACAGCAGAGCACCTGTCCGAACAAAGACTCACTCCGCTGATGGAACAGATGGAATATGAGCGAAACAGGACGGCCGTAGGAGGAGGATCCGCAGGGAGGAGTCTGCTTGTTTATGGGATTACTCGGATTATCAACGATTGAATCCAGCAGAAACCGTTTACTGCCACAAAGATCAGCCTCTCTCTAAAGCTTTGACAAAACTCCTTCTGCCCAGACAGAGGCTGTGAGTGTCATTAAATATATCAGCCCTGACAGGCCACCTGTTGCACTGCCAGGGATGAAGAGCGCTCGAGTGTTTGTGAAGTTCAAAATAAAAAAGCAATTTGTTTAGATTCAGATTTTAAGATTACTGTAAATTTAAAGTACATCTGATTATCAAGAACATTCTATAATTGACCACAATATCAGAGTAAGATAGACACATCAGTGCTTAGAGCCGTGAAGCAATGACAGCTCTCTCTCACACATCCACACACACTATAAACACAGTTTACAGCCAAGCCTGGCAGCCTCCTCTCACACACCTGCTTGTGTGTTCATTACCTAATGCACTTCTAACTTCAGACACAGCTTGTTTTTGTGCAATGCTGCATAATGTACTATCATGAGGTTAAAGCCAAATAACCAAAAAAGAAAAAAGTTAAAAAATATAAAAGATGATATTATTATATTATACATTACATACACTACCGATCAAATGTTTGGAGATTTTTTAGACAGAAATTAATACTTTTATTCAGCAAGGA
This sequence comes from Barbus barbus, assembly GCF_936440315.1. Taxonomy (NCBI): domain Eukaryota; kingdom Metazoa; phylum Chordata; class Actinopteri; order Cypriniformes; family Cyprinidae; genus Barbus; species Barbus barbus. Next base: position 20,667,962 of record NC_136752.1, on the reverse strand, counting down.
CTCATTAAATTGATCAAAGGTGAGCAAAAACAAACAAATGTTATTTTGAAATTTTTATTAATCAAAGACTTCTGAAAAAAGTATCAGTTTCCACCAAAATATTAAGCAGTTTTGGTAATTTCATTGGTAATAAGAAGAAATGTTTCTAGAGCAGCAAATCAGCATATTAGAATAAATAATGAAGATAAATAACTTTTTATTTACTGACTGAGATATCAATGTGGGTCAACTCATCTCAGTGTCAAGGGGATTTTGAGCCAAATTAATTGTGCAGAAAAAGATTAAAAAGAAGCTTTGAGATATTTCAATATAGTGATGACTTAACAGCATACAATATATCAATCCTGATGCCATTACAGTTTCACTGAAAGACAGCCAAGCAGCAGAGAGAGCTGGCTTCATGACAGAATGCCTTCAGGGTGACTCTAAAAAAGCCTCTTTAATATGTCATCCTATAAAAGCAATGCCCCACATGGATCAGTCAGAATGAAATGAGAGTTGCGATCACACAGAAGACTGGCACAATTGGAGCTTCCTGAAGAGATATTAAGAGTCTCATCACCAAATCAACTGTATTAGGTTTTCTATCTTCACGCATTTCTTTTGCTAACAAAAACATCACTGATATCTCTCTTACAGTAACTCATCCTTTTGATAAGCCTAACCATGTGTCCTTTAAGAAAATCTGTGTCAATAGAGGTTAAAAAAATTGTTTATTAAACGTTATTATCATCTTTCATCTATAATAAGCCTTCAGCCTCAATATGTCTACTTTACCGTTCAAAGGTCTAGGAAATCAGAAGTGACAGTAAAGTCTTTGTTACAAAAGATTTCTATAGCCAATAAATGTTGTTCTGAAGACTGGAGTAATGGCTACTGCAAATTCAGCTTTGCCATCACAGGAATAAATTATATTTTAAAATATTCAAAAAGAAAACAGTTTGTTGCTTGTTTGCTGCATGTTTGATCACATAAATGCTTGACGAACATAACTTTTAAAAATCTTACCAACTTCTTAATGTTAGTGTATAATATAGCTGACTTTGAGGGTCAAAGACGTGACTCTTAGCCCTTGTTAACAAGCATGTGAACACAGTTCAACCCCACTACTGTGATGTAAGGGGTCCACATCTAACATTTCAAAGCAGGATGTCCTCTGAGAAGCAGTCAGGGCACAAATGCTTCCATAGATCAAAATAGATTTCCACCCTTGCCCCAGTCTACTTTACCCCAGAATGACTATAAATCCAGAACATGGAGTTAACAGAAGCTAAGGGCTAAAACAGCATCTCTGTTAGTTTGTTTATCTACAGCAGCGGCTCCACAGGTTTATGACTGTGTGTAAGAATTGTTAAACTGCTGCTGAAAAGGACTAATCTCAATAAACATTTCATTTTAATGGAATGAATACATACACCACAACAGGTTGATGAGAACCCTGATAAAAAGTTGAGGGCTTTTGTATCACCCTGAAAGGGTTTAATATGGACCATCTAATGAGTAACATAATGGCTAACATCTGCGAAAAGTATACACTCACCCTTCCAATAAGTCCTTTTCTCATATCCTCTGTTTCTCCTGGTTGGGCTTCTCTGACTCTCCTAGTTATGAAAGTGATGGTAAGGGCAAAGCTGCACAGCAAGTCACATGTTGAAAGCCTACAGCACATATAGGAAATCTACAGAAACCACTGTGAGCGGTTTGAAAGTATGTGTACCACTGACAATAACAAAGGTCTCAAAGCCACTCCTGCCTGACTGTAATACATGTGTTCTTTCTGTTTTCTCGTCTATGAGTCTTTGGACTTGAAGAGTAGGTTTGCATTGTTAAAGGTTGAGGAATCTTGTCAGCTATAGGCAATTCTCAGAAAGCCTATAGTTACAAGAGCTGAGCGCGAAGGCTCAATGATCCCTTCATTGACATTAAAAATGTCTGTAGTTTTCTGCACTAGCAACACCAATGTCATGGGTTCAATTCCTAGGAAATGCATGAACTAATAAAATGTATACCTTAAATGCAATGTAAGCTGCTTCTACCAAAAGCATTAGTCAGTGTACTGTGAATGTAATTAAAAAGGAACTGGATGTGTACAGCTGTTCACTACAAAAGCAAAAAATGTGATTAACTGTGATTAATCTAACCTTGTTAACCTGGTTAATGTTCAAAGTTCAAAACACTTAGTGTGTCTGTCTGGTTCTAAAAGCAACCCAGACATCATGGTGACACATGAATAAATCATATGTTTACAGTATAAGTCTATATTTATTAACTGTTAGTTCCCATTTTTATTGCATCATGCGTTAATAAAGCTATATATTATTCACAGCTTTAACACTACTTATTAATACTACGAAACTACTGAACAGGAGTAAAACGACATTGCATTGGGTATGTTCTTCCACAATACATGATGCATCAGATATTACCCCTAAAGCTTATGTACAGTAGGCTGAATTCTTGCTCTGCAGGAAAATCCATCTTAAACTAGTAGATGTGGAACATGGAAGATACATTTCAAGCTGGTCATTAGCTGGTGTAAGTAGGTAAACCATGTTGGACCACCTACCAGTGGGTCATATTAGCTTAACATGTTTTTGGGAATATGATCAACCAGTTTGTAAACAAATATCTTAAATTGGATTTCCCAACAGGGCATAATGCAAGTATGTGCTAATCCATTGGATTCCGGTTAAGTTTTTAATAAAAAATAATTAAATTAATTAAAACTTGACTTCAAAATGTCATGTTAGTTTGATAAACAGCATCAAGCACTTTAATAATTAGGGCTACTCTTTATATGAGTCTTATGACTTACACTCAACACTAGCACTACAATTAGCTAGAGTTGTCTTTGACTTTGCTTAGAATAACATGTCATTCGCACTCACTCCTGAAACAAGTTGCAAGCGTTGAAATACAAAGTTTGCGTTGAAATACAAGCCTACACATTCTCATTCGTGAAGTGTACGTGCTATACCCGGCTGGAAAAGATAGAAAACGTCTATCTGGAAACCGTCTCAAAAGCAATAAATAACGATTTCGACACAACAGGCGTGCTTTGAAGGCGATTGATTACATAAATTACCTGACCGATGTCAAAAGCACGCGGACTGATAGGACTACAATCTGTCTGAAGTTCATCAGCGAAGTTGTTTTAACGCTTTCGCGGCATGCACATTTAAGTCAAACTACAAGGGCAACTGTGCAAATATGACACAGAAGAGCAGCAACAGGAAATTAAGAAAGACGGCGACTTACGGAGATGTAAATATGTATCGTGAGTATCCATTCGGAGTCAGTTTACTGTCGGGTCTTGTCCTGGAGGCGCGCGGGACCCCTCTCGATTCCTCTCCCCAGCTCGAGTGAACTACACTCTGCGGCGCTGCTGCTGGCTCGGGGCCCCGCTCAGGGGGAGGCGGGAGGAGGGGTTTCACCAATGACAACAATCAGATAAGACACAGGCAGATGACTTCAGCATGTGTGCAATGTGTTTTTACAGAATAAACATTCAAGCTGTATAACAATGGTAATAACATGTATTACAGTGTTCTTTATAACTTGACCTGCACACATGCAACAAAAAACAGCAATTTGGAATACATTTACAACTATGCATTTGACAGATGCTTTTGAACAAAGTGTCTTGCACTGCATTTTTTAATATATTTTAACTGAACCAAAGACCTTGGTTTGAGTGGCTAATGAACCACTCAACCATCAAAATTAACAGTATCAAGATGGACTCAAAAATGTCAGATAAAATGATATGTAATATGACTGAATTAACTAAGACTAAGTAGATACATTAAAAAAAGTTCAAAGAATCAGGGCTGTGTTTCCCAAAAGCGCTGTAAGACTTGGTTTTAAATGGCTATACTTAACCATTCAGGCAGCCATCAGTAGCAAGAGTACCAAACTGGACACTGTAAAATGTCTTGGCAGGAACCTAAAAATGTGTAAAAATATTATTTAATATGACTGAATCGATTTGACTAAATGTAGTTACACCAGCATAAGTCATTTCTAAGAATCAGGGCTGTGTTTCCCAAAACCATTGTAATCCTAAATAGATCATAGAGACCATTGGTGCTATCAGTTTTTCTATAGGCTTGATGTTTGTGGGAAATACAGCCCAAATCAAGTAGAAATTCCTTCTTAAACTGAACGCTTTTATTTTTAACAGTGTGTGTCAAAAGGAATAGCGTTGTTTCAGTCAGGCAGAGAGTACAATTTAAGCAATTTACCCATTATAAGAAAACATCATTATTATACAAGGTGAAATATAAGAAAACATAATTATTATACAAGGTGGAAAATTCATACAAATTTGTGCAATGTGATTTGTAGCAAAAAGTATGATTTATTTTGTATGACAGTCCAAACTTAAGCGTCAGTGGGGTGTGAGCAGACGGTATAAAAGTGTATGAATGTGACTGTCCAAATTAGTCACCAGCTTGCCAAAATGTAAGAAGTTACAAGTTGTCATGAGCACATGTTGCAGTTCACATAACTGTGCAATATGTAATTGGCAAAATATTGTGTTTATTTTAAGTTGACTATATTTGAGTATATTTGTTTGCATTCACTAAAATAACTGTTAATGCAAACCTGGATTATGTCAAGATTAAGAACTAAAGTAAAACAAACAGGAATATAATGATACATTAAAAATTACGCAAAAAAAAAATCATTGTGAGAATATTGTTAAGACAAATATTTTTATTGATGTAAAATCAGGCCGTAAGTTTAAGGTAAATTAATTTATAAATTGCAATACTTCATTTGTGGTGTATAGGTAGGAGTGTCCGTGTGGTTGTTTTTAAATAGGGATGACTAAAAGGAAATTAAAACTGAGATTAGCAGAACATAAGAATGCTATACGAATCTGTAATCCTCAATATCCCATGGTCTTAAATTATAGAGAGAATCATGGTAACTCCAGTACATTGAAAATAGTGGGTATAGAGCATATTCCGAGGTCAATGAGAAGAGGAGATAGGATACAAAAGTTACAACAGAGAGAGTCTTTCTGTATTTACATTTTGAAAGCAACACAATTTCCAGGTTTAAATGGAGAATTGGATTTTTCTCCGTTTTTGTAATTGATTTCTTTGTACTTGATGTATTTTTTGAGATTACTATATATATCTTTATTATTATTATTATTATTAATTAATTTTTTAATTAATTAACTTTGTTAATACTTGTTACAGTGTCTTGAATTGATTTGAATTTATTGGGTATGATTATAATTACGATAAGTAATTCTCTCGTTGTTGCTTTGATACCTGTTCCGGTGACTATGTCAGGTGACAAACTGATTGTTTAAATGAACTCTTGAGTGTGTTTGTAAATTGACAACCTGATGAAGGTGAGTTAGTCGCAACGCGTCAGTGCACAAATGTGTTGTTTTTAAATTCTAAAGCCTGTGAATAAAGGCTGTTTAATTTTTTCACACTACTCGAGTGCCTTGGATTTATGAGTATTTTGAGGAATATAATGATATTTGAGATTGAGATCTGTCTGTCTGCCTGCTCATATTCAGTGTGATGGCTCAAAGACTCCTTGCAATTCCCCCCAGACTGTTTCTCAGAGTGTGGGGTCATACAAGGGTGAGCTCTCACTACCTCCGAAGGTTATTCAGAAGCCACCAGCATTCACCAGTCTTGAACTAGTGTGGGGTTAGTGCTCAAGATGACCAGTGACTTCACAAGGCCCCTCCCTGTAGGTTTGAGGATAAGCCCACCCCATCCCACAACCCCCACATACTCTGTCCCCTCATTGTAAATGACCCATTAAAGAACACAACACCATGGTAAACAAGATGAATGGCTTTTTTTCCAACCCATCTCACACCAATCAAGGCTTTCTGTTTGAACCCCATTTTTTTTAAGTCTATTAGATCATGTTAATTTATTAAAGTCAAACCGAACAGTTAAAATGGTCATTTGTCACTGCTCTCTTTGTGTGGGCTTAATGGTGGCACATGGTGTAAGGCCTGCAATTTGTTATCCTCTCCTTTTTGCTCTTATTGGTTTTTTCTTTTTAAGCCATTTTTTGGGGTTAAACATGAAAAGAAATCAAGTTGCACTCAGTTTCTTGTGGCATAACTGTCAGCTAATAATAAATTTTTATACACTTTGCTCAATCATTTCGGTGTTATTGGCGGTACACCCAAGTACACCAAAAAATTTAATTTGGGTCATTTACTCATCCTCACTTTGTTCCAAACCTATGACTTTCTTTTTTTATTGGACACAAAAGAAGATATTCTGAAGAAAGTTGGTAACCAAAGAGTTTCGTTTTCCAATTTACTACAAGCTTGCCAGCTTGGATGACACCTGTGGTCTGAAGAGTTCAACAGTCTATCCGTTGCGCCACACGCATGCAATCCTGTCTTGCTGAACAGCCATCCTTAGCCCGTTGTTCTCCTCCCTTCCGCCACCCAGAGGCAAGCCTCCCTCCAGAACCTACCCATGAATCCATGCAAATGGATCGTACTCATATATCTGATTATGAGCGGCAGAGGCGACTGAAAGATGGATTATGCCTATACTGCAGAAAGAGTGGGCATATAAGATCTACATGCCCAGTTCGCCCGCCTCGACTTTTGGTGAGTGTCATCCAGCCCATCAGTCAGAATATGAAGCCGCTCACAGCTGAAGTCATGCTTACTGCCCCTAATGTCTCCATTCCAGTGCAAGCCCTTCTTGATTCCGGTTCCGCCAGGAACTTAATCTCAGGAAGCCTCTGCCGCCAACTCAAACTCTCGACCTTTGCCAACCAAACCATCTACCAAATCCACTCGATAACTGGAAAGCCCATTGGACAAACTACTGTCAGATACAGCGCCGGTCCCGTTCAAATAAGATTTGGTCAGTTGCATGAAGAGAGCATCACCCTACTGGTTCTGGAGGGAGCACTCACTGACATCATACTCGGGCGCCCGTGGTTCGTACAACATGAACCCCAAATCTATTGGCGCACCGGGGAGGTCCTGAAGTGGGGCATTCCCTGTTTTCCAGATTGTTTTCCTAGAATCCCGCAACCACTCAATCGAGCTGTTCAGAAGATCCCGGTAAATTCTACGTCCATAGAAAGTCCAGTCGAGAAGCAATCTGTTGACATACCATCATGTTATGCCCCCTTCAGAGACGTCTTCAGCCTGAAGAAGGCCTCCCAATTACCTCCTCATAGGCCATGGGACTGTGCGACTGATCTCCTGCCAGGTGAGCCAGTGCCCAAGGGTAAAATCTACCCCGTCACTTCCTGAACAGAAGGCCATGGAGGAGTATATCAGTGAGGATCTTAAGCAAGGTTACATCTGCCCTTCCACCTCCCCTGCTGCTTCGAGTTTTTTCTTCGTGGCCAAGAAGGACGGAGGCTTGCAGCCTTGCATTGATTACCGGGCATTAAACAACATAAATGTAAGATTCCAGTGGAGGCATTGGCTGGAAGGCGCACAACACCTTTTTACAGTCCTCACCGACCATAAAAACTTGCAATACCTACGAGATGCTAAACGACTCAATCCCCGCCAGGCCCGTTGGGCACTCTTCTTTACCCGGTTTAACTTTTCTATCACGTATCGTCCAGGACCGAGAAATTTAAAGGCTGACGCCCTGTCCCGTATCCATGCTCCTGAAGAAAACGACGAGGAACCTGAGTCAATCATTCTAGAAAAGATCATTGCCTGTCCCATTCAGTGGAGTCCTGAGCCAGATACTCCTGCCAATGCCTCCACAGCCACTTCGCCGGGCTGCCCACCTGGTATGCAGTATGGTCCCAGAGACCAACCCACCCAGGGACCAACAGCACCCTCTCGCTGCTGAAAGATCGATACTGGTGGCCCAGCATGGCCAGGGATGTGAGAAGGTTCGTCCAGGGCTGCGCGGAATGCACCATGTCCAAGAGCCCTCGCCATTTACCAGCAGGCAAGCTCCTCCCGCTGCCCGTTCCCAACCGTCCATGGTCACATCTAGGAGTAGACTTCATCACCGACCTGCCTGCATCTGATGGTAATACTTGTGTATTGGTGATTGTTGACCGGTTTTCTAAGTCCTGTCAACTCCTTCCCCTTAGAGGCCTACCCACAGCCATGGAGATGGCTGAGTTGTTATTCAATTACGTCTTCAGATACTGTGTCTGATTGAGGTCCACAATTTATCTCCAGAGTATGGAAAGGCTTTTTTAAACTCCTAGGTGTGACCGTGAGTCTATCATCTGGTTACCATCCCCAGACGAACGGGCAGACGGAGAGGAAGATCCAGGAAATCGGCCACTTCCTACGAACCTTCTGCCACAGCCACCAGGAATCTTGGAACCAGTTCATTGGCTGGGTCGAGTACGCCCAGAATTCCTTACGTCAAGCTTCTACTGGACTCACTCCCTTCCAGTGCGTACTCGGTTACCAGCCACCACTATTCCCTTGGTCAGGGGAACCATCGGAAGTGCCTGCGGTCAACTACTGGTTCCGAGAGAGCAAGAGGGTCTGGGACGATGCTCACCATCAGTTCCAGCGAGCAGTGTGCAGGCGCAAGATGACAGCAGACCTTCACAGGTCCGAAGCTCCACAGTATCAACTGGACAGAAGGTCTGGCTGTCAACGAGAGACATCAGAATGCGCCTGCCCTTCAAAAAGCTAAGTCCCAGATATGTTGGTCCCTTCACCATCTTGAAACAAGTCAACCCGGTCACCTTTCAGTTGCAGTTACCCCCACAATACAGAATTAATTCTACCTTTCATGTATCACTCCTGAAACCTTATCACTCTCCTGTTTCTCCCTCCACAGAGCCTGGTCCAAGTGAGGAACCCCCTCTCCCGCTAATACTGGAGGACGGAGCTATCTATAAGGTGACGGAAATCCTGGACTCCCGGCTCCGTGGTGGTCGCTTGGAGTACCTAGTGGACTGGGAGGATTATGGTCCAGAGGAGAGGTCATGGGTCCCCAGAGATGACATTTTAGACCCAACTCTACTGGAGGGATTCCATTCTACTCATCCAGATCGTCCAGCTCCCAGAGGAAGGGGGAGATCACCACGACGTTGGGGTTTTCGGCCCTCTGGAGCGGGCCATGGAGAGGGGGGTAATGTCACAGATAGACCAGGCTCTCAGACCAGCCAATCACAATGAGCACCTTCACCTGAATTCTAATGAGCACACCTGCACGTAATCTGCACCTCATCAAGCCACACAATAAAACCACACACCTCACTACTCTCTGACATCTGGTCTCATTCATACGAAGTGGACTCCTGTATGCTATCTCAGCTACCTACCTGTTACCTACCTGCCTGTGTACTTACCTCTTGTGTTCTCTCTGAGTGTTGTGTCCTGGATCCTGGTTATCTGTAAATAAACCTTACCTATTATTATTATTATTATTATTATTATCCCTTTGTGTGAAGTCTGCTTCCGTAACAGACTATCCCTTTCATTTAATTTGTTGTTTTTTATTTTTTCTGCCTCTTTTAACCTCCATCATGTTTCTTTTGCCACCTTATCTCTAAGTTAATCAGCCACACACTCTTTCTTACACACTAACAAACACACTCACAGTCAGAGCTGTCAGTGAACCAAACCGTATGCAGTAATCCCTTTGTATTCAGAAACCCATCCAGACAAACAATGTGTCCCAGCCACGTCCCACCCCCAGCACACCAAACCTAGGCCACCGGCTAACTCTACATCATCCACACAAACCAAAGGATGAAGACCAACAAGTTTGTGTCAGTGTGTGTTTTACTGTAACATATCTCTCTGACACACGTGCATGTTATGAATTGTCTTTCTATTAGGAAACTGGTAACCCATGTCAAATACTCTCCTTCCAGTCTGTTCTTTTTCTCTACAGTCCACTCATATGTTCTCCAAATCCTCCACAAATCCCCCTCACACAAGCTGAGATGATAAGTGATCCTCTTCTGTTGTCGCTTGGAGGAGACGATGCTCAACAACTTTGTTCAACATCATTAATCTCGGAGCACATCCATCACACTAACAAAATACGAAGAGAGCAGAGGGCTATGTTTGTGAAATGTCTTACTCTCTGCTTACACTCTTCTGCTCTTTTCTATCTTTAACCTCCATTTTTTATTCAAACCTCTGCTTTCTCTTGAGTGAAAACACCCACAGAGATGCAAGTGTAATTGGAGCACAGAAATTGAGTGGGAGTGATTTTATCGAATTGTGATGTCAGGAATCCTTCAGTTTTAGATATACATCGCTCTTCAGCTGTTTTCCAGTAGAAAGCTCTAAAATTGTACTATATGATTTGCTTTTATTGCATTACTCGCTGCTTTGCTTCTCAAACTAACTTTCAGTTGGGTTATGCTTTTTTGCCTGCTTGTCGATTTAAGTTTGGTGCAGTAAGCACAATTTTGAACCAACAAGTTCCTGTGGCAACATAAAGACAGGGTGATCAAAGCTCTAATCCATTCCAAATGGATGTTTTTGACGTGTGTTACCTTAACCTGTTAATCCTCAGACTGTTTGTGGGAGGGGGCTGGTGGGTTTACACACAATTAACCTGAATAGACCATACTGCTTCATGATGAAACAAAGAAAAAGCCTCAAAACCCTCTTACTCAAATGAGTTTGTCACTGGATGCTTTACCTTAAAAAACTCAGAATGAATGACTTTTACAGTGCTTAACATGGCTGTTTTTGCCATAAAACCTAACCTATGTTCACATAAACCAGTGAGTAGCAAATAGATAATATTATTTTAACCTGACTTGAACCACACACGCTCATTCTATGAAGGTTTTGTTTAATTTTTAGTAAGCAATGGCTACATTTCAAATAAAACTTTTAGGTTTACGTTTTTGAAAACACAAGAACAGGCCTTGGCTAATATGTGTAAGAGGGTCAGATCCAGCTGAGATTGTTGTAGACCACCTCAGGTTAAGCTGACAATGTCCTGAGAAGACCAACAGGATTATAGTTATGAACACCTGTTCCAGATCTTCAAACCAGCCAGTGTGACTTGATGCTCTGACATTTAGAAACTTAACAAGGAATATGAAGAGCCTATGAATAAGCAACCTGGTTTTTACAAAACAGTTTTAATATTCCTAGATATTTTTATTTCATGTTTTGTTCAGTTCCTATTGTCAGCCTCTGTGCCTGTTAATTGTTTTATTGTGTTCTATTGTCACTCAAATAAAGAATTAGCATACAATTATTCTTACAGTGTGTGTGTGTGTGTGTGTGTGTGAATATATAATAAGCTACAACTCTTGTATCATTTATCCAACACTGATGCTTTAAATAGGATATCCTGTGGCCCGGCACGTCAAAGTGTCATCTTTCAAGCAGTGATTACATGTCTATATTTGCAAATGGCCCACACTATCTCTAATAGGCTACGGTGATTAATAAATGCCCATGCTCATTGTTTTGCTATTCAAACGAGTCATTTTAACCGAAACTAACAGTGTAAAGCTTGTGTTTAAAAAACGAGATCTGATATAAAAATAAATCGATCACGAACACTTTAATATAGATCTTAAACGCAATGTTAACATTTAAATTTCATCATAGCGTACCTGTCAAATGCGAAATAAGGATGTCGGATTGCCAAATGAATCGTTCTTTTGAGTCGAATCTTTTCAATTGATCAGCTAACGGTGTCTATACAGTTGGGCAGAGCTGTATATGGAGTAAAGCGAGTTAATTGAGCAGAAGTTACAAATAAAACGCACTGTAAATATGTTTATATCAGGTTTGTCACCACGCATAAAAAAAAAGTTGGTTTACGACATTTTGTTAGAACGTGCAAAAAGAGTTTTTTTTTGTTTAACTTGAATGCAAATTAGGCCTAACTTTAGGTTCTGGTTGAAGCATAACTGCAACAAACGGAACTGGGACACATGAAATTACGGTATAAAATGTTTTTAATAAACAGGGGCGCCGTAACGGGGCTTTACTGAGACGTTTCAGAAAATGTAAACATGACAGGAAATGATCCACTTGATGGCTTTTTAACCGACTCTTTAAATTAACTGTTCAAATGAACCGATTCGCCCAAATGAGACGAGAGTGCGAAATTGCTGGAAGACCGACTGTCTACTACCAGAGATTGCTTTGCTACTACCACCTTGCGGTGTAGAGATGAAAAAACAAGCCGGTTACAAAAAGGCTTGTGTGTGTCCCACTCCGGCACCCGTAGAGTTACCGTGAAACTAGACGTGTACTTGCAGTGTTATGTAGTTTCATCAGAATCGGGAAATGCGAGTGTGTACAACTTCACGCAGAACTCATCGATAACTAGTGTTCCTCATCCGACTCACTTTTAATCCTTACTAATGTGTTCGTGTCATAATGTCGTCAGATTTGATGTTAGATTTCGTAAATCCATCGATGATGAATAAGGAAGCGGGGGATATTTCCATCGATCAGGATGGAGAGTGGGGTAAGATTATCTTACTAAGATACGCTTTCTAGAAATACCCATCACTGCGCGTGCTGCTCGCGATAAACGCCAAATTCTGTATAGAAAAGTGTCTTTATGAAGCGACTTATATGTATAATCATTTTCCGTATGCTGTAACTTTGATAACTGACTGGTGAACCTGTCTCCCACTCATCGATCCGCAGGCTTCAATTTTAAAATGTACGTTAGTTGAATCGAAAATATAAACATGATAAAATATAAACTTCGTTTATTTAACTTTGTATTATTACACATTTATTTTGGATTAAACTTTATGTATTCATGTTCATATACTATTTATATTCATATTAATTCGTATAGTTCATATCGTATTGTGAATACACAGGTTATACTAGTAAATTACAGTGTGTCAACATATAAAAGAAGCTGGAATTGAAACCAAATTACTTGTTACATAACACCTAAGTGTGAATGGTGGCAGGTAGTATGACCTGGTTACAAACCCACAACTCAAAAGAAGATTGTGACACTGATACATTTTTGATTTCATGTCTTGCACTCATGCTTTCAGCACTTGGTTTGTTGGCTTTACTCCTTTGTTTTGCATCATTCTGCCTTTGGTCATGCTTAATTTCACAACAATGTCTTTTACTTGTGTAGATATCAGTTTGTTTGATGAGCTGGAAGGTCTTGGGGATGCTGACGAGCTTCTGAAGGCTCTGGTGGAAAGTGTAGGCTATGTGAGTCAAACCCCTGCAAAGATAATCTGTCAAAATATGATACATGTTTGTCAAATATGGGTTTAATTTTCTTTTTTCGAATTGCATTTTGAAAATCAGATTGCATCTTTTAATGACCAACAAGTTTTTTATAGCTTTTGTTTTTGGTTTGACCGTAGCTTTAACCAGAGATTTGTAGAAAAAATGTAAGCAATTTAAGCATTTTGGATCTGTTCTCTGTTAGGACACCTCTGTTCCTGACCTGAACTTTGACATTGAGCCCCCAGCATGGAATTCGGATGGCTGGAGAGAAAGTGGTAGCCCTCGATCAGGTACTAATTTTAAGTTTTCAGTGGACTGGACAATCTTTTCAAATGTTCCTAAATGTCTATAGCAGCAATAAATTCAAAGTAACTTGATATTTCTGAAAATTGCTTCAAGTATTACCAAAGCAAAATTTACGAAAGCATTTCTATCCTTTTTCTCTCTATCGGCTCTCACAGATGGTGATGTAACCGTGGACTCACTGTCACCAAACCACACGCTCAGTTCAGTGTCCTCCCCAGCATCAGTGGAGCCCCACTCACCGTGCTCCACACATGTGAGTCAAACTCCACCCCAAAACAAATACGCAGTCCTTTAGTATTTCTACCCACTGAAATTAGCATCTTATTTGTCAGGAAGTAATTTGAAAAATGCCCAGTGTTATTGGACTCCACCCTGTTTACAATCACAGAGAAACTAACCTGCACACAAATTTATTTTGTACATGTATCGATATGCAAAGATATATGTAATAGTTAATGAGACACAAAATTTTATAAAAATTACATTTGAAGTATCTTATAATAAAATGATTAAGATATATCAAATATAATTTTTATGCAATTTTAAATGCAATATTTTATTTAATTAATTCATTTTTTGTTATAAATACACGCACACAAATTCTTTTTTTTTTTTGTCTTTATTGACTTAATCAGTCAGAGGCGCAGATGGAGTGTGTTTGAGCTTCACTGATCCTGCCAGCTGCTGTAGTTCAGGGATCAAGAGGGCAGACGCGCACATACACCCATGTGAATTAGGTGTCTAATTAAGACTCCAGTGTGTTAATGAATGTCTTAATCGGCTCTCAGCACATCATCAAACTAATTAATCGGTCTCACATTGAGAAGTGTCCAGTCTTATTTTGTGATGTGTGTTGACTCTTCAAAATCAGGTAGTGTTCCTTTCAAGGTTTCAAAGAACTATAATGTCACTGACAAATACACATTGTTTTAGTGAAATCCTAAACACTAGAATCTCAGCGTCACCTCACAGTTTTGATGAAAGTTAGTGAGTTATTTAACATGACATATTTGTTATAGTTTGCATAACATAAACTGAATGTTAATACGTGTTGTTACTGAATGATGCAACATCCTGCAAAGGGGCATACACGTACAGGAAGGGGCGTATAAGAAGCAGCTTATTGCTTTCTGAAAATAGATGGTTGGGCGAATTAAACTAAATGCTGGGGACTACATGCATTTTATAAGTTCAACTATTTTTAACATGTTTAAAGAAACATGACATACATGACTGGTTATAACTAGCAAGGCAATGATTGAATATGCATTAAAACATGAGGTAGTAGTGGGTGGTATCACAGGTGTTCTGTAGGTATTTATGCATTTATTGATCAGTCGTTTGATATGTGCAAAGTCTGCAAACAGTTAAGTAATATGTAGACTTCTTGACCATCTGGATTCACACCCCAGTGTTCCCATGCTTGAGTGCACTTTCAGTTCTCCTTTCTTCTATGTAAGGGCACTGACGGCATTTCATGATATTCCTGCATCATGCTGCAAATTTTTATTCTTATTTTATATATTCTTTTTTAAGGATGAGGCACTGTCTCCCGTCTCCTGGCATTCTCAGCCCTCACCGCTGTCTGTCTGCTCTGACTCAAGCGGCTTTGCTGAGCCACCTGCTGAGACGAAGCCTTCCAAGAGGACCACTCAGTCAAAAGGTAGGCGAAGTACATTAATTTCCTTCTTTGAATCATTCGTCTTCAATTTGTAATAACAGGATACATTTGTTCACACAGCAAAGCCTCTCCAGCCAGCAAAGAGGCCCATTCAGCTTAGCCCCAAGGTTTCCATTCAGCCTAAACCGCTCATTACCACGATGCCCATCTCCCATGCTGCAGCATCCCTTCAGACTAAGACCATCATCATCCAGCCTCTTCAGACTACAGTTCTGCCTGTAGTAAAACCTCCACCAGTCACCATTCAACCAGCACCCTCTACAGGTAATAAAGAAACCCATTCTGCCACACTTTTAATCTGATAAAGTCTGATATGTAATAGGAAGTCTTGGTATGTTTGATCACTTTTATTATTTTTGTTGATCACATTTTTGTTACAAGTTGAAATCAGTGGTTTATTTTAGGTTGTATTGCAGCCCTTGCTGCATGCTTACAAAAAAACAGCAGATGGCACTAAGGCATCAATTTTTGTTTGTGCTATTGGTGGGCGTCTCATTTCAAGTCTATCTTCAGGCAGACCGGGTATTATTCTTGAACTGCTGGTGCATCCTTTTATGTCAGTACACATAATGTGTGTACTCAACATAATATACAAAATGTGTGAAAATCAAAACTTGACTACACTAAGAATGAATGTGCTAATGTAAACGTACAAATAGAGTAATTAACAAGGAATTCACATATTTTCTCTCTCTCTCTCTCTCTCTCTATATGTAAGATATTTGTACCTTTAAATTAGTGCTTTAATTCTTGGTGTAGTCAGTGTTGATTTATTTTGAGCACAGAAGGAAAAAGATTTCGGAGTTCTCTGATGAAATGGTTGACTCTGTTTAATGTCTTGAGTGTTAAACTATGGCTCTCAGGAATCTGCGAGGTTCAGTATCCATTTCCTCATGCGTAGTATAAACATTTACCTCACACACCTCTGGAAACACAAGCGGAGCAGAAGGCAAGAGCAGCCTGAATTGAAATCTTATCCTGTACCCATCTTCTCTGAAACACTAGAGACTTGGTACTCCGGTGTGTCCAAACAGTCAATTCTCATTCAATTTTTGAGAATTGTATGACTTGTTTCTTAGAATAAGGCCTGCAGTTTGGTTTATAAATGGTACATGACACAGCACTATTTGTGTACTATTTGTATTTTTATTTTTTTCTAATTTTCTCAGCAGGAGCCTTTTGCAAAAAGAGAGCGCTGCCACAAGCTGCTTATATATGTATTGAATCCATCTGTGCGAAAGATTGTGGAAGTGCACTTTGAACTGATTGCGTTCTGCTACAGTAATTATTTTCTGGCTAACCGCAGAGTTTTGATGCGAGGTTAATTGTAGTTTGTTGGGAGACTGATGGGTAAGTCAGTGGGTGGCTGAGAGAATGGAAGTCGTTTGGAATGACCCCTGGTTGGGAGCCACCACAAATTCCTCTCATTTAACTCAACACCAATAGCAGCCCGTCACGCCTGACAAATTGTGTTTGTCCGTGTTACCTGGAGGTGACGTGTTTGGCTCTGGGTTAAGGATGGTGCTTAGCAAAACTGTTTCCTTTTTTGATTAAAACAGTTTTTCTCTCCTTATGGTTATTATACCAGTTTATGCTGTGGAAACTTTACTTTCAGAGTGTTGTGATTAGTGATTCGTAAAATCCGTAGTGAAGAAAAATGTGGGACTCAACACATTTCTTAATGAATTTGAATGGTGACGTGTATAAACAGTGTATGCTTCTCTTGCAGGTCAGCGAATGCTGCTATCTCAGCCTACTCGGGTTGTCCAGCTTCAGACGCCTCAGGTGGTGCCCACGCATGTAGTCACAGTGCCAACACTGGCTCAGGACAGGTCTGTCTCTGTTGCACCGGTAACAGCATCTCCTGTGGTTGCCATGACACTGCAGAATTCCATCCCTGAGGATGATGTAAGTTTCTGCATGACCGCAAAACACTGGGTATTAAATTAGTTAAGGATGCTTTTGATGTATTTTGTGACTTCTAAATCATCACTGCATATGGTTCCAGTCAGCTGTCATTCAGCTAGTTCAACAGAGTTCAACAAGCTCAGTTTTGATATTTTTAGCAGCAGAGCTAATATGCTGACAGCTTGCATTGCTGCAGTTTTAAGATGGCACAATCACTAAAAAGTTTTGTAAGATTGCTTAGCCAATTCGTTTATGGCAACTCACCAACTAGTTATTTATTTATTTATTTTAAAGTAACCCAATTTAGTGTGCAGTTCTCCCAGGTCCAGATCTGCATCAAGAAAGATCTGTTATGAAGATTCGGTTTTTCAGAAAGCCAGATGCTTGACAGTGGAAGTAAAAGACTTGGCGGTATTGATGTAAAATTAGTTTTTTGGTGTCAAATGTGCTATAAAATAACGAGACCAGAAGAGCAGCAGTTTTGTTGAATGGCAATGGACTGATGTACAAGCCGACATGATTTGCCTTGGCTTGTAGTTTAGATGGCAAATGTGGTTTGCAGTCATAATAATCTCTATGCAAACATTCGTTGAAGTGTTTGCAAATATTTATACAAAAATAAACTTTTGCATGGTCTCATTGTGAATTATCTGTAATGATCTTCAAGAGGAATTTTAAATATCAGCTGTCAGTGAAGTTATGGCTACAAAAACTTGCTCTCATCTGTAGTACCTTGTTATGGAACATCTTTGGCCTGATAATTTATCTTGGGCCCAAATACAAAAAAAACATCAGCCACTTTTCTAATAATATAGTATTTTCTCAAGTTGTGGTGAATATACACTAATATTCATGATTAAATAATTAGTTACTCTATTGTTCAAAAGTTTGGTGTAAGATTTTTTATGTTTGTTTGCTTTTAAAAGTCTCTTACTCTCACAAAGACTGCATTTAAATTATTGTGAAATATTACAATATAAAATAATGCAATACAATATATTACGTATAATGCAATATACAAATAACTTTCTACTTGGAGAGCAGTTTTTTTTAAATATTATAAAAATTATAAATGTCTTTGTTGCCTCTGATCTATGTAAGGCATGTTTGCCAAATAAGTTTTTAACCCCCCCCCCCTCAAACTTTTCTCAAAGTTTGAGAAAAAAATTCTATTATATTGTAACTGTAACATGTAATTGTGATTTTAAAAGATAATTTTTCTTTAGACATTTAATGTGCAATTTCAGTATGGAAGTAATACTTAGTATAGCATCAGTCTCTAATTCTAGTGTATTTGCTCAAAGCTTTACGGCTGCTGCTGTGTTATTTCCTCTCCCAAAAATTTAAATTGATTGACATCCCCAAAAAGTGTGACTGCAGTACTTTCCACATTGCTTTGTTTGTTTGGGTGTCTCGACATGGCAACACTGGCTCGACCAATAGCGTGAGTTTGGGGTGGGGCTTTCCGGTATTCCGTACAGTAGAATGGGGTGATTTGGAAACCTGTTTGATTATAATGGTTATAGTTTAATAGTGCTAGTTGTGTGAATTACTCACTGCGACTCTAAATAAATATGGAGACCACAAAAGATAGAGAGGGAACCTGAACGACCATGGATCTGGTCTTACTTTGATAGTATTTACTCATCAAATGGTTTCTTAATCAAAAGCATGTGTTCTTCCATATGTGCTGTCCTGACATCAGCGAAAAGCCCTAACCAGATGCGACAAATTAGACTCTGTTTATAGTACAGAGAGGAGGAGGGGATGTTATTGTAGAAATAGGAGAGACACACATTAGGACCTCTAGGTGAGAAGAGCACGTATTGCTATAGTAAGGATGACGTTGGATAAAGAGGCAAAGAAGGGACACCTAGTACATATTGTATCAAATTGAGTGTTGCCTTTTAAACACAAACAGAACCATATTGATGTATTTAAATACTTCTACGATGCTTACATTTTAAAAAGTTACTAGAATCTTAAGTTGTCGTATCTACCATATAAATGTGTTTATTGTATTTTATCCCTTTTTTTACAAAAAATAATTTGATATCAAACAATAATTGGCGAACCCCCTGCACTACTGTTGTGGACTCCCTAGGGGTCGTGAAGCTCTTGTTGAAAACCCCTTTTCTTTGGCAGTAATAGTAGACTTCTGAAGAATCCAATGACAAATTCAGTTTTGCCATCACAGGAATAAATTTAAATTACATTTTGAAATATATGAAAAAGGAAAGCAGTTATTTTACATTGTAATAATATTTCATAATATTATTGATTTTACTGTTAGCATCAGTCCCCAGTGAGCTCATTATTTTCCATTAAAGTATTTGTTCCGACATACTGTAGATTCAGCTGACCTTAGAGTAATTAAATAGAGTTCAGGATTAGTCCCAAATTCCTGTGCATTTAGTGCTGTCTTTTCTACATTAGAGGTTATTACAGCTTTCACTGCCTGCTCTTTACAAATTCTCTGAATTTCAAAAAAACAGAGCACCTGTGTGTACATAAGTTTGGTTCATTTGTAGATAGGGTGGCATTGATTGGGAGAGAACAGTGAGTGAACAGACCTCCATAGAAGTACTGATAAACACAGGCCATGTAGTAAACATCACTGGGTAATGTCAAGAATTACTGCTGAACATCAGACTTTTTAACAACAGTTGTGTGAGAAATCAGTCAGCCAGATAAAACACCTTTCAAATGTTTTAATCCATGTCAACCATCTACTGTGAGATGTTGATTTTTTGATGAAAATGTGCCTTAAATTTAGTCACTATTTCATCATGTAATATTATTTGACACATGGCATACTAAATTTCGTTAAAAAATGCAATGCTTCATTTAGTGACTGTCTAAAATGACATGAATGTTCAAGAATGTAGTCATGTATAAACATTGTAATTATTTTTACACGTGTTGCTATTGTTAAGACATTACTTTATTGTGAAGTCATCTTGCTTTGCGTGTTATTGGTTTACATGTTTTTAAGACCGTTTAGGATATTAAAATGTGTTTATAGTGTTATGGTATTTGCATATTCACACTATCAGTATTTAGACATTTTTAGTGTGTCCTTGTAGTTTTTTTTTTTTTTCTTCACATGATTGTTTTTTGTCAACAGTATGTTTTAATTAAAATAATTCAAGTATCATAATGACCTTTTTAGTAAAAAAAAAATATATGTAAAATACATTTATTTCATACTAAGTATAGTTCAAATCTATTAACACAAGTGGAACAATAGTTCCACTTTAGCGCTATCAGATATACTTCAGTATAAATTTAGTTGGACTTCAGCACTACTTCTGCACAATTAAAGTACATTAAGTACAAATTAGTTAGATGTTCCAATTTAGCAGACTGTAAGTATAGCAGTTTATTATTCTAAAAGTACAATTGCAGGGTATTTTTATTAAGCACATATGTAAATGTATTTGTAGTATATTTAGCGTGAATGTATTTCAAATACATTTTAGTATATTTATTTTTCACTAGGGGATGCATTTTAATTATCATAATGTTTCATCTTTATTATCATTAATTCGTCTTCATTCTTATTGCCTGGTCAGTACCTGGTGTGATTCATTGTCCCACCTATGTGGGCAGTACATTGTCTACATTGTACACCCTAATAATGGAGTCATATGAATGCATTTATGCATTTATTAGTGCGATAGTATCATTATAGTCCAGTATTTACATTGCAGTCATTATGTAGCATTGGAAGCACCTTGAAGGCATCTGGTTGGGGGGGGGATACTATATCACATTGCAGCTGCCTGCTCCAAATCACCAGGATATCCATCCATAACTAATTTTATTACATGCACGGAAGCATTATTCAGCACATGCCATTAAAAGCACACAGTTGCACAGTTTTTATGAACGAGCATTTACTTCGCTGGTGTTGCTCAACTGAATGGACCATGTATATAAAACTCCCATGGTACAGCCTCCCGTGATTTCTATTTCCAACAGTGTTAAAATATGACACATTGAGTTAGATCCATATTTTATCATTATTTAGTCGATTAGTATCAGCTGTGCAACAGCCCCATGCATGTGCAGATGGGAATGAAATGCACATTTATGTGGTAGTTCATGGCCTGTTTTTTTTTTTTTTTTTTTTTTTTAATTCTTTTAATTTTTTTTTTTAATACACAGTGTTCAATGTATTCAGTTCACACAAGCTGTCATTTAGACTCGGTCGTGAATGTCTGGGCAGAAAGAGAAGCAAAACAGCTTCACACATTTATAGTAACAGTTATTGTCTCCAGTGGTTTCCTTGTAAAATCCACATTTTCTTTGCATGTCGCACTTCTGCAGGTTTCAGATTTTATTCTAGTCTGTAATTATAAATCGTCTTATGTCATTTTAGAAATATCATTCTCCAAAATAAGTTTCAAATGTCGATTTATATGATATGTTTGGAGGTGTGAATAGGTTGAAGAATATCTAATGTGTTTAGTATGTAAGCAATGACTGAGTTTGATCTGACGTTAAGGGGAATATGATGAAAGACTTGTCTCTGTAGCCTCAACGTCTGTCGGCTTTCAGAAAAAAAAAAACAACAACACTTTTTAGCAGAGCGCAGCCACATGTTCTCTCTCTCCTGCTTCTGTTTTTGTCCTTTATTCTGAGCTCCAGACTCTTGGTTGGGGTATTGCACTCCTACGTGGCAAACACACACATGCGCTTATGCATGAACTCTCACACTCACGCAGGCCACTCTATGCAGAGAGAAAGGAAAAAATGAAGTGATGCTTTTATGCATTTCATACATCTTATGTAATCAGGCTCAAGGATGAGGATTTTTTTTTTCCTGCTTGTAGGATCATATATACGTACACATTTTAATGTGTGTATAAATGTGTGTGTGTGTGTGTGTATATATGATTGATTGATTGGGTTTGTTTTCACACACTGATATAATTAATGGTTAAAATAATAACACCAACCCACCCATGTCACCGACAGTGACGTAAGGATTGTCGTTGAACTGTTTTGTAGAAATATTTATTCAGTGGATTGTATCCCTTGGTTAAAAGCCAACAGGTTTCATGGGAGAAACTGTAATCTTCAAAAAACACAATCACTTGATGCCATTAAGTTATTTTTTAAGATTAAAAATAGGTCAGAGTCTATGTTTATCATTCCTGTCTTTTTTTTTTTCTGCTTAAATGTCATGATTGTGCAGTGGTAAAATGTGAAGGCCCATTGAAACTGTCACAGCTCATAGAGAGCTATTGAGTGTGTGTGTGTGTGTGTGTGTGTGTGTGTATTTGTGGAGGGTTAGCACAGCTGTGGTTTAACTAGGGCTGCTTGTGGTTTGGCCTCAGAGGAGATTTTGGGTTTGAGGGGGTTTAGGAGGAATTGCAGTTCAACACTAAACTGACAGGTGGGGCAGGTGTCTGAGTGTGTGTGTGTCTGTGTTTATGTATGGCTGCTTGTGAGTTATTGCGTTGTGGGATGTTTGAAACAGCTGAATGCTGATGACGGTGTAGCAGAGTGTATGTTCTGCTTTGTTATAGCAGTTTAAGATTAATGTTCTTTGGCAAGACAGTCTGTGTAGCGTCGAGCGGATTTTATTTCCATGCCCCAGAAGACTGTAGGCGGAGACTCTTTGTGCTTTTCCTTTACACACTGTTAATAAACCAATATATTACCTGACTGATTAATTGGCGAGTATTTGTTAAGACTGTGCTAATTTGATCAAATACAGTAAAACGGTAATATTGTGAAAAATTAATGCAACTAAAAATAACTTTTCTATTTCAATATATTTAAAAATGTCATTTATTAATGTGATTGCAAAGCTGAATTTTCAGCAGCCATTGCTACAGTCTTCAGGGTCTCGTAATCCTTCACAAATCATTCTAATATGCTGATTTGGTGTGCTGGCTAATGTTTTTTTATGAAAACCGTGGTACATTTTTCAGGATGAATAGACATTCTCCTTTTTGATGAATAGAAAGTTCAAAAGAACAGCATTTATTTGAAATGGTAATCTTTGTAACATTATACATGTCTTTTGATGTCAGTTTCAATCAAATTAATGCACTACTGCAGACTAAAAGTATTAATTTAATTTCAAAAAATGCACTGGCCATGCCCATGTGTCAGAAAATGTAGAAAGTTTTGTTATAGTAAATTGTTATTAACATTGACCGCTCTTCTCTCTAGATATTAGATAATCATAGTCTGCCTTGATTAAACTAGCAGTTACATAGTAATAGGGAAGGAATATGATCTGAGCAACTCCATAATTCTAAAAGTTATATGTCAACTACTTACCGCTAATAACAGATAGTTGCATATCAGCCAAGACCTACAAAAATGGACTACTTTTATGGTATTTTAATATAGAATTTTTTGAACTGTCATTGTATGGAAAGAATATGTGAGAAGATAATGTAAAAATTCTGTGCTTGTGTTCAATGGAAAAATAACAACATACGGGTTTGGAACAACATGTGAGTTAAAATTTTAAATTGTTCCTTTAATTATAGTTCCTTTTTAAATTGTAAATTGTTCCTTTTAATTATAGGTTGTTGTGAATGCCATCTAGAAACTAGGATATTGCTCCAGAATGCAGATTTAGAGACTATTTGATCTAGGTGAAGTTAAAAAATTCACAAAACAGGCAAGTGTATTTGACTTTTAGATTTATTATTTTTTCCCCCAAAGCACTTTTCTAAGTTCATAGAAATGAATAGTAAAATCTTTTTTTTCTTTTCTCATGACACTCAGCATCGAGTAACTCACTTTAGCACATCTCTCCTAAACTGGATTCCTTAGGGTGAAATAAACTGTGATGTATTTCTGAAGGCGATGCCAAACAAAGCAGCTTTCAAGCTCAGTTTCAACAGTCATTTTAGTAGAATACTGCTATATTGGCTTTGTGAATTTGGGTAATAACCATGAGCTAACAAATAAATTCACCAAGAATGTGTCAGAGACTTAGTAAAATTGGTTGGTTAAAAGATGGTTTGACATGTTTTGAGCCTACTTGGCTTTGCTATTAAGGTTCCTTAAAGGATTAGTTCACTTTTAAAAAAACTTTTGCTGATAATTTACTCACCCCCATGTCATCCAAGATGTCCATGTCTTTCTTCAGTCGAAAAGAAATTAAGGTTTTTGATGAAAACATTTCTCAATATAATGGACTTCATTGGGACCCAAACGGTTCAAGGTCCAAATGACAGTCAAAGGGCTTTAAACGATACCAGACGATGAATAAGGGTCTTATCTAGCGAAACGATCGGTCATTTCAAAAATAAATAAAAAAGTTTAAGTTTTATAAGCACAAATGCTCGCCTTGCTCTGTTCTGTGATGCGCGTTCGTGACGTCGCGTAATACGCAATTACGTGGAAAAGGTCACGGTTGAGGTAGGCGGAAGTACCGAGTCAGTAGGCTTTTTAATATTAAAACACCCAGGATACGCACACGAAATGGGCATTTTAAATGATAAACTGACACAAAGACATTTGAATATGTATATATGGTCCTCCTTCCGCACATTTGTAAACACTGACTCGGTACTTCCGCCTAAGTCAACCGTGACCTTTTCGAACGCGCATCACAGAAGAGAGCAAGGTGAGCATTTGTGCTTATAAAACTTAAACTTTTTTTATTTATTTTTTAAATGACCTATCGTTTTGCTAGATAAGACCCTTATTCATCGTCTGGTATCGTTTAAAGCCCTTTGAAGCTGCACTGAAACTGTCATTTGGACCTTGAACCGTTTGGGTCCCATTGAAGTTCATTATATGGAGAAATGTTTTCATCAAAAAGCTTAATTTCTTTTCGACTGAAGAAAGAAAGACATGGACATCTTGGATGACATGGGGGTGAGTAAATTATCAGCAAAAGTTTTTTTAAAAGTGAGCTAATCCTTTAAGTGGTGGTGATGGCGCAGTGGATAAGACGCATGCCTTTGGTGCGAGAGACCCGGGTTCGAATCCACTGTGAGACACCAATGTGTCCCTGAGCAAGACACTTAACCCCTAGTTGCTCCAGAGGCGTGTGACCTCTGACATGTATAACAATTGTAAGTCGCTTTGGATAAAAGCGTCAGCTAAATGAATAAATGTAAATGTAAGTTGTACGCGTCACTCATTTGTAATTTATCAAGTGGCTGCCATTAGTCTGAGTGTTGGGTGATTTGACATTTGGTTTGATGATACTGAGGTTTGTGTAAAAGAACATTCCCTCAGTCATATATGGGACTGAAATGTCATGAACATTGTTTCTACACAAATCCCCAGTAATGCTGAATTTTGGTGATCTGTGCCAACATCCACCAATTCCTCCCCTCCCAACCGATTCGATCGCCATGGTGATGGCACCCCACGCTCTTGTAACCAAACATGTTATTCATTCCCAGGCCCTGGCCGTGGCCCGGTTCCCGGTTTTAGGAGCACTTTCTCATGAGTTGGGAGCACAAACAGACACATGGAGATCCAAGCGGTTTAATCACCAGGACTATTAGTCCACAGTCTTAAAATGGTCTGGCTGTGAGAACGGTCAACCCCACCCCACTAGTGGTCTCGGTTTTCCTTTAGTCTTTCAGTAAAGATCTTTTGTGCACCTTCGTCTTTCTCCTTTCTTTAGGGTGGGGTCTGTTCTCAGACATGTCTGCTGCAAGCATCTGAATCCTGAGTTTTGTCAGGTCTGGGTGGTGGTTTGAGTATGTGCAGACCCTGCTTATGTAAGCTTAATTAAGGTTTAATTGGGTAAAAGTTTTAATCCTGTTCCAGAACGTTGTTAATGTGGAGCGCACACAAATTCATCACTTGTTTAAAGTGTTTCTTTTATTTATTTATTTTTTTTTGTAATAAAACAGACTCATTGTTATGTCTGTACCTAGAAAATGTAGTTGTTTTTTTAAGCTTTTGGCTAACACTGGAGCGATATCCAATTACAACTGCTATATACTTGAATAAAGAAAGTTCAAATCCCTCAACCCAAAGCTTTAGGTAACACTTCCAGTGACCACTAAAATATATACAGTACTGTTCAAAAGTTTGGAGATAGTAAAAAAATAAAAAAATATGCTTATGCTTAACAATAACACAGTGATATTGGAAAATATTGTGAAAACAGCTGCTTAATATTTTTTTGTGGAAACAGTGACTTTTTTTTCAGGATTCTTTGAGTAATCAAAAGTTTATCAGAACAGCATTTATTTGAAATAGAAATCTTTTGTAACATTAAAAATGTCTGTAACACTTTAGATTAGAGAACATATTTACTATTAACTAATGTAAAATAACTGCTATTTTCCCTCAGGAAACTCCTAATTTGCGGTTTATTAACAGTTAGTAAGGTAGTTGTTAAGTTTAGGTATGGGGTCGGGTTAAGGGATCTAGAGTATAGTCATGAAGAATAAGGCATTAGTTAACCTACTAGTTAATAGTGAGAATTGGTCCTTAAAAAAAAAAAAGTGTTACACAAATGTCTTTGAAAATTTTGATCAATTATTTTTGTACTTGCTGAGTAAAAGTAAAGAAAAAGGAAAAATAACTTTTTTTTTTTAACAGTAGTCTATATGAAGCTAAGTTTTATGGGTGGTATCATGGATTTTATCATTATTTATCTTTTAATTTCCGTCATTATTTTTACTGATACTTTTCCTTTTCATTTTTCCACTTATAATTCCAGCCTGTAATGAGCAGCAGAAACATTCTTATGGCTTTGAATGGAAAATAGGACATAATGTCTGTCTCTCTTTTCACATTCCTCTATACTGGACAGTATGCCAGATGGTCCTGTCTGCTATTATCTTTAGGTGGAGTGTGTGTGGATAGGGGCCACGGGCACATATGGATGTCCAGCCATGCTCCATTTGTCTTGACAAAAGGTAGAACTAGTGAAAAAATCGGACATCCTAGCCTCAATCACTTTTTTTAATTTACTTGCACTATAAACAGCCTTTAGTATGACTCAACCATGTTGCCAAACAGTCGTTGTGACAGTTTTTCCTGCAGGATCGGTTGGTCTGTGTCTGCTAAAAATGCCTGAAACAAAGGTCTCATTTGTGTGATGGAAGAGAAGTTCAACAGCAAACTTCCTTGTCTGTGTGTCACAGCTCATGAGCAAAGACTAGTGTAATTACTAGTTTTCACCTAATTTTTTTTCTTCCAGTCATGTGCGTCTCGGAGACAGCAGCGCATGATAAAGAACAGAGAGTCTGCTTCTCTCTCCCGGAAGAAGAAAAAGGAGTATTTGTTGACGCTGGAGGCCCGTCTGAAGGTGGCGCTGTCAGAGAACGAGAAGCTGATGAATGAAAATGGCACATTGAAAAGACAAGTGGAAGGCCTGATGAGTGAGGTTGGTGTCCATCCACCTTGATCTCTTTGCAGGCTTTAATTTGAAGAAAGATCTTAGATTATTAGCAGACCCACTTAAAGTCAACATGAAATGAAAATTTACCATATCTAAATGCATGTTATTGACCCATATTGTAAACGGTTATCCATTCATGTTACATTTTCTAATATTTCTAATAATGTGTTGACCTCATCATTTCAAGTCAAAATGTCTTAAATGGGTCATATGATGCGATTTCAACTTTTCCTTTCTCTTTGGAGTGTTAAAAGCTGTTCGTGCATAGATAAGATCCCTGAAGTTGCAAAAACTGAAGTCTCAGAACCAAAGAGATATTCTTTATAAAGGTTAAGACTCGTCCACGCCCTCCTAAAATGGCTCATTCAAACACGCCCCCCCCACATGTCTACGTCACAGTGTGGAAAGATTTGCAAAACACCGCCCAAATGTATACGCAATGAAAGAAGACGGAACTATTATTCTCGCTGTAGTATTGTTGCTACCACTGGCGCCATGTCCTGGAGTCGCTGTGTTTCGTTGTGAAAGCGAAAGTACTTTGTTTGGGTTTCCAAAAGAGGACACAACTAGAAATCAGTGGTTAAGTTGTATTTACAACACTGTTCCAGAACAGTTCAACCCAAATATTAGAGTGTGTGCAGCGCATTTTATGGAGGACTATTTCCTGAACCTGGAAGAGTAGCCTACAACGCTAGCTTGTACAAAGGCTGTTTCTATAAAGTGGGGCAATTCCAACTTTCCAAGGACAGACTGGTGCTTCTGAATCGCAGCCTGTAAGTACGTTTTCTTATTTAAAGAACTTGCCACTGATGATTCAAACGCGAGTTTTGAGCAGTGTAGTGTAGTGCTTGTTGTTTGTTGTTTCTCTGATCACAAATGCAGACATGAAAAAATGTTTATGCGGCGCGATGCAACGCGACATAAAAAGACAGTGTAAGTCATTATAATCAGTAATTATGTCCCCACTGGATGCAACAAATGCCTCGTTTATAATGGGTTTTAATGTTTTTGTGTTGTCGCGCCGGGACACGGCATCACAATACGGTAAGGGGCGTAACTTTTCCGTCTCACGCTCGAGGTATTCGGCCAATCACAATACACTGGATAGCTGGCCAATCAGAGCACGCCTCGCTTCTCAGAACGATGAGCTTTGTAAAAAATCGTGTGTTTCAGAAAGGCAGGGCATATAGGAGCAACAGTAATATACAGTGTGTGGAAAAATTTTTTTGAACCTTAAACCGCATAACAATTGCATTACACCAAATACACAAAATAATATTCTTGTTACCAACGTCATATGACCCCTTTAACTTGTACTTCTTGTAAAATGACATGTTAACCTTCACTATTTTCTCTTAAGAATTCTGTGCTGAAAGCAACTGCGCCAAAACGGAGAGCTGTGTGTCTTATGGCGGTCATGGTCTTCTTGGTCTTTAACATTGGTCCAATGAGGTAAATAATTTATTCATTCCATTTCTGTATTTTAATTTGTAATTGTAAAATGATTGCACTTTAAGATTAGTAAATTAATGTCCATATTAAATAATTTGTTAAGGAAGTACTTGGACAAGGAATACTTGGTGGTTCCATTGGAAGATTCCTTTTCTAAAGCCTGACTACAACCCATATGCATCTGTTCTGAAGGAACCAGAAGGAATGTGTTATATAAAGGTTTATTTAATATCCTGACTTGTTTCCTTTTGTTTGTCCCACCCAGCCTGCTTGGAGGAGACAGAGGGTCTACATTTCCTGCTGCCCCTGCGTTCAGTGGCAGACACCTGCTGGGCTTTTCCCCAGAGTCGGAGAGAAACTTCGAGTCAGACAGTCCTCAGACTGATCCCTCTAACCCTGTGAACAGGTAATGCTATTCTGTAGTTTTCTACATTTGCACGAACACTAGTCATGCTTAATGCTCCGTGTTTGGCTGGAAACACCTGAGACCCCTTACGTTTCAAATCTTGTAGAGTCCATTGATGTTTTGGAAAACATGTCAGCACAGGTGCTGAGTGACTCTGTCCAAATGCCTGAGTAAGAGAACGAGGCTCTTTTTCTGCCCCACACACAAGTTTGCATACTATGACTGGATAGCTAGCTAAGTTTGTTATTTTATCTACCCTGGGCAATGTTTTGAAAGGCAATACTGGTTTCTCATGTCCAAAAAAATTGCCTCAACAAAATAAAACTCATAACAGTTCAGAAAACCCACATGAAAAAGTGGACATTTGAAGACATGATTACTTTTAAAACATGTATCTGTGTTTTCTCAAAGACATTCATCAAGCATCTAGTCAAATTTAAGTCACTTCACTCCTCCTGTTTCAAACCTCCCGGAGCCTGAGCTAGACAAGATCACCAGCGTTGCTAAGATTGTGAGAATTTTTTTGGGGACTAAAACAGGTGGTGTTCCACAAGGCTCAGTTTTAGGTCAATTTTTATTTCCTTGCCTTGTTCTTTACTCTCTGGTGTTTCCATTTCTGCTGTGTTTTTTCCACTAACATCCGTTCCTACACTCGACTAAAGTTTTCTTTTCCAGGTCCTAGGGATGCATTGTTTGAAATTGTTAGTTTTTTAGCTATCTGGGGAGCAAAGCAGGAAATGGAATTATGTAGTTCAGCAGTGGAGAATGAATGAAAGCATATAGATTGAGATCCAGATGTTGGTTTTCCAAAGGGTGTTCAGAAACGCCTGCAAGAGTTTTAAAATCTCTTGTGAAATCTCTTGCTCGTCCTGTATCATTCATCGGCATAATGTGTGTCACATTCCTAAAGGGTTATATCCTCAATTTGCTGCCCGTGTCCTAGTCTGAGTTTGCTGTGCAGAGATTGTGATTCTAATAGCCCAGGATTTGTCCTATGTAAAGTATTTTTATTGAGCATTGAATATATTAAGAACAGTTTAGTCTGCTGTTTTAATTTATTGCCGCCTTAAGCCCACAAAGTAATCCAGACATCCCTTCTTCTGTGGGATGAGCTTCTCTATGTCAGCAAAGATTGTGAGACATAGATCCAGCTTCCCAGAGCTTTAGTGTCACTCATTCCCAGCTAGAAGTGCTTGATGTCATTTCAGAGGCCACATGTTTCCTATTGCATTGAACTGTAAATGACTACATCATGGAGATTTAGTATTTTGTCGTTCATGATGTCTTGGCTTTATTTTAAGCACCGGTTCACTGTACCTGCGCTAAGCATGAACTTGGCACAAGTTGTTGGCATTGTTGATTTTAAAGATCTTGTCTTTTACTGTAGACAAGATGAGAAGGAACTATTTTGGCTTGCACATAGTATTCTTTCAGATGTTAAGAGTAAAAACGTTCTTATAAAGATTCTGATCCCCCATTTTCAATTCTTTCCTTTGTTACTTACACTTTACTGTCTTTAATGTTGTTTTTATTCTCTCTCTTCCTCATAGGTTAGAGGATGTGGTATCCGAGCAGAAGGCACTGATGGTGGTGAAGGATCCCCTGTATTTCAGAACTCCACCCTCCTGCCGGCCACCTGTCAACAGGACCAAGTGCATGAAGTCAGTACTGAGCAAGTTTTACATCAGTTGATATTCAAATGCTGTTGTAATATATATTTAATAGTGTTAGTACTATCTGGCAGTTCTGTGACAAGCCAGTTCTTCTCAGATTTAGATTACAGAACATCTGGCCGCAGTGCCCCACATTTGCCCTGTCTGGTCTGATCTGAACCGAACCGAAAAGGAATTTTTATTACAGTAGCTCTAAACAACAGCTTTGGTACATAAACATCTGAGCTCTGTTGTGATGAAAGTAAAAGATAATTGTTGCAGTCTTTGAATCATCCAACATCCATTAGATTGGCTTGTTATAAAACAATTCTGCTCCTTGATTGGCTGAGTCATGTTTGAAGCTGTTGTAAAATACTCTATAAACACACACCTGAAACCTCATTAACCAGTATCATGCACAAATGATTTGAATTATTTTGTTGTTTAATTATAAAAAATTGTTGCTTTGTTTATATGTAGAAACCATAGACCAGCTAAGGAACACAGTTTCTTTGACCTTATTGCTTTAATAGGCACCAAACAGTATTTTTTTGTATTCTTTTCTGTGTTTTCTGTTCATCTATTATGTAGTTTGGTTGCAATTTCAAATCCATTTGTCTAGCCATTCATTAAAAGTTCATAAGACCACAAAGATAAATTCTTGTTGACCATACCTTTTTTTTATACTAAACTACACAGTTTTGGATGACATAATTCTTCTTATTACCACATGACATCTTATGAAATCTGAAATGATGTTTCTGCTCTTCGTAACTATAGGATAACGCATGAGCTGAGGGGCTGGGTACATCGTCACGAGGTTGAGCGGACCAAAACTCGGCGCATGAGCAACACTCAACACAGAGGCCGAGCCATCCTGGTATGACCTAACAACTTCTATATTCTCCTCCTTTAAAACTGAATTGTTTATCATTCTTTATTTTTTTTGTTTTCTTTCTGATATTGTGGATAATCTGTCCTAAAAATTGAATCTGAAAACCTCATCAGATTTGTGTGCACAAGAGGACACCAAGGGGTCTTGACATTGTCCAGTGCAGTGACTGAAGAGCCTTGTTTCTTTCTCTTTCAACTTCAGCATGACACATGTTTTGGTGTGGGTCAAGTGCAGACACTGGGTTGCATACCTCCAACCCAGATACAGGCAGCTGAGAACCACCAGGATATAACGCTGTTTATTTTCTTTAAATAGATCTTCAAAATGTTTACAATAGGGACGAGACCCTTCTCTTTGCACCCTTCCCTTTCACACTGCTCATCTCTTTCACTCCTTTTTAACCCACTCTAAGTATAATCCAGTAGTCTTGGGAAAGTAAACAGCCCCCTGCCCCAGTCTGTTGAGTCAATCTGTCTTTTCTCTCTCAGACTAATTTCCTTTCTTTTTTTTCTTTTTTTTGTAATTTGTAATTTCCAGTCTAATTCTCTTCAGAACCACTGTCAGTAGCTTTACTTGATTTGAATGTGTATAAACCCTTCCTGTTGTTTAAGCTTTAAAAGCCCTATATAGAAGTCATCAGTCAACAGTTTCCACTGTTCATATAATAAATTAATGTTAATAATATTGCACTACCTTTCAAAAATCAGAAGTCAGTAAATTTAAAAAAAAAGAAAGTTTTTGAAGTCTGTTATGCTCACCAAGTCTGCATTTATTTGATTAGAAATACAGTAAAAACAATAATACAATTTTCAGCAGCTTTTTCTGTAGTCTTCAGTGTCACAGGATGTTTCAGAAATCATTGTGATATGATTTGGTGTTCAAAAACATTTATTATTATTATTATCAATAATAAAAACAAATGTGCTGCTTATACTTTTTGTGGAAGCTATATATTTTTTTCAATATTTTTGGATTAATAAAGTTTATTACACTATTATAACACTGTAATGACATTGAACAAAAGGGACAGTAAATACCGTTATAAAGTATTGTGGTCATGCTAAATGTGTGTATTAATTGAATTAATCTTACTACCCCAGACTTTTGACTGGTAGTGTATACCATTTAAAAAATGTCTCAGTCTGACTATTCAATACACAGGCAGCATAAATGTATTAACGCTGGAATCACAATGTGGGAAAAGATGAATGGATTCAGTTTATTTGCATTGCGTCTCTTGCACAAAAGATGGAAAGTGCTGAATGCCTTGACAACAGCACAATGTAGTTCTCTACTTCTGTTTGTCTAGTTGTCTGGGTTCAGCCAAAGCGATAGCTTACACTCATGAAAGGAGTCAGAGGAGACGAGGTGTTGTAAAAGATGTCAAAAAGTCACAAAGAAATGTGTACACAAATGTATTTTATTTCCTAGCCATACAAAATATTGACTGCTGAAATTTTATAGGTTATACCAACAGCCACAAATCTAGGAGACAATATAAGAGCCGCATGGGTGAGGGTGGAGTAGCTTAGTGGTTTAAGATCTCTGGTTTGGAAACCGAGGTTCAAAACCTAAAAAGGGTAAATCGTAATCTATCATCAATGTGCACTTAAGCAAGAACCTCACTGTTACTCCAGAGAGCCTTATCCTGTAAATTATCGTGATTGCTTTCTGTGGTATAACATCGCATAAATGTTTAAGAAATTTCGCCAGCTTGGGTTACGATATTAATAATTTTACTAAACTAGTTCCAGAAACCTTTCTTTTAGCCCCATTCTGACTTAATGTGAAACTGTGCGATTTATGCAAGCAATTAATCAGGCTGTATTTGTTTGCATTAGTTTCTTCTTTATTTTTTATCAGATAACTAACAGTTAAAGCAGTTGGAAAGACGGCTTGTTATGATTTAGAGAAACATAATGTGCAGCAAGCTGATTGTTTGAAAGGCTGCTCTGTGTTTGAAGTGTCTGCCTTATGTTGGGCACTGCCTTGACAGACACAATCATACACACATATCCACTGATAGCCATTTTCCACCGATAGGTTCCCATCGCCCAATCTGGAATCCTTCCATGCTTTTCCACCACATTAAAGACCTTCAGGTCAGGAAAAATCTCTGGACCAGAAGACCTGGTGGTCTTAAACAGGAACTTCGAAATAATGTCCTCACCATGAACAACAAAAACAACTCAAAGAAAACAAAACTAGATTGCTTCCACTATTATACACCGGTACTGCCACATTGTTTGCTTTCCGTCACCAGGATTGAGCCACTCTGTAAATACTGTCGTCATCCAGGGTGCTGAGATGTTGGATGATTGAAGATGGATGAGTGTGTTGACAGATGGCTGTTTCCCAGATTCTGTACACTGTCTACACAGAGCACAGATCTAAACAAATTCTGAGAGAGATGCTGTTTATCAGCATAACACACAACGACAGGAGCTCAAGTGCAGAGATATAAAAGCGAATATGAGCTCATGCACATTTCCATGTGTCTTACTGTGCATGCTTTATTAAATGGGTAAAAGCAAGTGACATTTTTATTTGCTTTGTCCAGCAGAAAGCAGCAGATAAACGGGCTGAGGTACCACAGATCATGACACAGATCCAGTACACCGATTCCTCTGAAAAGTAAGTTGTGTGAAGAATTTCCTGCAATATCATTCAGGCCAAGAATTGTATTATTTAGTCCCTGAGTTCTTGAGTCTGCAGTGTTGTATAAGTGCTGTATAGCCTTTTTCATGGGGTATTTGCTCATGTGTGAAAATATTTCTGAAAACTTTGTGTAAATGTTATGTTCACTAACGTGCATTCTGAGAAATTGTCTGAGGACAATTTGAATCCATGTATTACAAGACAACACAGTGAAGTTTGAGGCCCAATTCATGATCTGCCAAAGTACGTGGTAGATTTGGCACATTTGAAGAGTGTAGAGCTACAGAATTCTGTTCCAACTTTTTTTTTTTTTTTTTTTTTTTTTTTTTTTTTACGTTATTTTTCAAAGATGTCGTCAAGTCTGGTTATGGGTATTTCAAACTATGCCACACACAATTAGATTTCTTTTCTCATCTTTTTGTGCATCAGAATCAGTACATGCTATTCCTAGAAATTTTTTTGTTTGTTTTTTTATTCATAATCTTTGTAATGCCTCTGAAATAACTTTTTAACAGTCTAATGTTCAGGTTTGTGTTAACCAATAGCCAAGTTTCTATTGAATCATTGTTTCTGGCTGTTGGTGTACATCTTGCAGTCTTTAATAAAATATTTTGCCAGTAGTTAACACACAATATTTTCTCGACTGTGAAATTGATACCAGTCAAATAGCCACCCTGCAATTGGATGCTGGTGTGTTTTAAGAGGAGAGACCTCCACAAAAAGACTGCAAACTGCATTTTGAAATGCCCACTTTTCACAGTCCTATCACAGTCCTATGTATAAAATCAAGTCACTTGGAAATGTCACATTACAGTACAATGAATTATGAATACCATTTCTATTGACTTCTGTTGAGGAAAATCTATCCTGGCTTATTGCAAAAAAAAAAAAAACCCAAAACACCTGTTTTTACACCTTACAGACGTATCCTCTTACGATCAAGCGCAGGCAGTTGTTATCAGTGGCAATCAAATGTAAATCAGAGTTTGAAGTGTTTGTATCCTGTATTCAGGACTCCCAGCAGTGAGCTGCAGGTGTATTACGCCCCTCACCGCACCTACAATGACTTCTTTGATGAACTCAACAGAAGAGGGGACACATTCTACGTGATCTCTTTCCGCCGGGTAAGTTGACCTCCCCATCTATCTGCCTATCTCTCGCTCCATCTGTCTATCTGCTTTCTGTTGGCCTGTGGCCACACATGGATGTGCTTAATTGGTTTTAGAGCCCACACAGCATCATAAAGGGACACTTGAGACTCTTCCACCTTAGTGGCATGTCAGAGAATCTTCTAGCATGTGTTAGATCTTGGGAGGTCTTCTGTATTTTTTTTTTTTCAGTTTGTAAACGATCATTCTTGTTTAAATTAAATTACACTCTGGTTCTTGTAATGCCACCTCACTAGTATTTGGCATGTCTCTGTGATATTCAAATGAGTATATGCAAGCTAGTAAGCTGATCTGTGCTGTAAGAGTTTTTTTTTCACCTGTATGAAGTATAATACAAATTTAATTATATTATAAAATGTATTACACTAATTACGCTGTCCACTAGCATTCAAAGGTTTGGGGGCAATAATAAATTAATGCTTTTATTTTACAAAGATGCATGAAATTGATCTAAAGAGACAGAGACGTATAATGTTGCAAAATAAATGCTGTTCTTTTGAACTTTCTTTTCATCACAGTTTCCACAAAAAAAATTTTTTCCTACATTGAATATGAGACATTTTTTGAGCAGCAAATCAGCACATTATTATGATTTCAGAACAATCATTTGGCACTAAAGACTGGAGTAATGACTGCTGAAAATTCAGCTTTACCATCACAGGAATACTTTTGAGTGGTCTCATGCCATATTTTTAAATTATATTTTTAAATGATCATTTTTAGTTTTGTTATAAAATGGATCCATCAGCCAAAGTTTTACAGTAGTTGTCATAATATTGCAGCTGTGTTATGAATTTGACTGTGAAATGTGCTACAAATGTGGCGTTACTACATTTTAGCAATAAACTTCTCAGTCTGGCATTCCCAGCGCATTTATGATTCAGTGGTACCCAGATTTTATGTCAGATGACCTGCACAACACAACAATTACTCAGTGGGTTTGCCAAAGTTTGAGATTCATGGCAGAGAATCATCAAAATCTATGCAAGAGATTTGTTTGAGGCTGTTTGTATCAACTTAATAAACCTTTTTGTTTGTTCTTTGCAAATAATTATAATTATTTTTGGTTTTTGCTGTAACCACTTAGCTGCACATTATTATTATTATTATTATTATTATTATTATTATTATTATTAGTGTTTTCAATGTCAGATTCACCAACCCCTAAACATCACATACAAAAAGTGAGCTGTGATTTTGGCTATTTTAGTGCACATTTATAGTTTTGTTTTATCTTTAAAACACTTTATTTTAGTCTTTTTTTTTTTTTTTTTTTTTTTTTTTTTTTTGCTGCTAGTTTTCATCTTTGTGATGGGCGAAAAGAGTCAGCTGAGCTCTTAGTCAGCTAAGAGTTATTCAGATGACTCAGGCCAGTTTTTTTGTGCACATGTACATGATCTCAAGCTGGGTGTCATTCATTTGGAGTCAGACTGTATTTGTAGTAATCTGGTCTTTTTTTTTTTTTTTTCTAATTGCACATCACCTTTCATCAGTTCCTTCCTTTATTCTTTTTGTTTAATGTTTTTTTTCCATGCTCTCAGTACCTGCTTTTGATTATTCACTTGAAAGATGTGAATAATGTTGGCTGACATATTTGAAAAAGAATCCTAAATCTCTTTTGTTACAAAGGGAACGGTGGACGGGCGTATCCGCATTCAGACGAACTGCAGTGGCCCAAAGCAGAAAAAGCTAAATTAGCATAATGAAATATTCCACCGGTTTGCATGGGATGTGACAGTAAATGTTTATCACTCTCTTTTTCATCCTGATGATTTTTTTGTAATGGCAAACAGGTATCCACTTCTCCTTTTTTTTTTTTTTTTTTTTTTTTTGTGAAACTAAAACAAAGAAATGACTAATGTCAGTGACTCATAATCAGAAAATAAAGATGTTTTTGTAGGACTGTTTTGCCAACTGCTTTTTTCCCCCCATATTTTTCCAACTAAACTGTATTTAAAGACTCAAAAATCAAAGTTGTCTGTTTTTAGTGTTCATTAATCTCAAACAAACAAAATAAGCCCCATCTTAGATGAGTTGAGCCAGAAGATGTTTGATTGGTTTAGTCATATTCAGACACTGCCCTGTTTTGTGTTTCTCTAAAGTCTGTTTATTCAGTCTTTTGGGAAGTTAGACTTTCACAACCCTGAACCAGAACCTCCTCAGATGTTGACCTCCATTTAAGAACCTAAAAAAGGTCAAAGCCTAACCCATCATGTTGCAATTCTATCCATCTAAAACTCAAATGCATTAAATTCCAATGTATGACCTATTGTTTAGTAGTAGACAGATAAAAAAAAAAAAATATATATATATATATATATATATATATATATATATATATATATAAATTATAAAATATCTGAAGAGTTTTGTTTTCGTTTTTCTCTGTTCATGTACAGGACCTGGGGTCCAAAAGAAAGGAAAAAAAACCCTCAGGAGTACAATACAGTATATTAGTATTAGAATTACACTTTATCTCAAAACAGCAAAAAAAATTCTGAATAGGAAAAATGGATAGCTCAACCAAAAATGAAAATTGGCACCTACCTTTTTTTTGATGTACAAAATAAAAAATAATTAATTCAAATAACATGGGCGAGTAAGTAAAACATTTTTAAACAATTTCTTTTAAATAAAGCAAAGTGGTTGTTAATTGTTTCAGTTAGAAATGAGAACATCAAAACCTCAATGAGGAAATTCATTTAATATTTTTTTCAAACTGCGCTAAGGATGTTTCTCATGGGATGTTTATCATCCTCATGTAAGCCGATCGTAATATCCTCTATTTGCAGCTCCCTTTGAGCCTATCACAACTTAGAGTTGGCAAGAATTTCATATCCATCTAATGAGATTGGTATACCTCATATCATTCTCCAGTCACTTACCCTTTCACTCTTTGTCACTCTCTTTTTCCACCTTTCCTCTCACCGGCACTAGAATTGCACCCACAGGGTTTAGAGATATTCAAGGTCACCTGCTGGACTCAAAGAAAGAACTTGGCCACTGCTCTTCCTAAAACACTTCATTGTCATAATCTAGTCTAGGGAACCACAGTGGTTTGGGGAAGAGGAAAATAAGCCAAAATAAGATGTAACACAAATGTTATAATCTTTGTAAAATTTCAGGACGTCTTTGTGGCAGGCACATCTTTTTAATCAGGAACAGAACTGGACACCCAAAATTTTATCTTCAAAAAACACCCCATTTTATCTTCATTTACTTACCACAGGGTTTCTGTGGGTCTTAAAAAGGTTTTAAGAAATCTTAATTCAGCCTTCCTCAAATGAAGGCCTTAAAAAGGTCTTGAATCGTAGTAATGCCAAAAAAAGTTTTATGATCCCTAGTATTAATTAATTATGTAACTGAATTAAGTTTTTGCCCCATTCTTAGTCCTACCTGTGATTTAATCATGACTAATCGCACACTTAAGAAATAATAAAAACAAATCATAGTGATGTCCCTCTGTTCTTGATGTTGTTCCAGTACAAATATCTGGAAACAACTCAAATCAGCAACTCTTTAGACAGTTGTACTGGAAAACAAGACCAAAATGTTAAATAACAGCATCACTTTTTTTGTAGTGTTATCAAAAGGTACAGTAAACATTATTAACTTATTCGTTCATTCTACTGGTCGGGAGCAGGTATTAAACCTTAAGCTAAAAAGTCATTTATATCTGTTGGAAGTAATAGTTTTGCTAAAACAACTCATTGTGTACTCCCTAGACATTTACACTTAAAAATAATTTGTTTCTCCTTAAATTTGTTTTTTTTTTTTTTTGTTTTTTTTCTTGGTCTCAATCTTAAATTTGCCTTCATAAAACCTGTAGAAACTTGTTCTTTTAATTTTAATGAATGGGGAGCTCAACTCAAGAATTGGAATCAAAGAATGAAAATAAGGATTTTGAATTATATGAAGACGAAAAAATGCATGAATTATGCATTTTGCATCAGTTTGCTTGCACTGAAAGAAACTGGCTGCTTCAGCAAATGTTAATTATATATGCATCAGAACATGAAGAAAAATGTCTAATGGTTTTCAAGCAAAAATATTTAACAGCACAGCTGCTTTGACTATTAATATTAAGATAGGTTAGGGCACCAAATCAGCATGTTAGAATGATTTCTCAAAAATCGTGCAACATCGAAGACAGGAGTAATGTATTTTTTTAAATGCTTATTTCAAACTGTAACAATATTTCACAATATTAAATTTTTTACTGTATTTCTGATCAAAAGCATTAAGATAAATTACAAGTTTTTTATCTGTCTCACTCTTACTGTGCAACACAATTAGACTTTTTCAGCAACCAAATTGATGCTTCAGACTTCTTAAACAGTGACCAGACCAAATTTAACAATGTCCTCAGCAATGTAATAAACTCTCGTGCATGTGTTTTTGTGGCTGGCTGATGGCTGTTCCTCTTTTGCTTACAGGATCACCTCCTCCTTCCCGCCACCAACCACAACAAAGGCAGCCGCCCCAAGATGTCTGTGATCCTACCAGCTATGAATTACAATGGTAAGAGAAAAGAATTGTGAATCTAATTTTCTAATGAACTGTCATCTAATGCTAATAATAATCATCATTCCTTAAATTTATATTAAATCTAGGCTTATATAGTGTTGTTTTCGGCCTTGTATTAATCTAGATCCTTTGCTGTAAGTGGCAATAATACGGTTCATGAAATGAAAGACTCATATGTACATGACTTTCATACAGAATGTATTATGCAGTGTATAATTTTTTTTTTTTTTTTTTTAGCATGTCACTCAATGAGCACTGCTTTTTAAGTTGCCTTGTCAAGTTAACAGTAGTTAAACTTGGAAAAAACATGTCTTTTGGCTGGCAACATAGATCTCCGTTTACATTTCAACACTCATCCTACACTCAAAAAACCACCACAGCCCAGACTTGCCCTGCTCTTAGACCATTGCAGTGTATGACTGTGAGCTAATGAGATCACAGTCAGATCCTTGTCCTTAAAACCAGAATGGTGTCTCCACTCACAGCAGGCCTGCAGCCTCTGATTACAAAACTGCTGGGTGAGAATGTTCCGCTCGGAGCCTTGACAGGGGACCAGTACAAAAAAGCTAATGATAATAGTAATGAGCCCTGCAGGTGATTGGATTGAGTTCTAGCATCTGATTGATTTATGTAGTTTGTGCGTTAATTTATTCATTAATTCATTGGTATTTATATAATAAATTATAGAAAGTATAATATTAATATGAAATAATAAATATGATATGTGATGGTGTGTATACACACGTTTGTTTATAAATGAGCAGTGTCACGAGTAGCCGTGCGATATGGCTGTATCTAGGCACGGCTGTGATGGAAATTATCTTTTAACAAACTGCATATTTGAACTGTAAACAAGTACATTCTTGCATAAAAACTCTTAAAACTGCATTCCTTGACACAAACAGTATTAATAATAAAATTATAGTGGATTTGGGCGTCCGCCATGACACTCGCTGTGAGAAATACCGCAAGCGGAGTGATGCAAACGGTGGAATTTTGGTGGAGTTAGAGTTCTGTTATCACTAGAATGTCACACTCCTCTCAGCCAATCAGATTCAAGGGTCAGAATATCCGCTTCCTTCCACTATAGAAAAGTGAAGCCAAAATATCTCAGTATGGCCCCTGCCATCTTGAGTAAATGACGTCCTTTGGAGCCAGAGTCTGCACAGTAGAGTCGTGAGGTGGAGCCGCGGAATCAAACTCCCGCAGACCCAATCAACCATAAAGCCCCCCCCTGTTTTTATAGCATCAAATTATTAGCTAAAATCAAACTTACCACAAAAACAAACAATTGAACATATATCAGCGTGATAACAACTACCTTAAATGACCAAAATCATATTTTGGAAAATTGTATTGGAAGTGTAATTTGTTTTTGTTATGACTCTAGTCCCATTCGTTTACATGGAGAGGGCGGGGTTTATGACCTGTACTCCAGGGGGTGATCAAAGAACCCGCAGCTTCACTTTTAAGGATATATATATATATATATATACACATCTCAAGATTCAAGAGTTTTATTTGTCACATACACAATTATACAGAGTATAACCAGCAGTGAAATGTAGGTCAGGTCCGCTCCAAGGACAGTGCAATTATAAAGAATACAAATATTAAGAAGTAAAAACATAAAATAAAATAAAAGATAAGATAAAAAATATATATATATA
Organism: Barbus barbus; assembly: GCF_936440315.1. NCBI lineage: Eukaryota > Metazoa > Chordata > Actinopteri > Cypriniformes > Cyprinidae > Barbus > Barbus barbus. The sequence goes on along the minus strand of NC_136752.1, from coordinate 20,626,125 downwards.
TATAAATATAAATGTGCAGGTCAGTATGTTGTTGACAAATAGTAATGAGAGGAATGTGCAAAAAATAATGTGCAAAAAGTTGTACAGGGTATTTGAATAGCAGCAATATGAGGTAGAGAAAAATTATGAATAGCTTATTGTAATATGATATTTACATGGAGAACAATTATGAATAACTTATTGATATGGTGATATTACATGGAGTCAAGTGATATTATGACACCGAGTTAGAGTTTAGGAGCCTGATGGCCTGGGGGAAGAAGCTCCTCCTAAGTCTCTCAGTTTTTGCCTTCAGGCTACGGAAGCGCTTACCAGATGGAAGCAAAGTGAATAGATGGTTACCGGGGTGATTAGAGTCCTTGAAGATTTTAACAGCTCTATTTTTGCAGCGTTTGAGGTAGATGTCCTGCAGAGAGGGGAGAGCAGACCCTGAGATGCGCTCAGCTAAGCGCACAACTCTCTGTAGTGCTTTGCAGTCCTGATTGGAGCTGTTTCCATACCACACTGAGATGCACTGAGTCAATATCTATCTTTCTATGGTCCCTGAATAGAAAGTTTTCAGGATTGCTGGTGAGACCCTGAATTTCCTCAGCTGTCGCAGATGGTACAGTCTTTGCCTGGCTTTCTTAACCTGTGTTTGGATGTGTGTAGTCCAAGTCAGGTTCTCGGAGATGTTTACACCGAGGTACTTGAAGCTGCTCACCCTCTCCACAGGGGTCCCACTGATCCTGAGAGGAGAGTAGGGCTGCTGCTGTCTCTTCCTAAAGTCCATGATCAGCTCTTTAGTTTTCCCCACATTCAGAGAGAGACGGTTGTCCTGGCACCATGATGAGAGTCTCTCTACCTCATCCAAGTATGCGGTCTCATCGTTGTTGGAGATGAGGCCCAGAACCACAGTGTCATCAGCGAATTTGACAATGGATGTGGAGCTGTGAGAGGACACGCAGTCATGCGTGTAGAGAGAGTAGAGCAGGGGACTCAGGACACAGCCCTGTGGGGTTCCTATGTTCAGAGTGATGGAGTTTGAGGTGAACTGGCCAACTTTCACCACTTGAGGTCTGCCGGTGAGGAAGTCTTGAATCCAGTCACAGAGTGAGGAGTTTAGGCCGAGGTCTGTGAGTTTAGATGCCAGCTTGATGGGGACTATAGTGTTGAAAGCTGAGCTATAGTCAATGAATAGCAGCCTTACATAATTCCCATTGTTGCTGTCCAAGTGTGTGAGGGAAGAGTGGAGAACGTGAGAAATGGCATCGTCCATCCATCCATCCATCCGTCCGATGGGTGTTTAATCATTTCTGTAATCGTTCCATTCCTTCTATTATTAAATTTCTTTCTTTTAATTTCTTGGATGTGGTCAAAGTATCAGATTAGATTACCCCATACTGAACTCAGGAAGGGAAATGTGATATACTGACCTTGCAGTGTGAACAGGCTTTTGGGAAAGGTTTTTTTGAAAGTGAATATTGAGAGAAGTATAATTAATATAGTCATTATGATTTTGGTAGTGCCAAATGCCCCTAACTTTTAGTAGGTATGTCTGTTGCTTATTTGAATTTCTATTCTAGTGTATGCAATCATGAGACTAATCGCAGACACGAGGTCAGATTGCAAACCTGTTTTAATACAGTTGGAAATCTTTCTGACCGATCACCAGGTGTGCGAACTGTTCCAGTGATAGAGCCACAGCCGGTCTAACTGTGAGAGAGTATTGGGAAGCAGGGGTAAAAAAAAAAATTCTCTCCAAAAATGAGGGCATGTGCTTCATGTTGTTTAATGACAAGAATAAACATTCCAGTTGCTATGTGCGTGAGCTTGTGTGAGAATGCGATGTCTGGGAAGAGCTAGATCTTGTAATTGACGCACATAGTCTGCGATTAGTTGTGCAGTTAGCACACGACCTCGACGGAAAACAAGAAACCTGGCATATTTTAAAGATCATAGACTTAAATTGTTTATGTAACCGAAATCCAAGTATTCCCTCTTGAGAGGACGGCCGAGCATGGTGTACTCTGCATCAGTTTTTTTTTCTGGCTCCATCCTGTGTTAATTTAAAAATGCATGTTCAAAGTTGGGTTTCACATGGTTTTATTAAGAGAACAACTTTTGGACAACAGGAGTCTAGTTTTTGAAATTGCCCCCAGCTGATTCTGTTCCAGTCTACACATTCAAGCTTGTGTGTTGGGGTCGGGTGTTTTCAACCACGTGTTGCAGGGATGGAGGAAAAACCTTTCTGTTATTCATCAGTGTTTTCAAGGTGGTTGATTTCTATCTTGAAAACAACATGAATAACAAAACTTTTTTTTCTCCATCAATTTCAATTTCATGTTTGGTTTGGAAACTATTGTTGCAGTGCCTGGCAGTGTCAGTACATATATTATCTGTTCTCTTTCCCTATCTTCCCTGTGGGAGTTCTGAGTCAGCATTATAATCGTTTGTGAATGTTGGAGATGATGATGATCATTCTCTTTTCTTTCTTTGTTTGTTTGTTTGTGAACTGCACACATTGAAGTCATATCATGAACATTTTTACTCTTCAGTCACAGGCATTGCTTTATAGGCAAAAGCCTAGTGAAAAGCCGAATTAAGGAAAGAAAAGTTGAGCCAAAAAGTACAACTTTGTCTGTCTCACCCCAAATGGACACACGAAGAGAATTTTTGTCTAGATCATAGTGACATACAACAACATACAACTTGTGCATTTTATTCCAAGTCTTTTGAAGTCATACTATAGCTTTTTTTTGTTTTTTGCTGAAATGTCTGAAAAGATATTTATTTACTCATAATCTTTCTCTCCAGTGTGCCGTTAACTCAAGAACCACTGATCAATGAGTGTTGAGAACCAAATCAGTGAACGAGATGGTTCTTTTTATTAATGACCTGGTTCATCAGGTTCATGAATTGGACAGAAGAATGATTCATATCGAATCAGAGTTCAGTTCTCGATTTTATATTTGCTTAAATTTTTTGTTTTTGGGCAAATTATTCATCTTAAAATGTCAGTTATGGGGGAAAGTGAGTTTGGCTGGAATCTCAAAGCTTCGCAACCACAACCTCATCGGGAATTTACCCTTGAGTCCACATGTTGCCTTAATCAGTATTTTAAATGGTGTTTGGAAAGTCAGGCACAGTACCAGACATATCCAAAGGGAATTCACCTAACGAAAGGCCGCCTTTGAGAATGGAAAATGAAATTTCTGACATATTGGAAACTTAGTGTATATATAGGACGGAAACGATTGTATTTTAATATGTGATGACGTGTACAGCTCAACAGTTCAGTGTCATTTTAGTGCTTGCAGTGAGATGATTACTGTAACCCATCGTCTCTGATTTCTGCAGCACCGCTGAGGTTTTTTTGAGGCACCTGTGAAAATACAGATTTTGTGAGCTATTGAAACTTTTAACCCATAACATTGACTGTTCAGTGGTGCATTAGAGATAGATAGAGAAGGTTTTGGTTTTAGGAGCACGTCAGAAAGACTGACAGTTCGGTTTACTGTAAATCACCGGTTTTGAGATCATCATTGTGGGTGTGTGGCTGAAGCGCTTGTCAGGAACGATTGAGTGTAGGATGCGTAAATGTATTCACCAGTAAGGGCTGGAAAAGTGCTTTAGATTGACTTACCGTGATGCTCTCCAGCCTGTAAAGTTTTTATCAGTGCTGGAGCGAATCGCACAAGTCTGCTGTAAAAGTTATTTTCCTGCCACCCATATGCTGTGCATGTATTTGAAGTATAGAAAGCTGTCCTTTATAGAAACTAGACCGTAGAACATCTGTAGTGAGTGCAAACCATCATGCTTTTAATGGTTCCTTACAAAATACACTTTTATGAGTCTGTCAAAACATGGGAAATGAAGTCTCACGGCCTGACCTTCACTTCCAGAGATAAAGGATGATGGAGCATCCCACTGTGTCAGTAAAACCAAAGCTAGATCTGTGTTGCTCACGTATTGTAGAACACAATCTGGTACTCGAGTACCAGCAGATTTTGGTGAGTAAATGTGTTATTGCTTATCAACACTTGTATGATACTTCTGATGATCTTGTTACTTTTTTAAATCAAAATATTGAATTTTTTTTTGTTGCTTTTAAAAGTTTTATGATCCCCACATTCATGGAAAACCTGGAAATAGAGAGGGAAAAAAATTAATTGTGATCTCCAGGCCTGGAAAAATCATAGAAATGAGTAAAATGTTCAAACATTTGGAGTTGGTAAGATTTTTTTATGTTCACAAAGGTTGTACTTATTTAATCAAAAATGCAGTAAAACAGTCATATTCTTACATTTTATGAATAACTTTTAATATATTTTAAAATGGGATTTATTCCTGCTATGGCAAAGATGAATTTTCAGCAGCCTTTACTCCAGTCTTCAGTGTCAGAAATCATTCTAATATGTTGATTTTCTTAAGTAATATTTCTTATAATTATCAATGTTGAAAACAGTTGCTGCTTAATATTTTTGCGGGAACTGTGATCTTTTTTTCTTGATTCTTTGATGAATAGAAAGTTCAAAAGGACAGGATTTATTTGAAATAGAAATCTTTCAAAATTGCTTAAAGGGGTCATCGGATGCAAAATTCACTTTACAAGTTGTTTGAACATGTGTGTTGGAAGTATGTGTACACATCCATCTTATAATGTTAAAAATCCCCTTTCTCAAATCAGGCTGTTCTGAGAGCCCTGTCAGATTGATGTAGTTCTGCACAGGCTGCTCCCACGATGGTTGATTGACAAGCCGTCTTACCTTAGACCCGCCCTGAGTGAGCTGTAAACAGTCCGACTGCCATTGCATCGACTCCGGTGCAGGGGAAGACAAGATGTCTCAGGTTAAGCGATTGAGGCGTTCTATTGTTAAATGTAATAATGAATTTAGCAGTCGTCATTTACTCTTGACATCTGAGCTGCTGAAGACGCAGAGGATTATGTTTGTTTTTGAAGGGAATGTGCCTTCAAAATCTACGAAATGCATCTACGTTCGCTTGAATCATTCGTAATCCAGCTTCACCTCCAGAAGAAGGGAGTATAAGGGTTTTTAATGAATCTCTGCAAATCGCCTTTCCTAATTATGTGCTAATTAGCAAGTAACATGATGAATGCAGCTAAAGTAAACAGTCCCTCAGAGAGCTGCTCGGAAGAGAGGGGCGGGGTCAGCAGAGCTCATTAACATTTAAAGGAAATGCTTCAAAACGCCTTGCTCTGACAAGAGCTGTTTTTGATAGGGTTAAAAGTGTTTTTTTGCACTACCATTGAGAAATTTTAACCAAACTATGTTACAGACTTTTCATTTAAACCCTAAAGAATCATATCAACTTGTGGAAAATGGGCATCCGAAGACCCCTTTAACATTATACATTTCTTTAATGCCAAGTTTAATCAGTTTAATGCAATCTCGCTGAATAAAAGTATTAAATGAGAAAACCTAGTGACCTCAAACTTTTGAAAGGTAGTGCACCTTTCCATAACCCCATTTTCTTTCATGTGGAGTCATCATCTGTTGTGTTTACTGCTATGTGAAGATAAAGGCCAGTGTGTGACTGACCTCGGTAAACCCTTTATGTGAAAGAAGCCCCTAAAATGCCTCTTAACCTCCACAGGCCACCCGGCATATCACCTGCATTTCTTTAACAGTTACTTTCACAGAGTTGAGCACTGAGTGCGGTTTTATATGATTTATATTTTCTGTGCTAATACAATGACTCTTCTGTCTCACTGCAGAGAGCATAATTAAAGACAAAGACTTTGAGGTGATGATGCAGATCGACTGTGAAGTCATGGACACCAGGATACTCCACATCAAGTCATCTACTATTCCACCTATCTTACGGGTCAATCAGACAGACACAGACTCTTTCTATCACGCGGCCCCCAACAACAACCAGCCTGCGGCCCCCGTCGGTGTCCTCGTGGGTTCTTCTTAGTCTCAGCTATCTATCTTATCAATCTTGTTTTGTTATGAATACATACCCATTTTTGCACCATCATCTATTTTGTTACATAAGCATTTTGTGTTCATTTTTGTGACTCTTCTTATTCGAGTGGCCAACCATGATCTTGGTAATCAACTAACAAATCACCAAGATATTCAACAATAGTCAAGAATTCCACTTGAAGGCACGTCTTCCAAATGCATAAAGTAAGCCATGCAATACTGATGAGCCATTCAATACATATTATTACAGACTTTATTCCAGGCTATTGATTTCACCAACAACTCTCATTTACATTTATGTACACTTTATGCAAGTACATTCAAGTTTGTTTGTGCTCTACCAGCTGAATTACAGGAACATTCATCATCCAAATCTCCCAAACCAAAGTGCAATCTGGCTTTATGCTGTATGTGGTAGCTGTCAGGGAGTTGTTTTTGTTTTTTTGTTTGCACTGTGCTTGTTTTGTTTATAAAATTAATTTGAATGAATATTTATGAAGGTTTAACATTTGTACCAAGCATGTTTGGTACACATTTAATGGTCATATTCAGCGACATTCTTCAACACCACTATCCTCAAACAAACTGCTTTGCCAGTAAGTTTTGTTTTTGTTTTGCTTTTTGTTTTTGTGACATTGCTATTGAATCGAAGAGTAGGAAGATGGATTATTTACACTTTTGAGTCAGTGGAATTGACTTTCCATTTTCCAATTTTCCATTTAATTTTCAGGTGTGTGCTGTAAATGTATATCCAAAAAAATGTGTTTTAAAGTATTTAGATAATACTTCTGCTTTATACTTGGTCTTTGAAGGGTAATCATTTTAGACTAATTCAAATTGAAATGGCAGTTTGGGGTCGGGTGTCTTATGAAATATCTGTCAGTTAATTTTAATGTATTTCATGCCTTCATTTTTTCTTAGTGGCTTAATTGCACTTTAAATGAGGTGTGCTTGACATGAATACAGTTGTTAACAATACTGGTTGTTAATTTGAAGTTGTAGAAGAGACACAGATTATTAATGTTAATTTGTACCTCATCTGTCCTTGTTCACTGTATCCGTCTCTATTATTCTAGCCTATTTAGACGTGCACTTGTTTCTTGTCCTGTTTAGGATGCCGTAGTCAGTTATCATTCGAAAGCAATGTGATTATTAGCTTATTCTTTCCAATCTGTCGTCACTTTCACTGAATAAAAAAACTCAATTTGAATTTCAGTTTATAAACTCAACTCAGGAGGAGCTTTGTTTTCAAAATGTGTATGATATATTAGTATTTAGTGAGAAAATTTCACATTTTGTCCTTAGCATCGCAGTAGAAATGTTTCATTTATTTTTTTTACAAATCCCTTTTTCCTCTCTGGCAGCATTTTTATTTTTAATATATTTAATTTCTACATTTTGCAAAGATTTTTTTGTTCACACAGTGATGGCGATGAAAGCTATTTTGTAACAATGCAAAGAAATAAACACTGGACTCCAGGTTGTGGGTGATTTGTGTGCATCTTTTGTTTTTAGGACGCAGACAGAGTCTTATGTCAGTCTGAATTTGCTCTCTGAAATTGAAGGTTTGTGTAAATGTGGGGTCTGAGGCGCTGTAAAGTACTGATTATGGGTAATTTCAAAGACTGGGGTAAACAGTGTTTTAGGGTTGAAGTATGGTAGATGTTTTGTTTGTCCAGATTTAGCTCTGTGGATCAAGGGGTTTACAGTGTAGCACTTTGCTCTCATCTGCAGTAAGTGACCAATAAGAATATCTGTGCTGAGAACACTTTCACTTGACATCTTTACTATGAAAGGAAAACCAGAGCCAAATGTCTTATTTCAACTCATTTTATTGCAGCCATTTTCTGAGTCTGACAGAGATTTGAATTTCTTAAGTGCTAAAAGATTAAATGAAATTGCAATAAAATGTGCATAAAAAGATTACATTGATAAAATGTATCAAACGTATTGATGACAAAAAATAACACTGAAAATGTGCCCAAAACACTGTCTACTCTTGTTTTGCTGAAATGATACAATGGCAAATGTTTTTACATATGCATGTGATAGTTTGAAAAAAAAAAACAGCTTTGAGATGTTTATGAAAATACAAATTGTATTTTTTACATTCATCAATCCCATGTTTTAGCTTTTATATTACAGTATATACAAGGTATTCTACTGGATTTAAGAATACAACACCTCAAAACTTCTGCCAGCCTTATGAGAGGTATAGCTATAAACATAAAGAGGTTCATTTTCATAGTGCAAAAGCAAGCAACAATGTCTAAAGAAGTGGGCGTCAATGCAAACTGCAAAGCTCACATAGCTGCAGCGTTTTGGTGTTCAGAAATTCCATTAACGAAGTTGCTTTTCTTTGTTTTCTCCATAAAAGTAACAATATGGGTCCATTTTTACACTTTGAAAATATAATAGTATATTAAAAAGTACATTAAACTACATGAAGTTAAGAAAAGCTGAGTGAACTGATCCACAATCCACTTGAACACATTTACGGTTTCTTCTACTTTGTGCAAAGGACAAACTTGCTCTGGTCTACAGTGGGTCGACATATGCAAACTGAATATTATAAGTGACCTGATTTCCGTTATCCCAGGCGTACAACACCCTCTCTTTGGGGTTGTAATCGATCTGAGTGATGTAAGTACAGTTGTTGCTGAAAGGCAGGTGAGGGATCACCTGAGTGTTAGTGTGGGTGTCAAAGGCGTAGGACAAATTGGTGTCCTGCTGATTGTAGCTATCTGTCGCGTAAAGAACGCCACATACGATGAAGCAATTGCCATAGTGATTGCGTCGAAGCCCGGTCCTCCATGTGGTTTCACGCTTCATGCTTAGATCATTGGGGTTCAGGCGGCTCAAGACAATCATTTCCTGCAAGAAGCCCTCGTCGTCCAGCGCTGGGTAGATCACCCAAAGTCCGCTTTCGTCGACGGCCAGATCCATGTCCGAGTTTCCTCTCCACCTCCACGTGGACGCGTCATCGTTATCAAACACTGCATCGTGCAGCATGGTCCAGGCAGCCACGTAACGCAACCGCAGGTCATACTTAATAATGTCTCGAGAGAATGCACGGTTGTAATAGAAAGCACCCTTGTAGACCACATGGCCGGTGCCGATCCAGTTATAAGGCAGCTTGTAGGAATTAGTGAAGCGACCTTGAATAAAAGCAAGAAAACAAAACCAGTAAAATTGCTTATTTATAATGTTTATCTGAAAAAAGAGCCATACCTTGTTTGAAGACATCCATGTTGCGGAATTCCAGAAGGTTGTTGCCATAGTAATAGTTTGTGACATAGATCTTGTCATCTTGAGCCAGTGGATCCTTCATCCAAGCGCCCTCATTACGACCGTATGTATTGTGTGTGATGGGCTCTGAGATTGTGGCCAAAGTGTCCTTACACATTCCTGCAAACAAAACCCAGAATTATGTTGGTTTTATTCATTTTTGTGCCAAACCTTGCAAACATTCTGAATTCAACTCAGTTTTAGTTTTATAGCATCATCGGTGCATGTCGTTCCAAACCCGTAAGACCTTTGTTCAACTTCGGAAGACAAATTAAGATATTTTTGATGAAATCATAGACAGAAACACAACTAAAATAGTAAAATAGTGAATGTGGCATCAGTGGTTCAACCTTAATTTTATGAAGCTATGTGAACAAAGCTCTTACGGGTTTGGAATGTCAGGTGAGTAATTAATGACAGAATTTTCATTTCTGAGTGAACTCTCCCTTTAAGTGATGATGGAAAATGTTTTGCTTTCATAAATTGGTACAACTATTTATGAGTGAATGAAAATATATATATTATTTTATTGTATTTATTAATATTTTAATTTTTTACTTTCATAATTAGTACAATTATATATATATATATAAAAAAAAAAAATCAGTAATTCCAAAATAAGTAATTTTGTATAAATGTATGCCCACACATATACTTAATTTACATTTATTTTAACATTTATAATAAAATTATTACAAATAAACACTAAATTTAATACATTACATAATAAATAATAACAAGAACATCATAAAGCTATACCTGGCTTCTTCTGAGGTCCCTCTACCACACTCTCTTCAACCACAGTTTTTACAGCTTTCATTCTTTCCGTTTCCTCTTTTACCACTACCTCTTCCTCCTCATCCCAGCTTATGCTGTATTTACGTTTGCCAGGTTTGCTTGTGGTTGTAGTTGTTGTTGTGGTAGTTTTTGTAGTGGTCATCAAAGACGGCACTGAGGTTAATGTCTGTTTAGGTGTCATCTTGGGTAAGTGGGTAACTGAGTCTCTCTTGCTTTCAATGACACGAGGTGACGTCACAATGGTGGTAGTAGCTCTCGTATGAGCAGTTGATCCCAATGAGCTTTCTGTGACTGTTAAAGTGTCCGAATGAGGAGTTGGTAATGGTGTTGTTCTCCTAAATGTGCTTTGAGTTAAATTCTCCATTGAATGCATTGAAGCATTTTCTTTCAGATTTTCCTTGGTAACAATTCCATTTTCGGTCACAGGAGATACAGATGTTTTCCCGTTGGTGGTGATCTCTATCAGGGTTGGCTCTGCAGCCACCACTTCAGCAGCAGCTGCTGTGACTGACTCATTTGTTTTTATGTGGCCCAGATTGGATGACCTGACCAGCATGTTTTGAGCTTGTCTTACAGATGGAATTGAGGGCTCCATATTGCTCATCTCCTTTTTTTTGATGATGGTTTGAGGTATAATATGTTCCTTGTGGATGGTGACTTTCAAATTATCCATCACAGCAGGTGTCGGTGTGGTTCTTTCATCTCCTGTTGAGTTGTCTGTGGTGGAACGACTGGTTTGAGTCCAAACGGATATTGGTTCAGTAGGTGTTTTAATTGGCAAGGCAGAGCCCAAGAGTCCAGTAAATGGAGTTTGAAGGTCATCTCCCACTTTTGAGACTTCACTCTTGGGTTTTGGTCGGACAGACCACGCCTTGATGACCGGCCTGAAGTGGCGAGCTTTGTGATGAAGGAGATGCTCGTCGGCAAAGAGATCAATTGGGCTGTCACCACTGTGATTTTCATCTACTGAAATGAAGAACGAAAAAGGGCTTTCACAGCAATGCTATTGAAGAACCAATTTAGGTTCCCAAAAGAATCTTGGGGTAAAGAACATTTTAATAATCTGAAAAAAAAAATTCCAGTAGAAAAGTTCTATGGATGTTAAAGCTTATTCACGGAACCACAGTTACCAATAAAGAACTTTCATTTTTAAGAGTGTTTTTAAGAGTTTCTAAACGCACTTTAAGAGTGTTTTTCCATCTCTGTCTGAGATCTTTGAATGTAGATGGTGAAATCAAAGGTATACTTACAGTTCTCCTCTGTGTCTGGCTCATCCACTGGGTCAGATTTATAGTATGTGATCCCCCTAACAATTATTTTTGGTTGCTTCTCCCTTCCTTGGCGCTCTTGTTCTTGCAAAGCTGCAACGGCCTCGTTTAGATCTGATCTGCTGCTCTTCAGAAGATCTCCCACAAACTTTTCCTCATATTTACTCTGTTAAGTACATCAGAGGACACTGTGATACTGCAGCCTTTGCGATATTATATTATAAAGAAAAAATAAATAAATTCTGTCATCATTTACTCACCCTCACATTGTTCCAAACCCATAAGACCTGTCTTATTTTTCTGTCCCTTCATTGAAAGTCCAGGTAAACAAAACTTAGAAGATCCAAAATCAATCTTAATCAAAGTCTTACGGGTTTGGAATGACATCAGGGTGAAAAATGACATTTGTTTGGTGAACTATCCCTTTAAGTTATGTTTATTAATGTGCATTGCCCCTGTAAATAAATAAATAAAAATAAACTGATTATTATATAGATCATCTGCATTGGATATTTGATAGTTCAAGTCATTTGGCTCTTTTCGTGCCAACTTATGTAAGAGTTGACAGTGGGATAAATTAGTGAGAGTTTCAATTCACAACATGAGGTCACTTTTGACTCTGAGACAGTGATCCTAAGTAAATAAACAAACGCTCACAGCAGGAGGGCCATTTCACTTCATTGCTTAACATAATGTTTGGATTGTTCCATTGTTACGTATTAGACATGATACTTATGTAATGCAACATTTGTTTTAAATAGCACCCCCCACCTCTATGTGCTGAAAAGCAGCTGCCTCGTCATTCTGCTCCCTCAGACTGGTCCTCTTCTCCTGCGGTTGTGGAGACAGAGTTGTAGGTGAAGATGTGGGCGGCTGTGGCTTTGGAGAGGTGCTTGTGTTCGACTTCTCCTCGGTCTGGTTGTTTAAGACCATCTGTCAATAATAAACCACATTAATAATATGTTTAGCATGTATAAGATAAGAAAACAAACAAAAACACTACTTACTTTTTCTATTGTGTCCATGCGATCAAGAAGCTTTGCGGTGACTGAGTGCAATTTCAATAGATCCATGCCATAGAAGGAACCCTCCAGCAATTCCAGAATAGTTGACAGCTGTAACGTCATGGCAAGAGCTGGTTTTATTTAAGGGGTAGGAAATGTTATGCATTCATATCCTGCCAATTTTTTTACTTATTCTGGTCTATGAGATCCAACTGCAGATGTTCTGGTCACCTTGATATTATCTTTCCCAGCCTGTTGCAGCTTCTTCAGCCGGAAGTCGCCCTCACAGGGGTTTAAAGCCGACGGAGGTGCAACGCATGCACATTTGCAGTGGGGTCCTGAGGTGATGGTCTCCACTGTGTAGAAATCTTGAGGCGTCGCGTGACCATCCCGAATCCGCTGGCACGCGCTCGCACTCAGAGGTCTGACAACACATTTACAGCCACAGTCAGAGCCTTCCGAAAGCGCTTTCACTTTGTCATAATCACCCAGCAGCTACAAAGAAAAGAGGACGGATGCATTTTCCAGCCAGCCAGCTTTGTTGCATTGTTTGTATATTGATGTGCATTTTAATGTTCATTACTGTTTTTCAGTTAGCCTACCAACGTTGTGAAGTCTAATCATTTGTTTCTGGTACATTTTTGAGTAACTTTCATTAATAACATTAACAAATTTAGGCATTCAAACCGTATGCGAATTACACAGTTTTAAAAGGCTTTTTAAAAATGTTTTGGTAACACTTTATTTTAAGGTGCCCTTGTTACATTATAATAAATAACAACAATAAATTATACATAATTTCATGCAAGTAACCCTAAGACAAAAATCCTAACCTTAACCATATAGTAAGTATGTGTAGCTACCAGTTAACTGATATTACTCAGTACTTAAATATATAATTACACTGTAACACAAGAGTTACACTTTATTTTAAGGTGTCCTTGTTGCAGTGTAATTATACATTTGATTTTAGTACTGAGAAATAGCAATTAACAACATATTTACTATAAGATTAGGGTTAGGATTAGGGTTTGGTTACACCGGATGTAATTATGCTGAATTTTGTGCTAATACTATAGTAATTACATGTAATGTGTAACAAGGACATCTTAAAATAAAGTGTTACCAAATAAAGTGTAACCAATGTTTTCCAATCGTGAACAGAATTTTCTTGATCTTAAAGATTTTTTAAACAAAACACAGTTTTACGATGTGCATGCGATATAAAATGGGCAATGAAGCGATAATGTTAGTAATTATTATTATTATTATTTTGTGTATCATAAAATACGATCGCTCCAGCTTTCTCAGGAGCACATTTTGTGCTTTTCTTTGAAAACTTCTTCTAGGCCTATATTTGAAAAATATATTTTTAAATCATATTTTATATGCTATTCATAGGCTATTTGTAGTTACTTCAGAAACGCATTATGTTAAGCATTATGCAGAGACTGTCAATAAGTTATTAATGAAAGTTATCATGAAGTGTTACTAATAAAGAAGCTCCACAGATGTAATCGTATCGAGCGCTGGTGAAGAGATTCTTACCTGACTTAATATGTTTTCTTGATTATCTCTTTCAACTTGCAAAGTGTCATTCTGTTCATTCGTGTTCTCCAGACGTCGCTGGTTTGATTTCGGAGCGGCTGAAGTGAGAGCGAATGCCACGAGCCATAAAACGCACCAGATTCCCATCGCATTCATCGTGCAAGGTGTGATATAATCCCGCAAAACATATGCCACTGTAGATTGTACTTGCAGATCGGGCTTTTTCCTCTTCAAAAACGATAAACCATCAAACAGATCTCCATTAGCACTGCCCTCCAGGCGAAATAACTGAAACGGGATGAGGTTTTGCAAAAGTCCAGAAGAGGTAAAGTCCAGATGAGGGCAGGTGCCTGGTCCTCAGCGTGAAACTGGTTTGAGAAGAAGCAGGAGTGACGTGACATTTGAGCTGAAATGAGGGGGCTGGATGGAGAGACGCACGGAGCGCGCTGAATGTTGCGCGCACGCATCCGTAGCCGCGAATGCTCACACTATCACACTATATAAAATAACTTTTATTACTAGTCATAACTATAGACTATAAAATTAAAAAAAGAGAAAGTAAGCAAGAAAGAAAATCAACATATACCTGTCATAAGAAAAGCTGTTATTCATTATTATAAACTTTATTAAAATTCTATAAATTATTTATGTGGAATTTCTTAAATGTGTTTGTTGCCTAATAAAAACATTTACATTGATAGTATGGAGCTTACCTGTGCAGTCATGCACGCAGCTGCTATGGGGAATTTTGCATTTGGACATAAAAATGTCCAAACAACACCCAAATATCATTATTTTTTCAATTCGTTTTAGTAAATAGGTTCATTTTATGCAAGAAGTGTGAATCAAACGTTTTAGAATTGAATGCGTGCATAGGGTTAACTTTTTCTGTTCCTAAAAGTGTAGCTAGACCAGAACATTAGGTATAGCAGTTGAAGTGTTACAGCGCCACCTAGTGTGTGTTAAGACAGAAGAATACAAATACGCAGTAGCTACAAGTTAGTTGTTTTTCCTATCTGCAAGCAGTGGCGCCTCCAAAGGGGGGGGGGGGGGGGGGGGGGGCACGGCCACCCCTAAAATGGCATTGAAAAAAAATATTGTCTGCCATTGGATTATTGTGCCAGTGCCACCCTAACATTTTTACTGGCCCCTTTCGGCCACCCCATAAAAAAAATCCTGGAGGCGCCACTGTCTGCAAGTGCAAGGTGTTACATTAATATTATTAACCAATAGTGGTCAGTGTTGCGCCATATTACTGTTGTTACTGCGTGACATAGAACCAACCCACTCTCTGGAGCCCTTAGTGAAGTCAAGTGAGGTCAAGTTTTCTCTTTTTACTTCCAGACCTGGTGGTAGTAAACTAAGTATAGTGTGACTGATATGTCACTAAAACAAGTAACTGAATAAGTAACACCATGTCACTTAAACAAAGAAAAAGAAAATTGTGTTCACATTAACCAAATGAACCAAACTGTTACAACAAAAAGCTCCAATATGAAAGTATGGAAATTATAAATAAAGACACTTGTAATAATATTATTGTTACAACATTTTATTTATTGTCTTCAATTATTTAAATTATTATTTTTAACAAATTATCAAAATATTGTCCCATAGAAGTGCACATTTGTATATTTATAATCATACTAATAATATTAGCATTATTATACAACATTATGAATTTGATAACTCTACTTATAATATTTAGGCAAATGAATCTGAAAGTCACAAAACAATTTATAAACGACAGCAACTGGTTCTCACGCAATCCAGGGTAACGTCAAAATGAGTAGGCTGTACCTTTAAATCACAATGTTTTTATATTATACACGGGAACATTCTAATGATTTCTGTTTTTGTGTACTATACAGATTATATACAATCATTAACTCATTTATTAAAAGTATTATGCACTATGGGCTGTCCTTTGTCCCCCTCTTCACTTCAGCTTTATGAGTTGACTGGCCCTTTAAGAAGCGTCGCCTGTGTTTCCACTACTACACGACAACACACAATAATACAGCAAGCAGCAGCACTACACAAGCCTCCGCAGAGCGGAACAGACTCTCACCCGCTGACTGCACATCCACTGACGAGCATATCCATTTTCAGTGCCGTTTTTGATTGTAACAATGTAGTTCATGACAGAAGAACCCGTTAAGACTGTATCATCATCGTTAGCTTAACGCTAGCTTTCTATTATAAGCAAAGGGGATTCCAGCAGTGGCTAACGGCTATCAGCTCTAACAACAGAGGTTCACCAAAAATGAGCAAATAAAAGTAATGCTCCTCCACAGCGTATGACCAAAGGCATTATCGAGCGGTAACAGGACTGCTGGGAATCGACGTCAAGATGATGAAGAAAAAGAAGTTTAAGTTCAGAGTTGATTTTGAGCTGGACGAGCTGTCGTCGGTTCCGTTCGTCAACGGAGTTCTGTTCTGTAAAGTCCGCCTGCTTGACGGCGGATTCTCGGAGGAGTCATCGCGGTAAGGAGGCTTGAGATGTGGAGGGATTAAGATGGTTTATTATTATGTCTATGGATGATACTGGGCGGTTTTTATTCTTTATTGCTTTTTAATAAAGCATAACCAAAACATGCGCGTATATAGAGCTGCTGGATGAAATGGTCTGTTTCTTAAAGATTATTAGTCTTTTAAGATGTATAATTGTCCATTATTTCAGTCAAGGTTGAAGTCAACACTTTTGTGTTTTTGTAGTTTTGATTATTTCAATTTAAGTCCAAAGGAGGCTTTTCATTTTGTGTGACATGTCAAGTTATTAGAATGTTCATGTTAAAAGGTGTTTACTTCAAATGAATTAATTTCATGATAATATCTAGGCAAATTGAAACCTCAGCTAAACTTCAGGTGTCAAAAACCTTGCAAAATAGTACACCATGCATGCCCTACATGACTTATTTTTACATAAGAGGAAATGACCCAGTGCTCTGGAAAGCTGACATGTCATCTGTGTAAATGATTAGTAAGTAATTATAGTATATCAGAGGGCATGATCAGAAAAGCATAATCATAAGTGGATTGCTCTCGAAATTTGTCAGTGTGTAGATGAAGAACTCACTGACACTGACAGTTAAAATGTAACACTAAAACTTCACTTTGACTGGCAAAATGTATTTTTAGTTAGAAGAATCTACAAAAGTGGGCTAAAGTTTCCTTACTGTTTTCACTTTTTATCTTTTATCAATAACTGCAATATTAAGCATATCCTGTGTGCTGAGTTCTTGTGCTGAGTCACTTGAGGCCACACATTATAACTGTAGACGTGTGTGTGTTTGATGTGTAAATGTGCTGTGCTGTTCTCAGACCTGCACACAGGTTGACCTGCATGCAGGATGTTAATGTTTCACGTCTGAGGGGGCGGATGTGGAGCAGTTAAGAGAACTGTGCAGTATTACAGATTATTACTGTCTTTTATGACGCCATCAGAGGTGCAAATGTGACAGTCAGTTGCTGGACCTTCCAAAATTATTCTACATTTATTGATGCATTTGGCAGATGCTTTTATTCAAAGCGAGTTACATAGCATTCAGGGTATTTATCAGTTCATGCATTCCCTGAGAATCAAACACTTGAGTTTGGCATTGCTAGCATCGTGCTGTTTGAGCTTCAAGACTATTATCTCACTCATGTTTCTATTCCCATTTTAGTATCTCAGTCCAAAATTTTTAAAAGGCCCCGTGGCATTGAACATTATACATTAGCACCCAGCCGAGAGCAAAAAGGGCTGCAACAAGTAATTAATAATAATAAAATTAATTATTAAACTGATCAAGAATTGGAATTCGCCAAGCTCTAAATATGTCTCTTCCCTCTCAGTAGAGACATCACAAACTCTTTGTCTGTGTCTTGGTGCAACATTTGTCATTCACTCTTTTTTGGAGCTCCGCAATACAAAGGCTTCCTACAGTTAAATATTAATGTCAGGCAGTGAAAGTGGGCTGTCAAACTTCACCATGACAGATTCCCTTCAAACAACTCCCTGACAATGCATAAGCAAGTAGCTTATTCATCCAAACAGAAAGAGAGCTGCGGACCAAAACCACAGCAGCTTAGAAGATCGAGCTTGGGTTTGCATGAGTGCTTCTCTCTTCCGTTATGCAGTTTGTAGGGAGTGTCTAAGGTTCGTTTATTCTCCCTCCAGACTTGAGTTTGCCTCCATCTGCCTGTGGTGATCCTTTTGAAGAACTCCTGTTTCATTGCAGACATCCTGTGGGAGAACCTAAGGAAAGAGCACACTGAACCAAAGCACTCCTGCGCTCTTTTGCTCAGCCGACTTTGCCATGGCAACGGCATATATTCCAAATACGGAAATAAGACCGGTGACTTGTCATGGTTATTTATTACAATATTAAGCCTGTTGCACATTTTGGCATAAGCATTGGTTTACCAGCTCGTTATTCCAGCGAGTGCAGTGATGCTAATGGCTCTAGCACATGCATGCTGCACTAATTGTCTGATGGACCAATTAAAAAAATAGTACTTTGCCATTTTTCCAGGAAGATAATGAGTGCAAATATGGTAGATTGTGCTAGTAATGCATACCATTAGTATTTAATGCTGCTGAATTCATTATGTCCTTTGTGTTTTCGCATCATTAGTGCTTTGTAGGGAAGGTATTAATGAGTCATTGTGATACTGAATTGTTCCAGTAAGCCAATGGAGCTTATTAGATCCGAGAGTCAGAGGCTAAACATTATTCATTATGAGAGAGCTAGAAAGCAAAAGTCTGAATTTCACCTGTGGTGCAGTTATTATGAAGATGGAGGTCTCCTGTATCGATTGGAGCTCTGGCCTTGCTCGGGTTGTATGTCTGAATTATGAGTCTGCAGCTTTTCGTTTATAGTCTCACTGCCAGTAATTTGCCTATAATCATATTGGTAAGGAAAGGAGTCATATTACCTGGAATTATCATTTGCAGTGCTGCCCTTGTGTTGGTGAGAAGAAGCATGAAAGCAGGACTTTGGACTGATAATGGAGCACTAAGGAGAAATTTGACCAACTTGATGTGCCTTGAAATAACTTTCCTTTTTGGCAGCAGTGTTAATTTTGACAGCAAATTTTGATTTAGTTTTAGTCATAGTTTTTTTTTGACTAAAATCCCATTTAGTTTTAGTCATATTTTAGTCATCTGAATTGTTTTTAGTTTTAGTAAAAATCATAAGATTTTAGTTGACTAAATCTACAGCAAATTTAGTCGGCTAAAATCGAATGGGTTTAGTTACAGTGCATTTATTATGCATTTCTCTAAAATATTCAAACTCATTATATAGGTTTGATTTGAAGGTTTTATCATGATAGACTGCGATTTAACTGCAGTGACACACAACATGCCTTTGTTAAAATTAAATAAACCACTTCTCATAAAGAACAAGAACATGGTCTTCTTTTTAATGAAATACCAATGGTTATATAGGCTAATTATGCATTCTTTATAACAACTTTTTACCATATTCTTAATTCTTTCAAGCAGACATATTTATTTATATAAATACATTTAGATTAATCTTTAGGGCTACTAAAGTTTTTCAGTCAAGAGCAGGGAGTGATTGTATGTCTTTCTTTTGTTGCTTGATTAACATCAGTGACTCGGACAATAACAACTAAATTAGGCTGCTATCCCTTTAAAACTGAATGCACAGATGCAATGGATGCAATGTACTGATACATGTTCTGTCTACTGTTTACGTTCACTTAAGATGTAATCAACTGTGTTTACGTGAATACTCGTCAAAACGGACATTCCGACATCATTTTGTGTGTATTTCTCCATTCATGCGACGTGAAAGAGTACCCACGTGCTGTTAGACGCGCTTTCTGTGTGTGTATGCTTCAGTGTCTTTGCTCAGAAAACCGGACCGATTTGAGTTCTCTCTTGGGTCAACAGATTTATCCATATGCCTGCTCTTCTCTTACTCCCACATATCGGTTTTACGCGCCGTGCAGCAAGTGTATTTTAGCTTATGTTCCGCCAGTTCATATATTCACATCTAACCTTCTATGCAGCTGATTCATTCTCAATTAATCTCTTCCCAAATCGTCCCTCCCTAACATTTTCGTCTCGTTTTTATTCGTTGACGAAACTGTCAATAGATTTACGTCATAATTTTTGTCATTCAAAAAGAGTTTTCGTTCGTTATCGTCTCGTTGTCGTTAACGAAAATTATGACGATAATTATTCGTCAACGAAATTAACACTGTTTGGCAGACATCACTATGTGAGCCATTGGTTATAGTGTTATCCAGCAGCCAAACAGCTGTTTGGACTTTATTTTTTTGGCTACTGTTGCAGATTCTAAAATGACAATTTAAAAATGTCATATCAATATCTTGAATGGTATGCTTAAACACATGCAAATTAAACAGAATTTTAACTACTTGTATCAAGTTCCATCCTACAATTTGTGTTATCCTGTTTACTCTGTCTCATTACGGAAGTAAAATGGCTTTCGAAATGCATTTCAAATTGATTTTAATCTTTGTTTGTTGTCAGTGTTTTTTTTTTTTTTTTTATATGCATGACAAGAGCTTAATTTAAGCAAAAAGCAGGTTGTTTACAATGAGTCAGCAAAGTTTTTAGTGCTTTATACCAGTCTAAAACACTTAAAGTCCTCTGAGGTCTCTATTAACACAGCAGGCTTCTATTCCCTTTGCCCATCTATCGCAAATAAAAAAAGTGTGATATTTTGAGAGTTAGAACCTTTGCAATTCAGCTGAACAAGCTTTTGTTTGTGTCATTGTGTTGTTAGCATGAAAGAAACTCTGTCACACTGTTTATTTCCTTAGAAACCACCACATGTTTAGTGGAAGGAAAATAGTTTTTGGTTGGTATGCTAGCATTGTTTAGAGAAGTCACTGGCCTCTGCTGCTTTGGTGACAGAATCAGATTTGAAGGTTTCATCCAGCTGTGGTTTATTCTGGTTCATGCATTAGAGGCTGTTTTTTCACCCAGTGATTCACTCGGCACGAAGCGCAGGCCTTATGGTAGGGAATCTCCCCAGCTGGATGGGAGGTGCCCGATTATGTGTTGCTTTGGCTGTGTTTCCCAAAGACGTCATTGTGGACCATTAGGAGATGACAGAAAATAAGGAGAGACTCTGTGTTTATATAAAGAGTATGAAGTGTATGAGTTGTGCATTGTTTTTTTTCCCTAATAAAATATAAATGATGCATCAAATGCAAATTATTTTCTTCATAATAGAATAGGAGAATCTGCGGAGGACTATGTGTGCTGTATTATTAAATAAATTTTTCATTTAATTAAATTTCATTAATATACATGTATTTGTCAATAAATACATCAATGTCCATTTGAAGAATTTTAAGTTACATGTTATTTATTTATTGACACTTTTATGGTTGATTTATTTAATGTAATATTGACTTGCATTACCATTCAAGAGTTTAAGGTTATAGTGGTAAGATTTTTATTTATTATTTATTTAAATTACTCTTATTCAGGAATATTCAATATTCAGGCCTATATTAAGTAGCATAGCTGTTTTCAACATTGATAATAATAATAAGAAAAGTATCAGCATGTTTAAATGATTTCTGAAGAGACTGGAGTAATAATGGCTGCTTAATATTCAGCTTTATCATTGCATCAATAAGGTACATTTTAAAATAACTTTTCTGTTTTAATATATTTCACAATATTGTTTTTATTGTGTTTTTGATCAAATAAATGCAGCTTTGGTAAGCATAAGAGACTTCTTTCAAAAACATTCACAATCCCAAAACTTTGAACGTTAGTGAATATATATGCTTTTAGTGAAATATTATTAATATGATACACTTCCTCCTCCAAAGCATTGATATTTTATTAAGTTCTTAAAAGGGCACAACCTTGCATTTGCATGCAATCTTTGTGTTAGCCGTGTCTTTTGACTGTAACAGGGACAAAACGCTTTATTCTGAAATTGACATGCTTGCAGTGTTGTGTTCACTGTCTTAGATGTGTATAATAACAACACAATTTCCCTGAAATTCATTTTATAGACTTGTATCTCTACAAAAGTCCTTTGGGCCTTGCTCGTCTGCCCTGTCTGCAAACATCTGTCTAATTAGCAAGCAGAACACCTGCGCAGGGAGGTCCATTTTCAGATGGGAAATTAATTAACTTTCTTGTTGTCAGTGTGGCCTTCTGACTCCAGGCTCCAATTAATCACAGAATGTGAGTCAGACTCTTTTAATGCAGTCGACTTGAAGTGAATATTAAAACTCGCTATGAGGCTGAATTGTGTGACTCAATCTGTTGTGAAATCATTTCCAAATCTCCCTGAGGAGCAATGCTGCAGGAACTGTCCACCCCTGTTGGATTTTGCAAATGCAGATCAGATGGGGTGAGAGAGTTCACGCTGTTTTGGATGAGTGGATATTTGTTTTAAAGTCTTGAGCCAAGTTTGTGTTCTTTATAGCAATACCTTGCATTAACAACCCAGTGTATGTTTGCATTTCACAGCGAGACGGTCCAGGCAAACTGTGTACGCTGGAGAAAAAGATTCTCCTTCCCCTGTAAAATGAGCGCTAATGCTGGAACCGGAGTCCTTGACCCCTGTGTGTGTCGAGTTTCAGTCAGAAAGGTACAAACGCACTCGTGCACTCTTTTTGGTTTACAGTAAACAGTTTGGAGTTAAAATACTCAGAATGATTTAATTGTTTTTTATGTAACAGGAACTGAAAGGGGGAAAAACGTATGCAAAGGTACTTTCTTCTACTTTTTTGAATGAAACATACCAACACTATTCAATTTGTTTGTGTGTAGTTGACAAAAAGCAAAGTGTGACATTCTTTAAGCCATCTAAAACTATTTTTTAAAAAGCATTTATTAATTGTTTTGTAATTATTACATGTGGTTTTTATAACATGATGTTAATTGAGAGACTGTGGAAAATTTAAAAAGATTAAAATACTAGTCACTATGCAGGACTATTTAAATAAACATTCCCCCGGTTTCACAGACAAGGCTTAAGCCTAGTCCTAGACTAAAATGTAAATCTGAGCTGTTTCAACTGAAAGAAACTTGCACTGACTGATCTAAAAATGTATTAGTGCCTTTGTTTTGTCTCAAGATACACATCAGTAATGTTTTTTCTAAGGCACATTTATAAAAAATACTAAAATGTCTTAATTGAACTATGGCCTAATCCTGGTTTAGGCTAAACCCTGTCTGTGAAACCGGGCCATTGTTTTTTAAATAGTGAAAAAAGCTAAACTAAAATATTATAATAATATTTCCATGTACATTCATGGATGTTTTAAGCTAAAATCTTCAACTTGCAAAAAAAGAAGAAATATACTAAATTTACCTTTCATGAATAGAAACTAACACAGAGCATTGGTAATTCATCAAGTAGACAGTTCTGTAGAGGATTATGAAATATTGATAGCAAAGGAACAGCTGAAAATAGATCACTCTGGAACACTGTGTTTGTATGTGATTCTGTTTGTGTATGAGTATTGCACTTCTGTTCATAAAAGCATTCACCTTATTAATAAATAATCTTATTTATTTATTATTATAATATAAAGCATCAGTGCCTTTTATTTTTAAATGATTTTTCTACTGGCAAAAATATTTTTTTCTTCCTGAATGTGTGCTGCTTTGGCTCTCTGTACAGCTGGGCTTTGCTGATCTCAACCTGGCGGAGTTTGCAGGATCGGGTAGTACCACACGCAGGTGTCTGCTGGAGGGTTATGACACCAAGAACACTAGACAGGACAACTCCATCCTTAAGGTACAGAACCGCTCAGACTTTCTTTCGGGGTCTTCTCAGATATTCTTTATATATCTCATTCTCTATTCTATTCTGGGTTTTGAATTTGTGGCTATTATTAGGGGTGCTTTTGGTAACTATTAGTCTTACTCATGCTGAAAATCCCTATGAAATCAAATTCGACAATTCTTATTTTTATGGAATATTGCAGTATTTATTATACATGTTGTTGTTTTGTGTGTGTGTGTGCACTCTAATAATCTTAACTTCCCCAAAATAACTTCCCCTCCATTATGCAATGACATTCAATCACATTCAATGACATTCAATGACAGTCATTCAATCAGTTCCCACTGGAAAAATAGCAAATCCACCCCAGCATTTTTTCTTGTCCAAGAAGCGTTTCATTCAGATACACATAACAATAGAGAAGAAAAGACTATTGCAACTTCTGTTCATCACTCTAATAATCACTCCGAGCACTTTAGCAACTGCCTTGCAATGCCCTGAAAACCATCTAAAACATGCATGTGAATTTTGCATGATCACATTCTCAGCAAATGTAAATAAATAAATAAAATGTTGTGTCATACACATTCAGTCTCTCTCTTTTTGTCATTTGTCTTTGCCTGCAGGTGATTATCAGCACACAGCTGATGTCTGGGGACCCCTGTTTCAAAACGTGAGTGTTACTTTTAAATGCTTTTGAATGTGTTATAATTTGGTAGGAGATGCTACTGAAGCCAGAAAGAATTGAAGTTGGGTTGTAATAAGGCCCTTTTTTATCTCTACACCACCATAGCTGCATTTTTAGATTTAGATTTAAGACCCACAGAGACCATTTCCTGTTAAACATTTGAAGTTGCTATTATAGTATTTTCTCAGAAACGGCCCGTGTGTGATCGGGAAGGAGTGTGAATGAGGGCTCTGGGGAAATCAGAGCTTTGAACACAGATTTGCATACTGGAAACCAACACTGTCCACCCACACATGTACACAGTGTGCGTGAAGACAAAAACCTGCTAAAAACATTCGTGTGGGTTGGAGTTTGGGGAGAGTATGTAGTTTGGGGATTCTGGGGGCTGCTTTTGGACCACCGTCAGTGGGTGGCTTCAGATGCTTTAGTTCTTTAATTCAACATTTTTCAGTCTGTTTATTCAAATCCATTTAAACCGTATTCTTGATTGTGTGTTCTCCATGTATTAGGCCTCCATCCACCGCAACGGTAATAGGCATTCAGGGTGATGCAGAGAGCCTGCTGGAAGACAGGAAAGGAGGAGACGCACAGAAACCTTTTCTGAGTCTCTCAGGTAAACCTCACACTGGTCAGTGTTTGCGGGGAATCAAAAAATGAGACACAGCTTCATATTCATTTGTCCTTTATGTGTGCTTAAATGTGTTTGCATTTCTTGTATCTTTATGTTGGGCACTCTAATCGACTGTCCAAATCAAACACCCTTTGAGAAGCTTCTCATTAATTCTGCATCTAGTCTTGTAGCAAAGTGCAGGACTGTATGTTTGATTTGATGCCGCTGAACTAACGGGAGCTTGAAAGAGTGCTCTCTCTCTCTCTCTCTTCCCCCACTCTCTCTTTTATCCTTTCTTTGCCCTCATACATGCTGTGTGCCTTTTCTGTCCAGAGGCCGGCAAAAGCATCAGTCTTTAATGTATAATTTAACCGTATGCAGCTCTTGACTTTGCTCTCATATTCATTCAGTATGACTAACTGCTTATGATGTAGAGCAGGCGTACAATTCATAAAATATGATTAGCTTACTAGTCTCAGTGCCGCTTCTGTAGTGATTTTTATTTGCGATAATTGAACAATATTAAAGGCATATTAATATTCATATTAGGCCATTTAATCTGAAACATTAATGAAATAAAAGACAAGATGCCAAAAGTGGCTTTGTGTTAGAGGCGATTGATGAATTAATCAGCATCGCCATTTGTTCAGAAGAACATGTTTGAAGAGTTTTATAAGTTAAATATGAGTTAGCATGGGTTTTCAGCCGAGAAATGCTACTCTTTTGATGAAGCAAACTAATTTAGAGATTGGTCAGGATGGTCAACCAGTCTTTTAGCACCTGAGAAGTCTGTTAGTGGTATATTATAGGTATTTTTAATTGTTTTAAGGCCATGCATATACTAGCCAGTGTTATTTTTATATTATTTATTATTAATTTTCAGTTTTCATTGTAATTTTAGTTTAAGATTTAGTCATTTTGTTACATGATTTTGTCATTTCTTTTTTTTTCTTTCTATTTTTAATAATTCTAGTACTTCAGTTTGAACTTATTTAATTTCAGTTAGTTGCAAAGGCAACGTTTCTGTTTTTTTAGCTTTATTTAAATTATTGAGAACAATTTCTAATAGTTTTAGTTAAAAATAGCAACACTGATGCTAGCATACTTAAAATTTACATTCTTTTTCACACGAGACCAAAATGAGTAACGACCAAAAATTTTGTTAATAACAAAATTATTCATATTTTATATGCAAATTTTTTGACAATAACATGCATACTAGAATGAGAAAATCCCTCCTTCTGCTGTATGCACCATCTGCTGTAAACTAGAATAGCAAATAGCAAATCATGATTGAAAGATAAAAATATGTCATGCCCTAACGTCCTGTTTTAACAGGAAATATGCCAACACAGGAAATAAAACAGTGTGCTTGTCAAGGAAGTTTTAAGGGTTACAATCATCAAAAAGCTTTTGTAACCAATTCAACACCTTTGTGAAAATTTTTAATTTTGCTGTCAGATTCCAAATTGCCAGCTATGAGCAACATTCATATTGATATCCATAATACATTTCTCTTTTTGTGAGGGCTAAAGGTTAAAGTTGCAACACAGATTAAATATATTTGTATTTGCATTCAATATAACATTTATTGAAACGAGCTACTGAGCTACACTTACCGATTATATATGCCTTATTTGTCTGATCAGTGTCTGGTTGACATGATCCTGAACCACTCTAATTATATTGGACTTAAAATGCATCTATTTGTTTTCTAATCAACAGTCCTAATTTAAATAGTCAAATCATATTAAATGCCTGAATACTCCAATGGACAAAAGCATGGCTACATTAGATATACAGTATAATGTATTTTAAAGTTGGAAATAGAAGAGGAACAGGTTAGATTGGCGTTGAATTCCATAAAGTGCTTGAGCAGGTTTAATTAAGACTGAACTGAATCCCTTATGTCCACAGAGACATCAGGGAAGTGTGGCTCTCTGACTGATGAGCTCGGGCTGTGTGGACACTCTCGAACGTCCAGTTACGCTAGTCAGCAGTCCAAAGTATCAGGTAGGCTTTCCCTTTCCACTATTTTCTCTCTGGTCACTTAATCGTGAGTCAACGTGATTCTGTTGTCTTGCTGGACTTGAATGCATGCCTGATTAATGTGTCTGTAACCCTGGCTGTAACATTATCAGGCTGTCAGTCAACACAATGCAGTGGTATTGCAAGATGATTAACAGAATTTGTAATTTTGCACGTAGGCTGCATGTCACGTGTCTCTGTTCTGAGAGAGAGAGAGAATGTGTGCGCAAATCCATTATCTCATATTATATTTTGTTACAGTAGCTTGCACTTTCCACATATATGGTACAGTTTGGTGTCCCATTACTGTGATTAAAGCATTAGGGACACAAATCCTATGTTTTTTGTTGTGAGAAATGTTTGAATTAGTATCCTCCATTGGGGAGGCATTGACCTAAAAATATTGTAATTTTAATTGATTTTAATTTTAATGTACACTATCGTTCAAAGATTTGGGGTCAGTAAAGTTTTTTTGTTTTTGTTTTTGAAATATTATTACAATTTAAAATAAATGTTTTCTATTTTAATATATTTGAAAATGTAATTTATTCCTGTGATGGCATAAATTGCTGATGAATTATCAGCAGCAATTACTCCAGTCTTTAATATACAGGTGCTGGTCATAAAATTAGAATATCATGAAAAAGTTGATTTATTTCAGTAATACCATTCAAAAAGTGAAACTTGTATATTAGATTAATTCATTACACACAGACTGATATATTTCAAATGTTTATTTCCTTTAATTTTGATGATTATAACTGACAACTAATGAAAGTCCCAAATTCAGTATCTCAGAAAATTAGAATATTGTGAAAATGTTCAATATTGAAGACACCTGGTGCCACACTCTAATCAGCTAATTAACTCAAAACACCTGCAAAAGCCTTTAAATGGTCTCTCAGTCTAGTTCTGTAGGCTACATAATCATGGGGAAGACTGCTGACTTGACAGTTGTCCAAAAGACGACCATTGACACCTTGCACAAGGAGGGCAAAACACAAAAGGTCATTGCTAAAGAGGCTGGCTGTTCACAGAGCTCTGTGTGTCCAAGCACATTAATAGAGAGGCGAAGGGAAGGACAAGATGTGGTAGAAAAAAAGTGTACAAGCAATAGGGATAACCGCACCCTGGAGAGGATTGTGAAACAAAACTCATTCAAAAATGTGGGGGAGATTCACAAAGAGTGGACTGCAGCTGGAGTCAGTGCTTCAAGAACCACCACGCACAGACGTATTCAAGACATGGGTTTCAGCTGTCGCATTCCTTGTGTCAAGCCACTCTTGAACAAGAGACAGCGTCAGAAGCGTCTTGACTGGACTAAAGACAAAAAGGACTGGACTGCTGCTGAGTGGTCCAAAGTTATGTTCTCTGATGAAAGTAAATTTTGCATTTCCTTTGGAAATCAAGGTCCCAGAGTCTGGAGGAAGAGAGGAGAGGCACATAATCCACGTTGCTTGAGGTCCAGTGTAAAGTCTCCACAGTCATTGTTGGTTTGGGGTGCCATGTCATCTGCTGGTGTTGGTCCATTGTGTTTTCTGAGGTCCAAGGTCAACGCAGCTGTCTACCAGGAAGCTTTAGAGCACTTCATGCTTCCTGCTGCTGACCAACTTTATGGAGATGCAGATTTCATTTTCCAACAGGACTTGGCACCTGCACACACTGCCAAAGCTACCAGTACCTGGTTTAAGGACCATGGTATCCCAGTTCTTGATTGGCCAGCAAACTCGCCTGACCTTAACCCCATAGAAAACCTATGGGGTATTGTGAAGAGGAAGATGCAATACGCCAGACCCAACAATTCAGAAGAGCTGAAGGCCACTATCAGAGCAACATGGGCTCTCATAACACCTGAGCAGTTCCACAGACTGATCGACTCCATGCCACGCCGCATTGCTGCAGTAATCCAGGCCAAAGGAGCCCCAACTAAATATTGAGTGCTGTACATGTTCATACTTTTCAGTTGGCCAACATTTCTAAAAAAAATTTTTTTTGCGTTGGTCGTAATTGATATTCTAATTTTCTGAGATACTGAATTTGGGACTTTAATTTGTTGTCAGTTATAATCATCAAAATTAAAGGAAATAAACATTTGAAATATATCAGTCTGTGTGTAATGAATGAATCTAATATACAAGTTTCACTTTTTGAATGGTATTACTGAAATAAATCAACTTTTTCATGATATTCTAATTTTATGACCAGCACCTGTACCTGTATGCTGATTTGGTGCTCAAGAAACATTTCTTATTATTATCAATGTTGAAAACAGTTGTGCTGCTTAATATTTTTGTGGAAACTGTAATAGGGTTATCCGATGAATAAAAGTTTAAAAGAACAGTATTTATTTAAACACAAATCTTTTACTTATGATCAATTTAATGTGTCCTTGTTGAATACATGTATTAATTTCTTTTAAACAAAAAATCTAACTGACCACAAACATTTGAATGGGAGTGATGTAAAATACCTCATATAAAATTAATAAAATAGTTCATATAATATTAAGCTTGACCTCCTTTTTTGACAATCAACAATTTAAGCACCTCCTTTGACCATTTTCCTGGGCATGGTAAAAGATGACACGTTTAAGCATTCCAGGCCCTATTTTGTTCCCTTTTATAGAAAGTGCTGTTTGCTTTATTCAATAATCTGAAATTAGTCTTTTAGAAAGATTCGGTGGCATCACAAAATAGCTGGATTAAATGTCTCAGATCTAATTTGATAACACTATTTCCTCTAGTACTTCCAGAGAGGAGACAGCACTCAGTCCTTATTTCATTAAAGCTATTCTCTTAAATTGGGTTACACATTGCTCACTTTGACCTTTTGCGTTAGATCCTCTCAAAGTGTAAAGTTAGTTTTAAAGTCCACAGAGCAAACAGAAGTGTTCATCACATATCTGTCTCTGACTGGAAACTGGAGTTGTTATGTGGGTATACATGTGTGGGAGGATATTCCCTTTAGTAGCCGCCCATACTAGCATTATCACTTTCTAAAGCTCTGGAAACCTGAATAGCAAGTGTGGGTGGGGGATGTTGAATGTCCCTTCATTGGTTAATTTCTGAAGGTTTTTAAAGTGCATGTTGTATATTACCAGCATTGATCAACTTTTTTTCCTTCATTAAAAAAATAATATTACTAATAATAATTGAAAACAATGTTGTGTTGTTTCTCAGGATATAGTACAAGTCACTCACGTTCCTCCAGTCTGTCGGAGTTCTCCCACAGGAGGAACACTTCGATCGGCAGCGCTTCCACCGGCATTGCCAGCATCCCTGAGCCTAGTGAGGAGAGTGACCAAACCACAGTGCCCCCTACAGCCCCGGGGGTCTGTGCTGCTGTGCCTGAATACCCATCAACCCCTGACAGAGCTGCCAGCAGGTCAGACAGACACTGCTACCACTGCCTGCTCTATATTCATTATAGAGCTTTAGGTTCAGGATATTAAATGATTGTAGATTTATCTGATTTATTTTCTCATATATACAAGGTACCCAGTGAAACAAGACTCAATGGAGTCTCAGCTGAAAAGGGTGGATGCTACGCGGGTGGATGCCGATGATGTGGTAGAGAAGATTCTTCAAAGCCAGGATTTCACCCACAGTCTGCTAGATTCCAGCGCTGAAGGTAATAATGGCTTCTTCATGTTTATTAACAGAATTTGCTTAAAGGAACACTCCACTTTTTTTGAAAATAGGCTCATTTTACAATTCCCCTAGGAGTTGAGTTGAGTTTTTCCATTTTGTAATGATATTACGCAGCGCTTGAAAGTAGTCCCCAGCTAAGTAACTAGTTATGATATAGCTGGGGACTACTTTCAGGCGCTGCATAATATCATTGCGCCTGCTGCACCCATGGTACGGTAGCAAAGTTCCTTGATTATTACGCTGGAACGAGAGTATAGTTCCTAGCCATATCGGCCTAGAAAATCACAACTTTTCATTTTCCGTCGGTCTTCGTACATGATGTAACTACAGAAGAGTCAAGCTTTAAATAGGAAAATTATCGAAACTCTTTGGTCATTTTTGAGCGAATTGCTAATGGTCTAATCTGATTCAATGATCTATGCAAAGCTAAGATAAAAGTGCTACCGCCAGACCCGGAGATCGGCTGAATGGATTCAAAAACGGTAAAACCCAACTGGTTAACTCTAGGGGAGTTGTAAAATGAGCCTATTTTCAAAAAAAGTGGAGTGTTCCTTTAAGGTACTATTAGCACATTTCCATCAGAGTAAATGAGTAACATTTATAAAGTTTCAAATAAATGCTTTTATTTCCATTAATCAAAAAATCCTCAAAAAATGTATGTATAATGGTTTCCACAAACATATTAAGCAGCACAACTGTTTTCAACATTGACAGTAGTAAGACAAAATTTTACTGAATTTTTGATTAAATAAATGCAACCTCGCTGAGCATTGGACACTTCTTTCAAAAACATTAAATCTTAGCAACCCCAAACATTTAAAAGATAGTGTAAGTGATATAAAATACTAGAGCCTGGCCGATAAGGGTTTTTTGGGTCCGATACCGATATTAGGGTGGCATATTCTTCCGATATTCTTTATATTAAATTCCTATATAATATAAATAATAAAAACAGTAAATATAATAATTGGCTTGATGATCAACAATTTATGAATGTTAACCACCTCTTATTACTGTAATTTTAACCTAATTTTTAAAAAAAACTATAAATGACCAAATTTCCAGTGAAAAGCTATATATGAAGCAGGCAACACTTTAAATCCACCAATCAGAGAAGTCGCTGTTACCATAGTAATGAGAACTGCACCAAAAGAGCTTATCAGTGTGTGAGCTGTCGTGAAGAACTGCAAATGATGTAATCAAATTAGTCTTTTTACGATCTGTTTTGTCTATTTTGCAATAAACCTCAATTATATTTCATTTTATGCTTATAATAAAAGGCTATAGATTAAATATTTGTTTTATATCATACCATTTTTTGAATTGTTTACATCAGCAGTGCTTCATGGGATTGAAGTTCATTCCCATATTAACGATTACTAAACATTTAATATTGTTAGTCATTACATTTCCATAATATAAATTCCGTCTTTCTTTAATTCTGATGGCTATAAATCAATTGTTTTATATTGTGCTGTTATTTGTATACATCATTTGCAGTGTCTCTTGGGATTGTAGTCTTTCAGATTGTTGTCTTTCAAATAATATATCATAAATTCCATCTTCCATGCTGATTACTAACACTGAATTTTTTTCTGCTATGAAATTGCATTTTGGGCCACTAACTTGCTTGTGACGAATCGGCATCAGTGCAGACTTGGAATTTACATTGAGAGCAAACAAAAATAAAAAACACAGAGCTAGAAACAGGTTGTTTAATTGGTATCAATGTTTACAGGTAGCTGCTGCTTCTCAGTAGGTGCACTGAAGTGTCTCTGTGCCAGAGCACGTCTCTGTGTGTGTGTGTGTGTGTGTGTGTGTGTCCTATTAGTTTTCATATTATTTTTAGATGACCTGGCGACAGACTCTCATTAGAAATGGACCAATTTGGTTTTTGTATCCCCAGGGAAGAGTCGTGACTTTGTGCATGCAGAATGGAGACGATATCTATTTCAAATGTGTGTGTGTGTGTTTCAGAGGAAGGTCTGCGTTTGTTTGTGGGTCCTGGTGGGAGCACAGCACTTGGTAGCCATCACCTTCCTGCCAGGTGAGGAATAGTTCAGCCAAAAATGAAAATGCTGTCATCATTTACTTGCTAAAATGCCATTCCATACCCTTATGACTGACTTGGAGCACAAAAGGAGATGTTTAGTAGAACATCCAAGCTGCTCTTTTCCATGTAATGAAAGTCAATGGGGGACTGAGTCTGTTAAGCTTTAAAATATTCTAGAAGGCACCATAAATGTACTTGTGTTTCAAAAGCCATACAATAGCCTGTATGATGAAGACATGAAATATAGAGCATCTCTTACTGCATTTCATACAAGTCAGGCAAACAGGTTTGGAATGACATGAGGGTGAGGAAATAATTTGGGTTACTGTCTCTTTAAATAACATCAAAATAAACAGTTGTATTCCCCCACGCTCTATAAAAATGTAAATCGGTGCATTAACCGTGTTGAATGTAAATGCTGATTTCTTCTCTTTTCAGGGTTGGAGCTGGTGCCTACGAACAGGTGGTGATCAAACGCTAGAGTTGGGAGATGCCAGAAGGAAAAGTGTCAAAAACCAAAGTCTGTTTCGTGGGAGGAGGAAAGGACGAAGAGATTCAGACATGTTGGTCTCCTCTCACACTAGGAGTGTTTGTCACGAACCTGTTTCATCCTTTCGATGGAATGGTGTCCTCTGCTGGCTACATAAAGAACTGACAGCTCCTCTGTATAAGGCTGACATTATAGGTGTCTGTGTTTCACTGTGAGGTAAAGTTTGTCTCCTATTAGGTCCGCATTGAAAATCAAAGAGCTTTTTTTCTCTATTTTCCTTGCTGATTTTGAAAAAAATATATATATATTTCATATTGTTGTATTAGTAAGATCTCTCTTTATTTTTACCCATGTTTACATGTTTGTGAGCCATTTTAGGGGTCTGTCAGTAGCATTTGATGGATTGTATACATCTTTTACAATATGTATCATGTGTATAGTCTCTCTGCAGATGAAGGTGACCCCTTTACAAATTTTTTTGTCATCTCATTACTGTCAGAATGGAAATCACACCGTCCTCACCCACCCGCGGCATCTCACTTTGTACATGTGAGAAGTCGTGCTGCATTTTGACAGATGGAGCCGTTTTCAGACTTGAAAAAATGTTCATTTGAATAGCACTTTGAATTGAAGGACTTTACATGGGCTGTCTATGTATCTCCAACACTGTAGGGAGTTTTGAGGTTGAGCTGTTGATCGAGTTAAACCATACACGAAAATGTGTATTTCTTCTTTATTCCTCATCAAAAGCAACTTTCGGCTTGAGAACTTAAATGTAGATGAAACTCCTATAGCTGCATTATATGTTGAATGGGACTTCTTAAGTGATTTTGCAGTTCAATATATAGACACATTAGCTACCTAAAATCCAAGCAGCTGAATATCTGATAAGTACACCTCTGGCATCATTAATGACATCATGTAAATGTATCGGCTTTTATGCGAGGACAAAATGAGCCAAGCTGTTCTCAAGCTATTAGTAACGTGGCAGCGCAGAGCGAAGCATTTAACTTCAATACTAATCAATAACTTCAATACAATAAAACTTCAATTTAATTTCAGTAATGCTTGAAACATTTAGCACAAGGCTCTCGAGCGGCGTGTAGCTCTTCTTAGCCCCTCTATAACACTACAAAAACTTTTTTTTTATCCACGTTTTTGTAGTTACTCGATGTATCGCTAAAATGAAGGTATTTTAATGACTATTTTCATGGTATCTCTGTCTGTAAGGTCAGCTATAAGGCATATCAAAATGATACATTAGTGCTTCTCTTGTTGTATGTGACCGTATGCCCATATCTTGTCAGAAGCCATTCACTGTTTTATTAATATAAATGCACTAGCCTCTGCGATTTAAGGGTGTGTGAGGATTCGCAGTTGAGCGAGTGTGTATTCAATCTTGTAGCACTTGATTATCTCATAACTGTCTAGAGTTATAGTGTAGAAATGCATGGGTGTCACACCTACTCAATGTGTCCAAAGCATTTTGTGTAATCTTTGCTATTTCCATCAGATTGATCCAGGTCAGTCAATATCCAAACACTAAAAAAACTAAATACTGATGGGAAGCTTGGATTCAACTCGGCCATACGTCTCAGGTTTATTATTTTATCTTTCGCAATTACTGCACAAATATCAAAGCACCACACTGCGAATGTACGGAGCCCCTAAAGACCCGAGGTGATATGTACAGATATGAGATGGGAGGGAAAATTATGTATCAGTGCTTTTGCGTTCTCTAGCAAATGTTTTGGATTGCTTACAGAAACTGTCCACTTGCAAAACCTTTGCGTTCACCCAAGAAGCACTAGAAATGAAAGGTTTGAGTGAACGCAAATATTTATTGCAGGAACGCAATCATTTAGCAAAAAAATGCAAAATGTCTTGAGAGAATTCAAATATTTTTTTGGAAAAAGTTTCTTCTGGGAACGTAAACATTTCATCGCAATGTTTCTCAAAGGGAACTTTTGCGAGAAAATACAAAAACATAGATATACTTTTTATCTCCCATCACATATTGTTCTTCATCATGTCCCTTTAAGGCCTCCGTAGTGAATGTTTGCAAATACCAGTATATTTAGATGTTATCTGTGATATTTCAGCTTCATTACTTTTCATCAGACACTCAGTAATATGAGTGTTACTTTAAACTTGATTTTTAGTTTTTTAATTGATATACTGCCAAAATGAAAGTCTATTTTTATGTATTTGAGCTTTAGTGATACTAAAATTGTGTGAAAATTCACTTTTTCCCCTCCGTGTTTCCTAATTACTCTTACATAACCTGTAAGTAACCTGGTACTTTACATGTTGTAAAAACATGGTGGCTTTCTCTTCTGTGAAGTTTTTGGTCCTTGTAATTGTACGGTGTCTGATGTTTAAAAGTGACATTGCTTTTTTGACTGTCTTGCAATGTTGTGTTCTAACTTTTGACCAATAGTGGCTTCCATGCCATGTGTTCTGTTATGATGCTGGTAAAGTATGTACCATGCACTGTTAAATAAAACTGCATTTCAGAGGTGGTGTCACATATTTGCATTTTTATTAATGACATGTTTAATGATTGTCTTCTCCATCGATCACAGATTTGGCAATTTGATTGAAATATGTCTTTCTGTTGATGCTACAATTACAGTCAGAAAAGAAAAACATGCAATAAAGAAATGCAGCTTGCATTCTTTTATTCTGGTTACAAAGTTTTCTGGATCTGTTATACATTTCCGGAACACCCGAGCTCCCTGTCCCAGTCCTCCTCCACGTTGTTTGCTACACCTGATACTGCTTTCACATCTTCCTCTTCTTCCTCCACCTCCTCTTCATCAGCAGCAGGCAGGTTTAGCACCGTTCCATCAGCACTCATCCTCACTCGGGAGTCCACCAGCAGTTCCTCCCTGAGACGCTGCATGCTCCCACACAGTGCTCTCACTCTGGGACTGGACCACACACGTGCCAAAGGAACGCAAATGGTGCCGCCTTGCTGGTAGACAGGCTGCCAGTCACGTGTACCCCCTTCAAGTCCATGCTGGAATACGTCCATTAATGGAGGAGCACAGAAGTGTGCATTATTGTTGGAATCCATGTTCATTCTGCTGAGCCATTCCTGTCTCAGGTGTTGTGCCTCATACAAGACTTCATTAACTAAAGTTCTCTGGTAGATGTTGTTATCACTTAGGCTCGGATACACTACTTTGTACATCTAAAAAAGGAACAGCAAAGAAAGATAAGATATGAGTGCAAATATCACCAGTTTTAGGACAAAAATAACTTTTTTAGCTTAAACCTGTTAAGTCAGCATTAAAAGAAAAGTTTAACATTTTCAAAAATTTGTCTGTGCATGTTTTGTATTTTGACCTCAAACTTTCAATCATCAACCAATGGGCAAAACCAAGTCCCCACCTTACATTTTTTTCTTTTTCAATAATGCCGTTCATGGCTGCATGTAGCATCTCTTGCTCTGTATATCCTTCCAAAGATTGCATAATACAGTCGCAATGTACTGAAACTACTATATTGTGGTGTTCATCGGAGCAAAACAGATTATGGAAGAAAGAATGTATCGGTTGTTGATTGGGGTGGAGGAAATATCTCAAATGCAAGATTGCATTCCATTGTAAGAAAGGGGCGGGTTTTAAACGCTCTAAATGACTGGTCATTCCACTGGAAAATAAAGTTACAAGTTATTCTAGCCTAATTAAAAATTGCATGGATCAATTCATGCTAACTTTATGCCGAAATTACATTTTTATAAAAAAGCTTTTGCTGCACTAGTAAATTGTGACTGTTTTAGTACAAGTGATAAGCATTTAAAAAGTACAATGACACCTTTAAACAAATATGGAATTTCTAATAAGAAAAAGTTGCACACCAGTCTATAGACTGAGGGTTCCAAGCGTTCAGCATTGCTCATGGAATCATGGAAATTCTTCTGGAACACAGCAATCTGGGTGCAGAATCCCACTTCTCTCCAGTGGCCAACAGCTTCTCCAACTCCTGTGAATTGCACGGTGTAGCCATGGTCTCTACACACATTGTGAGCCCTGTTAGGGAGAGAAAAACTTATTTTTAACATGAACACATCTATATAAATCTGATCCTAAATCACCATGTGTTTTCACTAGATATTGAACATTTAATTACCAAGTTTGAAATTCCGCTCTGGTCCATTCAAACTTGTGGTCATGGTTTCTGAATCCTCTCAGGCCTGGCAGCAGTGGGTTGAACTCTACATTTGGTGTGCTTACGATCACGGCACCCGGAGCCATGTAGCCAAACACCACCTCAGAAAACCTTGCCACCTCCACAAGCTCCAGGTGTTCGATTCTTAAATGGAAGAGATGTTTACATTGACAAAACTCAAGTTGAACATACAATTTCAAAGTAACTAAGTTTATTTGTAAAGATGTGGCACACTTACAACTCCACACATGTCACAAGATCAAATCCTCTGGTGCAGGGCTCTCTTTCTGTCACAGAGCCTTGATACAACTCAATGGTCAAAGGCCCATCACTTGGCTGTAGATAATCACTAATAAGTGGAGCCAACGTGTGCCTGGCAAAAAATAAATCACACAAGATGAATGAACAGAGGAAGCCTGATTTGCATATGGCCAAAGCACGTGGAGCCCCCTTGTGTAGCATAAACCGTTGGCCTTATGGGATAACACTGTTATTTCAATGCTACACACCAATGGAAGGTCTGCAGGTAAGAGATACCAAACTTACATTCTCTTCAGGAGAACGCCGCCGTTGATATCAACTCCCACTAGTAACTGTATACCGTTGCGATGAAACTTAAGTTTGTTTAGTAAGCAACATTCTGCGCATCCGAAATCGATGACCTGTGGAAAAACTATTGATTAGCACGCTAGTTAAAGCGTAGCGTCAAAGGCCATCGCGACTTAACTTTAAAATGTCATTCATACGTTTATTTACCTTTTTAGGGCGGTAGGTTTTCACATAGTCGATAACAAACTGGTATCGCTGCATATAAAGCGGAGGAGAAAACGGCGTGGTCATGGTGGCTGTCTTGGTCAGGTCTGCTCGGCTCTGTCTTCATTAAACACATGCTCGAGGTGACACCGTCAGCTGAGCAGGGTGGATGCTCTTGCTATACTCAACCTTTAAAGCAAATTCGAGGTTATATTACTGGACCGGTGTTAATTTAGATATTTATTTTAGTTAAATTATATTAACATTGCTACTGTAGACTTCAGTTCCAACCCCTTGATTAGCTGATTCTACAATATTTCTATGTTGCCATATTCAAATAAAGGTTTAAAAATAAAAATGTTAATTGCCACATTCAAATAAATATTTAAAAATGCAGGCTAAGAGTCTAATTAAACAAGTTTGTTCAGCTAATTGCCAGCCTCTTATATGTATGCTTCTTGTAAACGATTAGTGAATATGCAAACAGCCTTTTAATTAACAGAGTGGAGTAATCATGGCTTATAGGAAGACATGCAAACTTAAAAGAAAACCAAACTGGATGCAAGAGGAGCTGTTACTTCTTGCCCAACTGGTTAATAAGGAAATAGGCTAAAGTAAAGCTGTCCCTGACAAGTTCTACAACAGTCATATTACCCCCACAAGTAAGGTGATATACCTTTTCAAAAGCTCATTATTGTCAATTATTTCTAAAAGATTTACATTCAAGGCAGATTGCCAGCAACAGCCATTTTAGGATAGTTTGTGATTCAGTCTAAAGTAATTTCACTTTAGTTCTCTTCACTACTCCTAAACTTTCACAGATTTAGGAGCTAGTTTTAGTGCTAAAATGCTTTGTGAAATACTCTTAGAGCAAAAACTTAAGAGTCCTAAATTTAGGACTGACTCGCCCATTATTTTTTTCCCCTAAATCTGCGAGTTATGAGCTACTTTTAGCCTTAAGATGTTTTGTGAACATGGGTCCAGATTGAGATCCGTATTGAACTAAAGCGCTGGGCCTATAAAACTTCTCAGAAATGCTCTTAAGTTTTGACTTAAAAAAAAATCTTAGTTATAAGTAGGAGTTATCTAAGAGTAGGAGAGTTTTATGAAGAGACTAAAATCAACTTTCAGTAAAGTCTAAGACTGATTATTAAGAGCTGACTTAAGTGTTGTGCAACTCTAATCAAACACACCTGCCTTTAATTTTCACGCGATCCTGAAGACTTTAATTAGTTGCTTCAGGTGTGTTTGATTAGAGTTGGAGCTAAACTTTGCAGGGCAGTCGATCACCAGGAGCAGGGTTGGGCACCCCTGTTCTAGTCCAATCAGTGTTTAAATGTAAGGACATCATAAAAGGAAAATTCAGTCCAACTGTAACAAGAAAAAAAAATGCATGGTAAAAAATTGCCATGACTTTAAATGCAGCATTTTCTTGGACAGCCGGTCTGCTGAAGACTGAGAAAAGGTGGTACAATGTATTGGCAACATCTGGCAAAGAGATACAAGGAAAGTATGCATTCCACAGGTGCAGTTGATTTTAATTTTACTAAACGTTTTTTTTTTTTTATATATATATGAAATGATTGTTTCTGTGTGGTCAGTAGCTGAGTTCTTGTCAGAGAATGGACAATAGATTGAGGCCCTCCATGTAATCCTCGGTCTGAGATTGCGGAAATGGTAGAGGAGATACTGGGAATGGCCAACCCTTCCATTTGTGACATTGCAGATGCCCTGGACCCTGCACTGCTCAAATTAAAGGAGTTACGAAGATGGTAAGAAAATTAATGGGAATTAAGAATTTCTTGATTAAATTGACATTAGTTAAAAAAAAAATTTGAATAACACATCGGATTGAATAAACGTGTTTGCACTTTAATATTTTCTGCATATGAATGTAGTGCTGATGACGCTGGAGCCGGGCCATCTGACGTGCCACATTGCACCACATCTCAGGATGTCTTCCTGTGTCCTCCAGAAGAGGACACAGGGTTTGCACAGTGAAGCCCCTGAAGATGACATTGAGTCTCTTAAAAAAATAAAATTTACAAATCAAGTTGTTGGAAGTTCAAAATTAATATTACACTAAAACTGAAGAGATTAAAGTGCTCAATGTTTGAACTTATGTTTGAGTAAATAAGTGTGTGAACACAAATTAGTTAATTATTACTTATTGTCTACAAGTTTTTCTTACCCAAAATGTAAGTTTACAAAGCAGTCCCTTATTGATTCTCTGCTTGAACCACTTTGTAATGTGGGGTTGATAATACTGTTGTCATTACCATAATCATCATCACTGTCATCGTCGTTATCATCATCATCAAGAAGTGGTATATTTCGAGCTTTGCAAATATTGTGCACAATGCCGCAAGCCATAATAATGCGACTAGCGCGCTCAGGGGACTGTCTAATCTATCCATGAAGGACATGGAATCTCCTTTTCAGCTGTCCAATTCCTCTCTCCACCACAGCTCTTTTTGCTTTGTGTGCTCTTCAAGGCGAAACATGTTATAAGGAAAAAATCAAGAATGCACTTATTGAACAAAACTGGTGTATTGCATGAAGTTCAGTCCTGTACAGTACCTGTTATAATTGAGCTGCTGTTCAACTTGTGGTCTTCTGTACGGGGTAAAAAGCCAGCATTTTAAAGGGTATCCTGTGTCACCCACCAGATGACATCTGGGGCGAACATAATTTTGTTCAAATAACCCAGTGAGGCCACTCTCAGATAGAACCTGAGAATCATGTGTTGACCCTGGCCATTTTGGCACAAGATCCAGGATATTGTAAGCAGCATCAAACACAACTTGAACATTGATGCTGTGGAATCCTTTTCTATTGACATATGCCTCATTTACAGTTGGAGAAATGATGCGAACGTGAGTGCCATCGATGGCTCCAACAACTCTGGGGAAGCCTGCAATTCTCATAAAAGCTTCTTGCTTTTGCCGTAATGTTTGAAGGTCAGTTGGGAAGTCAATGAACTGCCTTACTATGTTTGGGGTGGTTAGTGCTGTGATGGGCTCAAGTCATCACTGGTGCACTGCTGCATTTTTCCAGTTGCCAAAAACGCAGAGTCATTATTACCTTCAGTTCTGCAGTTAAAGCATTGTTTCGTAGAGTTTGAGGAGTTATTGAATTTCTGACTGTCGATAACAAAAAGAATACCTTGATGATCAAGTCTGTACCATTTTTATCAACTCCCTGTCATCATAGAATTCCAACACCGTTCTTGGAAAGTGCGCGGTCTCCTTGACTGTACTGCCATCTTGTTACCCCTAACTAGGTTAGGAGACCTCCCCAGCACTCTTAAATAATTTAGGAGCTGAGACCTAGTCTTAACACTTAGGAATCTATCCCCCGGTTTCACAGACAAGGCTTAAGCCTAGTCCCAGACTAAAGTGTAAGTGTTAACTGAAAGAAACTTGCACTGACTGCTCTTAAAATATATCGGTGCCTTCGTTTTGTCACGAGATGCACACCAGTAATGTTCTTTTCTATGACATGTTAATAAAAATTACTTAAATTTCCTAATTGAACAATGGCCTAATCCTGGTTTAGTTTAAGCCCTGTCTGTGAAACCGAGCCTTTATGAATCACACTTATTCTTAAATCTAAGTATAGGAGTAAAATTATGTAATTCTTAGAATTTTGGCACACTTAAGACTAAAATTTTACTCTGAGTGGCTATATACATACGGCCCCTGGTGATCTCAATCAGGTGTATTAAATAAGGGAGACCTGCAAAATGTGGAGAGCAGGGGGGCCCCAGGACTGGAATTGAGAACCACTGTTATAAGGACGTACTTAAAGCAACTACATTGTTTTGTGTATTTTTGCCCTTTGGTAGCCCCCAGCAGTTGAATGAGTGGAATTCATTATTCAGTTGAAAGCAGCAAAAGAAGTTATTGGAAACTATTTGAATGGATTTAATGTTCTCCAGATTCACTCTGGGGATGTCTAATCTCCTCTGTTTTGAAGCATACAGGTCACAGAAATATTACACCCCATTATTTCACACAGAATGCATTTATTGTTCTCCAGATTTCAAAATTTCTCTCTTCTGTATTTTAGAAAGCATTCAGTTACATACAGCATGGTCACCAAATCCAACAAGGCAGTATAAGTTACCATGATCTGCCTCTCTTTTTCACACAGAATTGCTTTAATGTTCTGCAAATCCTCTCTGGTAATGCCTAAACTCCTCTATTTCATACTCTGAAAAGCATTTTGGTTCTTTTATAAACAGCTACAGACATATAGAAGGGTAACCGAATCCGACAAGGCAGCATAACAGGATGCTGAAATCCTGAGGTAAATCCTAAGGTAAAATAGGTATTTACCTTTTGGATGTTGTCTGCATTAATAATGCAAAGCCAAATATCAAGACAAGCGCTCATAACTTGGGCTTTCTTGTGTATATACAGTATAAAATCTATTTTTCTGTCATTACCCAAAAGCCACACATTTTTGGTCCAGCCAGGAAGGAGGCTGGCGGCAGTGTGATGTAGAACTGAAAGCCATTGCTATGAGCACCTTGATTAGCCATTCCCAGAATGCCACGCTTGTTGTTGGATACAACAATTTTTGTATCTTTTTATATGTAAGAAACAATGTGTATATCACACACCTTAAAGTCACGATGACATCATAATTGACTATTCTTATTTTAATGGAATATTGCAATGTTTATCCGTACACATGACTTTTTTCATGTCCTTGCAATCTTGTGAGAATTATCAAGTTAATTAGGTACTGGCCTACAAAATTAGGTCCCGGCCTACATTTTTTCATTTTTCTTATGTCACGGCAGGGAAAAAAAGACACAATTTCCATTTCATGCTGACTTTAACGACCAAAGTATGTACCAAGTACCAACACATTTATGTAGCACAAACTCTGTACACTCAAATGTTGGGCCATAGATTATAGATTACAATTATGATTATCGTTATCTTACCTCCACCCTGCAGCCAGCCATTTGGCACAACTCTGTGGAAAATTGAGCCCTTATAGCTCAGCTCAAGGTTACTCTTGGACAAACCTGCCTCTCCAGTGCACAAGGCCTTAAAATTCTTACACGTCTTTGGACACAAGTCTGAAAACAGCTGACCGGTTATATTTAAAACACTTTGAGAGTGGAGAAGAATGAAGTGGAAACACATTTCCACAATAACTCAAGTACTCAATTATCAAATCAGCTTACATTATCAAGAGGCATAACATCTATTTACCTCAAACAACAGTCTGCCAAATGCCTCTCCACCACTTTCAATATCCATATAAACAAAACTATGCTGGGGGAAAGAGAGCAGATGTTGCACACCTTGTAGCTATTATGTTAAATTATAGATAGTTGTAGTCTAATTACATATGATGTGCAACCGAGGCCAGTGGCGCACAACGATGACGAACCGTTCTGCATATTTATTCATGCAGTATCTACACTATATTAACCTAACAACCTTATACACAGAGGCATTGTCAGGTTAGAATAGAAAAGGGTCCTGTCCAAACTGTTGCTATAAAATTAGAAGCACGCAATTCCCTAGAATATCATTATATGCTTAAAACATTAAACATTGCACTCATGGAAATGACTAAAGTAGTCAAACCTGTTCATTAGAAGGGGGTGACCCAATA
The DNA here is from genome assembly GCF_936440315.1 of Barbus barbus. Taxonomy (NCBI): domain Eukaryota; kingdom Metazoa; phylum Chordata; class Actinopteri; order Cypriniformes; family Cyprinidae; genus Barbus; species Barbus barbus. Next base: position 20,582,452 of record NC_136752.1, on the reverse strand, counting down.
CTTTTGGCAATATAGTGTATCTATCTGACGTTTTTCTATCAGTCGTTTTTTTATTCATTATCCATAAGTTCTTCATTTAAAAAAACCAACAACACCAAACGTTCAATACAAGAACACATCACAAAAATCAATTAAAATGTAGTTATTGGGCTCAGTCATATATTTAATTGTCCAATGAAAAGAACACGTTAACAAGGTCCTCTCAAAATGTATATTTATTAATTTTACTACTGTAACATCAACCAATACTGTCAAATATCGTGATGTGCTTAGTCTGACTCCGGGATTTTTATTATTTGAAGTTACGTTCTAACTTCCCCAAGCTGTATCAGACCCGAGGCTGTTTTGGTGGACTTCTCCAGGGCCAGAAACCTGTCCAGCTTCTGTGCAAAATCAGGGGGCAGGTTGTGAGGGGATTTGTATGTCTTCATGGTGGTACTCAGGTATGAGATGAGCTCACAGCTTTCCTCAAACTTTTGAAGTTTCTTTTTGTACTTCTGACGTACATAGTCAGTGTTCCTGCTGTTGAATGCTGTAGGGGTGGAAAGGTAGAAAGATTTCAAGTGTTTACTTAGACCTGAAAATATCCTACATTGAATAAATGAATGAACAAACGAGTGAATGAATAAATTTTCAGCTATTCTAAAAGGAAGCTAAAATAAGACATTCAAGGCCACCTTTAAGATGAAAAGCCAAGTACAATATAGCAGATTTCTTCACACTGAGAAAGGGCAACTTTGGCTTGAGTTGGCCAACAGCTGTCATGGCTTTGATTATAGGTACTGCCACACTCTACAATAGAAAACAAACGTACATATACAATAATAGCAAACTCAACTGTGGTTAAGATAAGATAAATAAATTGCCACCAAAAAAACTAAGTTTTAAACACTATTTTACCACTTGTTAAAAACATGATTTACTGATGGTTACACAATTATGTGACCAATATTTATAGGTAGACAAAAGCAGCACATTCTGTGTTTCAGTGCCCTCTTACTTGTTCCAAATAGCCCAGGATCGGTAAAGAGGTTAGTGAGACCGGATCTTCCAACGGAGGTAGTTTATGTGGAAGTTTCTGGTCCCAGTAAGTCTCAGGTGACCTAAGAACAGTTCTGTTGTGAATTATGTGTTTTCTATTTTAAAATGTATTTTATTCCTGTAATGGCAAAGTAGTTGCACTAGCCAATCAGGAATCCCCTCTGCAAAATAACTACTCACTGGAGAAATGTTTCTTGTTTCTTTGCATTCTCAAAGATAAAGATCTTATTTCGGTACTCAACAGCATACTCCGTGTTTCCACGCACCAAGGCCTCATACCTACAGGTGAAGAGCGTAACGTGGCAGGAATGTGTTTTTACTTAGAATGAAGTTCAAAATGTAGCTTAATGATTAGAGTGAGCAAGACTACAGTAAAATTAAGGTTATTCTTTCTGGAAGTGTTGTAGTGTGTCTTTGCTGTACCTCTGTTGACCATCCACATAAGTGACGGGGCAGAAACCCTTCATCTCCACCTGTTGAGGGAACCTACTCTTCACCTGGCCTGCATTGAGTTTATGAGGCAGGAGTGGAGGAGGAGGTAATGGGTAGGGGCAACCTGGAGCCACAAACTGTTCCGGGGACTCCAGAAATCTCTTATTAAACACATAACGAGAGATGTGAGTGAATTAAACCAATATTTCTGTGTGATGCTGGACCATCTGATCCTTTACCTCCAGAAATTCCCTGCTGGCCATTTTGTAGAAGTGGCCCCTGAACTCTGCAGCCAATTCCAGTGAGGTATTATGTGAACAGTCCACCAGATGGCGATGAAGCGCTAAGCTAACTGGACAGTACTGCCCAAACTCCCCTAGCCGGGACTGCAGCTCTTGTGGGGTAATGCACAGTCTGTCTATACAGGCTGCCTGGCCTGTGAGAATGACAGAACGCTGTCATAGAAGAATGTATAATACTAGTGATTCTTGTTTGACAACTGTGCGTCATTTGCATGCTCTCACCTTTGTGAATCTTTTCCAGGTAATCATGAATGTGTCTCAAGCTAATGCGAACCTCATCTAAAACTTTCTCCCACACCCACCACTTGCTCTTGTGAGCATCAACGGGAGTCCAGTTGTGATACTGTTGATGAAAGTGTAGCCTGAGAGCTTCAACTTCCCGTCTGAAGAAAGAGTTGCGAATGTTTAGGACCTGGGGGCTGTCATGCATTGGGTAAGGCCTGCTGGAGAGAGATGCCATGATCAAATTTTGAATATTTGCATTTAATATACATAATATGCCAGACCACAATACCACAAAATTTGTATCACTGTCCATGGTAAAAAAAAAAAAAAAAAAAATCATCAGAGTAATATTATTCAACTCAGAGTATGTTCCTGGTTAACATGCAAGACATTCTCAAAAGAGCGGCAAATCGATGAGTCGCTATGGAAACGGACGCTAAGAAAAAGGGTGTTATACTATTTCTTTATTTCTTCCATTCAAAGACCATTTGCATACTTAATGCATATCATTGTGAAATCATTTTATATATATATATATATATATATATATATATATATATATATAGGCTATATCATTTAATCATAATAATATATCATTTAATATAATAATATATAATATTGTGCGCAATCTGTCACACCCACTGGAGTCTAATTAGGTTATGTTCAGTGATTAAGCTTCTATGACTTTTTACATACTCTGAAAGTTACCTCTGTTTTTGGAACTGAAAGCTGAGTTTATTTGCTTACCCTTGCCCAGGTATGTCACATAACCTACTTTCTGGAATACCCCCCAGGTAAGTTTAGGTCAGTGTTGTTTATTAAATTCTTAACAAAAAGTACTAAAAATAATTTTCATTAAATAAAATGAAATCTAAATATTATAATTTAAAACAATATCTAAATTATAAATAGAAATTAAAGCTAAATAGAAATGTTATAAATAGAAATTAAAGCTAAATAGAAATGTAGAAATGAGTACCAATGTTATTCACCTATCAAGAAGAAACAAAGCAACCTCTGCGTCTGATCACAGGCCTTCCCGGTCCTTGAGTTCTCTCTGATCCGATATTTACACGGGTCCTATTTCTTGCCTTATCGTAACACCATGTCTACACCGGACGCGAGCGGCACGACAAAAAACTAGTACTCCTTATAATCAGTGATGCTGTCTACACTGGATGCAGCATGGCATGACCGGTGTAGACACGGTGTAAGCCTCCTTTTGTTTGCAGACGTTTTACTCTTTAGTTTTTTTGTCATTGCTCGGCTAATGTCCATCATGTGCACTAAGCGCTGTCTCCTCTGTATCATGAGTAGACACGCTTCTTACTGCTGATTGGCTACAAGTCAGTTTTCTAAGTGTTTTAAAAAAATACGTACCCCACCTTTAATATTTAAAATTACTTATATAAATATTTTAAAAATATATATAAAAAATAAAGCACATAAAATTACTAAAACATGAACTAAAAGCAAACTGAAAATATAAAATTAAAAAAATTAATTAAATAAATAACTGTGCTGGTCTGACCTGCTGTTTTTTTCTCTGTCGCTCAGGCCTCTCCGCAGCACTTCTGTCGTGTCCAGTTGCAGTTCAATCACTAGCATAGGAATAATGCTGCAGGATTCAAGCGATTCAGCCTGATGCTTGGTCACAGGGAAGCCGTCCAACACAAAACTTAGGATCACAATGTATAGTGACACACACACATATAGGTTATTTTTCTTGCAGAAGTACATTCTTTGATTGGGATATAATTGTGGTCCTCACCCACGTGTGCTGCAGACCAGGCTCATTACTGCCACTTCCAGGCACTGGATGGCCAGTTCATCAGGTACAGTCAAGCCCTGGTTCAAATGCTTTTGCACTTGATTAGCCAACTCAGTTTTGGCCTGGTTGTTGAGCACCATACGTATTGCATCCCCAATTGAGAGACGAGCGAGACCATATTCACATGCAAACACCCGGGCCACTGAGTGTCCACACAGTTAAGAGGCCATTAACTACTACAAAAACAATTGCTCTTTAGGTATTATATATTTTTGAGTGTCTAAAAACTACAAGTTTAACACTTGTAATGACTGACCTGTGGTTTTGCCTGCTTTGGGTGGGCCAATGATAGCCAGTTTGATGGGAAAGGAAGGGTTGGGCTTTGGTTGATGAAGATATTTGATTGGGTTGAGGATGAAGGTGTTGCGTGTCTCCTTGGATGCAAAAAAGTAAATGAATTGCTGTAGGATGACTGGGAAGGTGGTGTTGAAAGGGCCCTGCTGAGGCTGGATCAAATCTCCTTCTGCATACTACAGAACATATCATATTATTTTTATGCTGTTTTAGGCTTTTATTTTCATACTCATTGAAAATGTTATATATCTGCCCTTACCTTAACAGGATCCCAGCACCCGAAGGCACTGGGATATTTAAAGGATCTATACAGGAGTCTTCTGGCAAGACTGTAGCTGATTGGCTGGCACATTTGAAACAGTGACTCTCTGTTAAGCATCAGAGGTTTGATTCCCTGTAGGAGCTGGTACCTCACAATCCGAGGCGGGCGGCCTGCACTTACAACCAGACGGGGGATTTGGTTGTCTGTTAGAAAGTCCTAAAAAACAATCCATACTTTATTTTAATGAATTTAATTGAACAAAAGCATTAAAATCTTCCTAACAAGAAAAGGCAATATCCTTAGGAATTAAATAGCATAATGGCCTATACATTTGATTCTAAAATGCCCTTTCAACATCTTCTCCTTACCATCATACTGGTGAGGTTGTTGTCATCCTTCTCAAACCTCTGGCTGATCTCCATTTCCAGCCCCTCTTCTGCACCAGCTTCTGTTTCTTCATCCTCTGCCTCCTCTTCATCCACAGCAGGAAACTCCTCCAGCAGCACGGCCTCCATCTCCTCCAATTCCTGCTGCTCTTCGTCCATCGCCTCTGATTCTTCTTGCACCTCCTCATCATCCTCATCCTGAAGGAGCAACAAAAGTCCAGTCAGAATCTGTCTGAGCCATTCACCGAAGTAAGACACAATGACAGTGATCGATGACCTGTTCTTTGAGGGGCTTCAGAGTGAGTGGGCTAGGTTTTTTTGGTGCACGTTCAGCCATAAGCTCAGCTCTTCTCTGTGTGATGGCCCGCTCCTGCAGTTTGTCACAGACCATAAATTTGTGGCAATATTTAGTCAAAAATAGTTTCACCTGCTTTACAGTACATATCAGCTGTTTATTTTGCCTTTTTGATTTTTACAACCTTTTATCCTAAGTGCTGAAGTTTTGGATAAACACTCACCCTGAGTTCCCTCCTCAGCTTAATGACCAGACGCAATTGTTCTTGCCTGCGGTCTCGTCTCTCTCTCCAACGTGTGAGCCGCGAAGGCAGGAAACGCCGGACCATGTCAGAAACCTCTACCGACATCATTGCCACTACATCTGGAAACAAGTGATGCTCCACCATGAAGGACACTTCCTCTTGGTTTTGGGGAAATCCCTCCAGAATAAACCCTGTTGATCTGAGAGAGAAATTTTAAGCAATATTTTGCCAAAACATTACAAATGTGTCTATATTTCATTATTTAGTCGTCTTCATACATCCAAACCCATGTTGTTATTTTCCCTTTGAATATAGAATGAAATTCATATGGACTACTTTTATTTTCGCTTTTTGACATAGTATCAATAGACTACAAGAGTAAAAACATGCATTATGTCTACTTTTAACAATAATATCTAAAACAAATATATCTCATTTGTAAGTCGCTTTGGATAAAAGCATCTGCTAAATGACTAAATGTAAATATATTACTGTTATTGTTAATTGTGCCATTATAAAATATATTTTGTGATCTAAATGCTCTTAAATCAGTGTTATTAACTAAAACTGAAACTTTTAAAAATCATTTTCAATCATTTAAATAAAGCTTAAAGTATAAATATTAGATGATTAACATTCTAAGTCTTTTAAGTTTGTTATGACTGAAATAAGTTTAAGTACCAATAATAAGTTTAAGTTCCTGAAACTGAAATAAAAATAATTTAAAGCTTTATAAAAATATTTTTAAAAGACTTTTAGAAAATATTCGAAAAACTAGACATGACAAAGCACATAAAAGTAAAAAAATGAGAATGAAATATAATTTAAAATATGATTAAATAATAGTATATAAACAATATAAAAAAATATATATATTTTTATCTTTGTTTTGGGCCATTTCGTTACATTGTTAAGCTACAGTTTTTTTTTTTAATTTATAGGCAGATAAGATATTAAAGAAGGAAAACTCTTTAAAAGTGTGAGTTTTGGTAAAACCGATTATCAGTCTATTTATAGCTATGCTTTTTTTTGTCCTTTTTGTGTGAATGAGCATTTACTTGTAGGGCTCCTGGTTCCACCACTGTAATAAAACCATTTCCAGTATCTCCAGTGGGAGAGGATCTCCATCCTGCAGGTATGCCTTTATGGCCTCATCATCATCAGTCAATGCTTGTTCTTCCTACAAAAACACAATTACAGTTATTCAGTGGCAAGCAATGCCTCAAAATACAAAAATACAAACATCACTCTTTTACCTTTGTGTCAGGATTATCAGATGCAGTATCCTCATCACCTGGCTTGTCATCCTGGTCTGGAGGGGACACTGTGGTCTGACCCTGAGCCTGAGCCTCCAGCAGGCCCTGCAGCTCCTCTGGAGGTTCCTCAGCGGGTTCAGTATCATCTGCATATGACACATGTTTCTGGGTCTTCCGTAAGATGAGCTCCTGCAGCCGCTCTCGGAACTGGATGTGAAAGACTCCCAGCTGCTCTGCAAGCCACTTCCCATGGGTGGTCTTCCCAGAGCCTCTCACTCCTAGCATGAAGACCCGCAGCGCAGGTGGCTGGTGGTGATGTTCAAAAGTACAAAACAAGGTCAGAGGTCTGTTGCCACTTGCCAACATGTTTGTGTGTTTTTATCAGTTATCTTAATAAAATGCTGCTCATACCTTTAGTAGGTGTGTGTTAGAGATGTAGAGTTCAGGATTCTGTAGGAACTTTTCTTGTGCCTCTGTGCTTGAGAAATAATAGACTTTTTCTCTGTACTTTGCAGCATATTCGTCCAGACATGGTTGCAGCATACCCCTCTCCTTCAGCACCACTGGACAAAAATGCTTGGAGTCTCCCAGGTGCCTCTTAAACCTGGCATACTCCTGAGACCATCATAAACAAAAGAGTGGTATGATATTCTGAGAATGAGTAACAGGTGTTTTTACACTTTTTTTACACTAAGTCAGGGTTTTCCAAACTGGGGTTTGTGAGTTGATGAAAAAATTTAATTTTATTAAAATTAAAATAAAAAATCAGCATGGATTTTATTCACAGTCCATTTTACATCTCTTTTATGATGTATTTGGGAGTGAAACGGGATATTTAATTAGAGCTGCATTAATGAAGGGTGCAACCTCTGATTCTTGTTCCTCCTCATCATTAACATATCGTTTCTCAGCCTGTGTCAGCGCATGTAGGGCCTCTTCCTCCTCCTCCAGATCTGTACTAGATATGCTCATAGCTGTGTACTTGAATGGCTCTAAGCGAGAAAGTAAAGATATAGCGAGTGAGATGGAGTGGCTGCTAATTTAGAGTGAAAGAAAGAGCTTGAAACAGTCAGATAGTCCACTCCACATACTCTCCATATGGTAAATCATCTCTTGGAGTGTGTCCTGAGGGGTTTTGTTGCTGATGTCCAGTATAGCGTAGCTGCAGGTGATTGTGTGCTCCATGTTTTCCCAATCTGCCAAAAATTGCTTCAGCTGCACACTAAAAGCCTCCATCTCTGGGCCGTCAGGATAACCATTTTCCCACACCGTTGGCAGCACCATCTCTGCACGCCCAGATACATTTAGATATGCACAAATAAACACCATGAAGACATAAAATTATAACTGGCACTCACGTAAAGGTAAATAACAGTGAGTGCTGAAGAAAAAAAATATAAAGATATATACAGTATATAAAAAAAACAATAAGACTACAAACCTTCATCGTTTAGAGTTTTGTCTTCTTCATGATCAGACTTCTCAAAACTCTCTGCAAATACATAGAAATTACTTACCAAAACATATTTTAACATTTAAATAAAAATGCTGGATTTTAAGCAGCCATTACTCCAGTTATCAGTGTCACATGATCCTTCAATCATTCTGACATGTTGATTCTGCTGCTCAAGAAATATTTCTTAATATGTTGAGAACAGTGCTGCTTAATATTTTGTGGAAACTTATGCAATTTTATTTTATTTATTTTTTTGATTCTTTGATGAATAGAAAGTTAAAATATAATAAATAAAAAGAAAAATAACTTTTGTAACATTTTGTTATTATGGAAGTGTATGCGCAGTGTATGTGCAGACTGATGACTTCCAGCAGTTTAATTTCTGTCAGTGTGAATGCAAAGTATCTGTTGTTGGGAGATGTTAAAGAGTACTACCTGACTCCTCATGCAGTGTCTCTAGTTTGGACTTGGTGTCAGTAGGCTGTGAACCTTTCTTTGAGGCCTCAGTGTGTTTCCTGCAAAGAAAAACTGCTGAAACTCTGCTGAAAACAGAACCTTACCACCATTTTAAAATATGTAATTGTTTTTCTCCACCGGTTTTAGAGATCCATTTAAATACAATTTGATCTGAATGAATATCTAATTTAAACCTGGAAGCAGTTCTAGGATTTTGAACATACTGAACGTTTCATAATATTTCTAATTGCAAAGTTATTAAATTAGAATAAAATGCTAAACAGAAGGATTTCCTCCAGTGATTAAACATTTTCTGAACTCCTTTTTTGAAATTTTTTTGGCTCTTATATTAGCCATACTCACAGTCTCTCATCGATATCTTGTGACTTTTGCAGTTTTCTTTCTTTTTGTAGGCGGGCCAGCACAGCTCTATCCATCTGTTCTTTATTCCGTTCATACATCCTGGTTAGTACAGTCCTTCCTTCAATAAATAGCAACAAGTGACCATCACAACTAAGTGGACATCTTGGCCTAAACAACCATAAAATATTATTTGATGTCAAAATCAAGACTAAGAAATGATGGGTGCACATATACATCAAAATGCATGTCTTTTTTCTCACCATCTCCATCATTGTCTTTCAGACAGAATAGGACTTCTGGTGTTACAGCACTATGTAGTTCCTCAATAGTGATCAGCTGTGATCTGCTGCTGGGAATGTTGTCCAGTATCCATCCCCTTTTATGTTCAACATCTTCAGCCTCAATCTAACAACCCACAGGCACTCTTAAACACAAATAATGCTACGTAAGTTTGAGAGCTAAAGGAGGAAGTTCAGCGGTCTACCTCTCTTATGTGCTTCTCAAAGGCCTCCAAAAAAAGCTCCCGTGGAGCTGTGATTGGAGACTCTGCTGCTTTCTTCACTGCTTCCTCCACAAAAGCTTGAACATCTGGGTGATCTTCTGTCATCTCTATTGCTGTAAAAATGACCAATTCAGGGTTATTTTCTATTTTTAGGCTATTTTTATATATTTTTTTAATAATTAAATTTGTTTAATTATTAGTAATTTGTATTAGTTTCGTTGTTTTGAATATTTCTATGTAGCTTTATTTTTGTTTTAGTTTTAGTAATTTTAGTACTTCAGAGGTTTAGAGTTTTAATCTAGTTTACGTTTTTAATCTGATATTTATATTTTATTGTATAGCTTTATTTCATAGAATGAAAACACCTTTTTATAGTTTTAGTTATCAATAACAAATAATGGTAGCACGGTGCATTCAATAGTATTTATAATTTTAAGTATTTTAACACTTTAACTACTGGATTACTATTTAACTTCATACTTTTTTCACGTATTTCACCGACTGGGTGTGTATCTAAAAATAAAGTGAACGATACCAGTCAACAATATGTTAAAGCACAGAACATACATTGTTATCAATGAAACCGAGGAGGTGTAAAGTCCATGCTGTCTGTGGATTGACCTCACCTGTGTAAGTTTCACCAGACTCTCCTTCATTAGTTGTCACATTACCTACAAAAATGAAGAAAGACCATCTTAAAGATGTCCCAGAATATCTTTCCAATTTAAAAACAAATTAAGAAATTATTCTATCATGCCATGTAGCTTGTTTTGTAGATTTACCAAGCTGGTGTTTTCTAACCTGATGCATTTGTAGCCTCAAGCTGCATCTTGGTCCTGACCTTCTCTAAGCCTGCGAGCGTGGCATCTTGACGCACTTTGTCCAACATGTCTTTTGTGAACATACCAAGTGTATGCTGCATCAGCGCTTCAACATCTACCACTACAGCCCCATAATACTCAGCTAGCAGTGCACACATTGTGCTCTTTCCTGAGCATGGCGGGCCGATCACAGACACCTTGCAAGGCAAGTGAGGCATGTGTGGCAGCAAGTAGCGTCGAGGGTTTGCCATGAACTTCTGCAGGGCTTCATGAGATGACAGGACATAGAACTTGTCCATGAAGCTGGTGGAGAGAAAAGAATGAATTTATAAACAGCCCCTCGGGATGAAAAAGTTTATTTATAATAAATTAGTTTTCACTAACCCAACGGCAAACTCTGGCCTGCCCTTGACTATCCTGCCCTCTTTGAGCACCACCGGACAGTTGCCAGACCATCGACTCCTTCGCCAATGAAAGCCTGGTGCGACATTTTTACAGGAAGACAGAGTCCGAAACAGTTCCTCCTAAAAAACAGACAAGGTGAAGAGGCACATAAAATGAAGGTCAGTCTAGAGAGGTGTGTGTTTACAGTAACTGACCGTGTCCATCTGATCAGCAAGCTCTGCTTCCTCTATCGGCATTAAATGCACAGGTACAGCTGGACATCTTACAGCCATGAACTCCAAACGAGACATTACTGACTGTGGACATGCACAGACAAGTGTAAAGTTTAGTGTTTAAATCATCACATTATATATCATATTATTTGAATGATTTAGTGATTTCAAGACAGAATTATATTTTACAGCTATAGTTCAGCCAAAAATGAAAATTGTCATCATTTACTCACCCTCAAGTTGTTCCAAACCTGTATGAATTTCTTGAACACAAAAGAAGATATTTTTAATAATGTGGGTAACCAAACAGTTGACTCTATCAACATTATTAAATATATCCTCTTTTATATTCAACAGAAGAAAGAAATTCATGCAGGTTTGCAACAACTTTTCAGATTTTTCATTCCAACAATATAGTTCCCCTATGCCTTTATCATTATAGTTGTGATATGGGCTAAATTATTCTCATAGAATTAGAACAGTTACTGAAATGTTATAGTTTCCATCCTTAGTCATTACAGCTTGACTGAGTTCACCCACCTCAAAGAGATCCTCTGGATCCTTGTTTCCATCCAGCTCAAACAAAAATGGAGGATTGTGGTCTGCCATGTAATCCTGCACATCCAACATAAGCGTAATGCTGATTGTTTCTATAATAGTGTGTACAGTTTGTAAGTGTGCAATATTATAGATGCCATTACCTCTAGAGGCTTGAGGATGGTGTCCTTATAGTGCATGATCCTGCTGTTGGTGTTCTCTGGGTAATTTTCACTCACTCTTACTAGCTGTGTGATCATGTCTTTCTGGAGTTCCAACTCTTCCATCTTAAACAGATTTTTAATTGCACAGAACTTCATTATTTGGCAGTTCTGAAATCATTCATGAAACTTAACTTTTGTTGTAAACTTACTGTAAATAGTTTATACAGTGCTTTGGTAAAGTGTCTGGCAAATAAATCATTGCAGTGATATACTGGTCTCATTTGGGGGGAGGGCAGGACCCACTTGGGGGCCTTCTCAAACGTAAAATGGGACCACATGATAATTTGACATTAGTAAAAAGCTAAACAATAAAAATAGTGATATTTCAGTGATATTTCTCTTATTTTTATATTTAATATTAATTTAATTGCAGAGTGTGGAATGGAATCACAACAATAACTGTGGTTAGTAAAGTTAATATTTCTAACAGTTTTTGTTGTTAAACATTTTGAAAAGAAGCAGAATTATCAGAAGAAATATTTTCAATGAAGGTCAAGCTGGTTAAGGAAGCTGGTTGTATTACCTCTTCCTCCAGATCTTCTGTTTCTTCCTCTTCCTCTTCCTCATTCTCTCTGTTGCTGCTTTTCATGAGTGACTCTTTCTTCATATCAGGGTCCCACTTTTCCCTCTGGAACACACGGCCTGTCTCTGGATGTTGACGCTCATCTGATAGTCTGCGGATCAGGTCCCTGTCTGCACACTGCACACATAAACACACTTATCCGTACAAAGTGTGAAGTGAATAACACAATGTCAGCATCTTAAAATCCAGTGTAGTATAGGTGGTATTAAGATTATGAAAAACCTTGATGTTGATGATGAAGTCTGGTGGCATTCTGAGGCTTTTAATCAAGTCTATTTGTTCCTGTATCTTCAGGTATTCCTCTGACATTGATGGCAAACAGGCCAGAACATAACCTGCTCAACCGCAATTCAGACAAGTCATTACAAATACACATATATATATATATATATATATATATATATATATATATATATATATATATATATATATATATATATATATATATATATATATCAGCAATTTGTTTATTTGGTTAACTAATTTTTATTCAGTTATGTTATTTCCGTTGTGTCATACACTTACCATAATGTTCTACATCAGGTGACTTGAGACGGTCAACAATTAACTTGACCATCATCTCTTCTGGAACAGCTTTTCCTTCAGCCAGAATCTTAAAGAGCTATAGCAAAATATCTTATATGAAACAGCTAGAATATTTTTCAGGGAATCAGTTATTTCTATTGTGACCATGTAAATAACTAAACATCAGTGATACACACCTGTATACCTTGTTCTGTCTCATCACTGATGTGGCTGTTGAGAAGATCTGTATCTAAATGGGGTGAAAATGAAATATTCAGAAACTCCACAAGTAATAATGGCAATGTGACATCAAAGCCACTTGATCATTTACCATCAATGAGGATGCAATTCCAAGTCTTGGCTAATTTTCTGGCAAGAGTAGATTTCCCAACACCCTGAAAAAAAAAAATCACACAAAACATTTAAAAATAAAATTTAAATAAATAAATATATATATATATATATATATATATATATATGTATATAATATTTGTTTGTTTTGACAGAAGAATATTGAGGTGAATTTAGGTTGATTGGGACACATTTTGCCATTGAAATGCCTGGGGAAATGTGTCCCAATCAACCTGAATTCAGCCCTAACGAATTAAAAAAAAAAAAGATAAGACAACTCACTGGTTTTCCAAGGATGATAAAACATGTAGGTTTAGAGAGCAGAATCTCTCTCTCTGCTTCATCTTCGATAAGTTTATCCACTAAAGGGAAGTTGGACGCTTTAGGGACACTGGATGACATTGTATGATACTGTAAAGCAAAAATGCAGAGCTGTTATCTATTTCAATTAATCAAGAAGTCAAACTCTAAAGTTCAATATCAAATCATCGTTAATTATCAACTGACATTAAGATTTTATAAAACCTAGGCTCGGTTTCACAGACAGGGCTTAGACTAAACCAGGATTAGGCCATTGTTCAATTAGGACATTTAAGTCATTTTTATAAACGTGCCTTAGAAAAAAAAAACATTACTGGTGTGCATCTAAAGACAAAACAAAGGCACTGATATGTTTTATGATCAATCAGTGCAAGTTTCTTTCAGTTGAAACAGCTCAGATTTACATTTTAGTCTAGGACTAAGTTAGGCTTAAGCCTTGATTGTGAAACCGGGGGATAATGTTTTGATTATCGCGCGCAATATCAAGTGAATTTTTTTTTTTAATTTTCTGTTCTTCTGTAACTTAATCATATATACTTCGATGCGTCAATTAAAGACAATACTCTCGTAGCTCATTGATTTTACTCACTTTAATAGTGACTGCAGCAACAGACTGTAGCCTCCATCTGATCCGCTCTTCATTTGTTGAACGGTGTCATGGCAACCTGCCCACAACAGAACAGACAGGATTTGACGAGCTCTTTATTTTGTTGACGTGGGCCGGTATAAGCTGTAAAATGCGTCCCAGAATCCTGTATTAAAATATTTTTAACAAGACATTTTCCAGAAGCGTTTTCATATCTGCTTAAAAATGAACTCATTCAATAGGACCACCAGAGGTCAGTGTTAAGCGTTCCCAACTAGCAATTTATTTACACACACGCTGGAATGTTAACTCTACATCATAGGGACACAAAGAAAAAAAAAAAAAAAATATATATATATATATATATTTAAATTATTATTATTATTCATTATTTCAGTTGGATATGTCTCAATATGCCACAAACTATTAACTATCCCCAATAAAATACTTAATAGGAGCAGTAAAAAATAATCATAGTCATTTAATGCTGGATTCTCTAGTTTAGTCCATAGAAATTAATTAAACAAGCTAAACCCTGAGGACACAACAAACTGCTTCCTCATTCCTAACATTAAAACTGTGCAAGAGGTGGGCGTTGTCTGACAAATATCTACTCAGTTATATTCAAGATTACCTGCAGAGACGGACTGGGAGTAAAAAATGGCCCTGCATTTTCTCCCAAACAGGCCCACCACAACTACAAACAGCCACTATTATTTCACAATATCACAGCAATCCTGTCGCATTTATGGCAAATATTATCACAGAACACATGGCTGACAAAAACAATAGAAACCATCACAGAAATTCTAATGATTTTCATTAATACCCTTACAAACATTACAAACCATCAACTTTTAACCATTAACACCATTATGTAATGGTTCCTGTAGTGTGTTTTGGGACATATTACATTAGGATTTAGTGTTTTTTTTGTTTGTTTGTTTTTTTTAAGCCATCAATAGCAGGTGACCAATATCAGCAGAAACCGACAGGCACCATTACAGTTTCCATTAAAACCAATAACTTTTTCATTAAAACCAGTAAAACCATTACAAATTATACGATGGTTTATATATATATATATATAATATATTATTATTATTATTACAAAGTATTTATTTATTTATTTATTTTTTTTAATGTATTGGGCGAACTAAAATTCTTGAAATCTACATTTTTTAAAAAACATTTAACGCAAAATGTATAATATGACAATGATAAACATAAACCTAGAATCGCTACTGCGGTCAGGCCAGCCTCCACTTTGAAAAACACGGTCATTCTAGCCGCGACGTTATGTTGTAATGCGCGCATATACTAGGCGTTGCGGTAATAGCTTGTTAAAACAGATCTCCCTGTTTCCACACACCACTTTTAATTCAGATTAGTAGTTCACAACTCCAGGGTGCCACTCAGTCAGTTTTAGGACTGTCTGATGTAGCATTACATAATAAAAGCCCTACAAAAACCTCATATATGAGCAGTTTTGTCATTAATTTTGAATAGCTCTAAAAATGGACAGTCCCTGTTTCCACGGACCATTTTCAATTCAGATTAATAGTCCACTGCCCCAGGGTGTCACTCAACCAGTTTCAAGACGATCTGATGTTGCATTAAATAATAAAAGCCCTCCAAATCTCATATTCTACCGGTTTTGTCACATTTTGAATAGCTCTAAAAATGAAACTCCCTGTTTCCACAGACCAGTTTTAATTCAGATTGACAGCCCACTACCCCACGGTGTTACTTAATCAGTTTTAGGATGGCCTGATGTA
Organism: Barbus barbus; assembly: GCF_936440315.1. Classification (NCBI taxonomy): domain Eukaryota; kingdom Metazoa; phylum Chordata; class Actinopteri; order Cypriniformes; family Cyprinidae; genus Barbus; species Barbus barbus. The sequence continues at coordinate 20,566,764 of NC_136752.1, read as the reverse complement.
GCATTACAGAATAAAAGCCCTCCAAAAACTCATATATAACCAGTTTTGTCTGATTATGAATATCTCTAAAAATGAGACTCCCTGTTTCGACAGAACAGTTTTACTTTTGACTGACAGTATATCTATATAACTGGTTGAGTGACACCCTGGGGCAGTGGACTATTAATCTGAATTGAAATTGTTCTGTGGAAACAGGGAGTTTCCTTTTTAGAGCTATCCAAAATCAAAGACAAAACTGGTCATATATGAGGGTTTTTGGGGGGGGGGGGGGGGGGGGGGTATTTTGTAATGCAACATCAGGTCGTCTTGAAACTGGATGAGTGACACCCTGGGGCAGTGGACTATTAATCTGAATTGAAATTGTTCTGTGGAAACAGGGAGTTTCCTTTTTAGAGCTATCCGAAATCAAAGACAAAATTGGTCATATGTGAGATTTTGGAGGAATTTTATTTTCTAATAGGAAATCAGACTGTCCTGGCATTGGGCAAATTAATTTCTGGAGTGGTGTAGCTACTGTTAATCAAAAGTGAAACGTTTTTGTGGAAACGGAGTTTTCTTTTTATAACTATGTGAATTTACAGATAAATATGCAAGTTAATGAAAGGCTTTTATTTTGTTATTTCTCATCAGACAGTTATTTTCATATTATTTGGAAATTGTACATTAAATATTACTCAACATTTGAAGTCATTTTCATTTTGTCAGACTGTTTTTTAAATGTGTATTATTTAAAATGTATTTATTTATTCGTTCATTCATTCATTTATTTATTCATTATTGACAGAGAAACTGGTTTAATAAATGAATGCCAGAGATCGCTTTTCCTTTATACTGAGTTTTTACACGCTATTACCGCAACGCCTAGTATATGCGCGCACCACAAAACAACGTGGCGGCTAGAATGACCGTGTTTTTCAAAGTGGAGGCTGGCCTGTCTCTGGCTGTCTGTCTCTTCATCCCTACTTGAGACAATGCGGAGTGATAAATAACTGTGAACGTTCGGACTAGGGGTGTCGTGTCCATTTTACTATAGTGCTCATAGGCTATACTACATGAGAGAGGAGGACAAAGGTGACCTAACTGTTTGCTTTTTTTTTGAGGCGCCACGTAGGATTTAAAACAAACTTCGCATATCAATACATACATAAAACACGTGCATATACACCTATAAATTACTCACATATACATGTAGGCTATACTATTGGATGTTCAAAATATATATATGAAATACACATGCACACTAATATGAAATCCATACCAATACATATTATGTTAGTAATGAATGCATATACACTTGTGAATAACTTGCATATAGGCCTACATATAAACTTGACGCATGCATATACACCTATAGACACTCGCTAATGCATATAAACACGATCCATGCATACACACGCACAAACATAAACTCGCTGCATGCAGACACACATATATATACATACTCGCATATACAAATGAACTTGATCCATGCATATACACCTAAATACTCGCACATACATATGAACTTGATCCATGCCTTCTGTTTACACTGAAAAGTTCACGCACATCCACATATGAAATCACTTCACTTGCATACATATTGTCACAAACTCGGCCTCTGTGGCCCTCCCTGAACACCACCGGAGGGCACCATCACCGGAATATTAACCGAACTGCATTTCCCACAATGCCCTGTACCTGAGACTGATTGCAGCACAGGTGTTTCCAATCACTGTTAGCCCATATAAGCTGCAATCTCCAACAACACACCGCGAAGTCTTGTATTGCTCCGGCTACCATGGTTTTCCTTGTTTATTGATCTCCCGTTTACGACCTTGAACTGTTTATGCGACTCTGTGATTCTCTGCTACCTGCCTTTGTGACCTGATCTCTGGACTGTTGTTCACTTCCCCTGTCTGCCGCCTGCCTCGACTCTAGCCTGGATATCGTTTATGGATTCTGATTTATCTCTGACACCCCTGTCGCTGTTGACTGATCTCTGCCTGTTTGACCCCGTCTTATCAATAAAGCTGCAAATGGATCCCTCTGCCTCAGACCCCTCATTACACATATATACACAACTAAAGCATGCGTCTTTCTTATCAGAAAGGCGCCTCATCAAATAATACAGAGTAACAAGTTAATGAAATATTAGCCAACACTTCAATGTGGGCCCCACATGGATTTTGATACACAAAAATGGACAAAACACTGAAGGTTTTAAGAAAAAAATATAAATTTATTGCTGCATATATATACGTACGTCATATTTCATCCGACCAATAAAAGAATGGCCATTATGTTCATTTATGCACTCAATACTTGGTCGGGAATCCTTTTGCAGAAATGACTGCTTCAATAACGCGTGGCGTTATGGAGGCCCAGGATGCTTCGATAGCGGCCTTAAGCTCATCCAGAGTGTTGGGTCTTGCGTCTCTCAACTTTCTCTTCACAATATCCCACAGATTCTCTATGGGGTTCAGGTCAGGAGAGTTGGCAGGCCAATTGAGCACAGTAATACCATGGTCAGTAAACCATTTACCAGTGGTTTTGGCACTGTGAGCAGGTGCCAGGTCGTGCTGAAAAATGAAATCTTCATCTCCATAAAGCTTTTCAGCAGATGGAAGCATGAAGTGCTCCAAAATCTCCTGATAGCTAGCTGCATTGACCCTGCCCTTGATAAAACACAGTGGACCAACACCAGCATCACTGACTGTGGGTACTTGACACTGGACTTCAGGCATTTTGGCATTTCCCTCTCCCCAGTCTTCCTCCAGACTCTGGCACCTTGATTTCCGAATGACATGCAAAATTTGCTTTCATCCGAAAAAAGTACTTTGGACCACTGAGCAACAGTCCAGTGCTGCTTCTCTGTTCAAAAGTGGCTTGACCTGGGGAATGCGGCACCTGTAGCCCATTTCCTGCACACACCTGTACACGGTGGCTCTGGATGTTTCTACTCCAGACTCAGTCCACTGCTTCCGCAGGTCCCCCAAGGTCTGGAATCGGTCCTTCTCCACAATCTTCCTCAGGGTCCGGTCACCTCTTCTCGTTGTGCTGCGTTTTCTGCCACACTTTTTCCTTCCCACAGACTTCCCACTGAGGTGCCTTGATACAGCACTCTGGGAACAGCCCATTCGTTCAGAAATTTCTTTCTGTGTCTTACCCTCTTGCTTGAGGGTGTCAATGATGGCCTTCTGGACAGCAGTCAGGTCGGCAGTCTTACCCATGATTGCGGTTTTGAGTAATGAACCAGGCTGGGAGTTTTTAAAAGCCTCAGGAATCTTTTGTAGGTGTTTAGAGTTAATTAGTTGATTCAGATGATTAGGTTAATAGCTCGTTTGGAGAACCTTTTCATGATATGCTAATTTTTTGAGATTTTGGGTTTTCATGAGCTGTATGCCAAAATCATCAATATTAAAACAATAAAAGGCTTGAACTACTTCAGTTGTGTTGTAATGAATCTAAAATATATGAAAGTCTAATGTTTATCAGTACATTACAGAAAATAATTAACTTTATCACAATATGCTAATTTTTTGAGAAGGACCTGTATAGTGCCCTGCAAAAGTATTGGAACAGTAAAGACAAAATTGTTCTGTTGGCTGTGGAGTCAAGACATTTACAAATATGATTAAAAGATGAATATGAGACAAAACTACAGAATGTCACATTTTATTATTGGGTGATTTAAGACGTAGATGTTTTACCAGCTAAGAAGTTCAGCACTTTTAGAGTTTCATCCCTCTCTGATGTGGTCATAAGTATTGGAACAGTTGCCTCACAGGTCTTTCTAAGTGATCAGCTGTGTCCTGTTGCATTAATTCTTCAGATATTAAAAGCAGGGAATGTGTTGTATCAGTTATATTCATTACTTCTGTATTCTGAATCTTGCATTCGATGATGATGCACAAACCAGGATGAAGATGAGGGAGCTAACTTTGAGAGAAAAGCAAGCAATTTGGATGCTAAAAGAAAAGAGGAAGTCAATTAGAGCTCTAGCAAAAATAAAGGGCATGGAGAAATCAAGAGTTTGGAAACCACCAGCGACACCAGCAACCAACAACTACCTGATCGGCTGAGAAAACAGTAGTTGATGACAAAATGAACCCTAAAAGACGTGTCTGTAAAATCACCAACAACTTCCAGAAAGCTGGGGTGATGCTCTGACAATCTACTGTCCTCAGGAGACTTTGACACAGAATTACAGATGCTACACAGCAAGATGCAAACCTCTGACCAGCAGCAAAAATAGAAAGGTAAGATTAGAGTTTGCAAAAAAGCACAAAGGTGAGCCAGAAGAGTTTTGAAACTGTGTTTATGGACCGATGAGACAAAGATGAACCTTTATCTAAGTGATGGGAAAGCAAAAATGTGGAGAGACAAAAAGGGAACTGCAAATGATCCCAAGCATACAGCCTCATCTGTAAAGCATGGTGGAGGTGGTGTCATGGCATGGGCATGCATGGCTGCCTCTGGAACAGGCTCTCTCAACTTTACTGATGACTTAACCCTTGTGAATCAATAAAAAAAAGTTACACTTAGGTCCAGAGTGGACAAAAATGTCCATGTCAAAAAAACATAAAATTGTCATAAAAATTGGAAGTTTGGGAGCACAGACTTATGTTTGGTCTCATTTTAAGAGCCATGGCAGATTATTGTTGAAGTAAAACAAAGTAAAAAAAGTTATACAGTTTTAAGTTTATGCAAATGTGTTATGAACAATATTTTGTTATTTTATGAATATTTTATATATGAAACATGTTGAACTCTAAACCTGCTAGAAAATCAAAGCCATAAATCTAAACAAGTTGTGTTGAGGTTGATATCTCAAAAATTTGCTCTCAGTAAGATTTTGTTTGGGCACAGTACCAAATTTTCCCCATTAGATACCAGCAACACTCTGCTGGTGCACACAGTGCTTGGATTTGTGATTTACAGTAGAGTTTTCTTTCTCAAATATTACAAGCACACACACACACACACTTTTTTTTATGACACACATACAAACCACACTCTGACATCCCAACACACCCACACAATTATAACTGCATTATTTATCCAATTGGCTCTATAATATGCAGAAGCAGAAAACAGGAATAAAGCGAGTATTTGCTTTATAGACCCTTTATAGACCAAACCTGAAAAAATGGCAACATCTGGTAAAAAATAGTAAAAAAATTAATTTTGATGCCTTGCCAACAGAATGAAAGCCTATTAACAAAAATTGCATTTTACAGTTAAACGGCATTGTGATTAAAATTAGCAGTTTTAATGGGTTACAATGGGGATATTTTTGTCCAAAAGGTGCTGAGTGTTTCACTTTTTTGTACCTAGTGTAAAATAATTTATTAAAGGAAATGAGGGTGGAATATTAAAATTCCAATAAAATACACACCTGAGCCAAAATCTATGCAGTTAGCATTAACACAGGCAAAATTATATATATAAAAACAAAAACAAAAAAAAACCAACAACTAAAATGTCCATAAGGTTGCACAAGGGTTAATCTATGATGACAGTAGCAGAATGAATTTGGAAGGGTACAAAACCATCTTGCCTACCAATATTCAAGAAAATGCCACCAGATTCATTGGGAAGTGCTTAATATTGCATCAGGACAATGACCCAAAACACTGTGCCAGTTCAGTCAAGGAATTTATAAGGGCAAAGAAATGGAAAGTCTTAGATTGCCCAAGTCAATCTCCAGATTTAAATCCGATTGAACATGAATTTCACCAGCTGAAGAGGAAAGTAAAGGCAGAAACTCCCCAAAACAATTAAACAACAATTGGGATTGGCTGCATTAAAGGCTGGGAAAAGTGTTTCAAAGGATGAGACCAAGAGTCTGGTGATGTCTATGGGTCACAGACTCACTGCTGTGATTGTGCGCAAGGGATCTGCAACTAAATAATAGCTTTTAATCTTTTATATCTGCCTTATGTTCAACTGTCCCGATACTTATGCTCACATCAATGAGTGGGATGAACTCTAAAAGTGCTGTTCTTTTTATTTGGTAAAACATATGTGTTGAAACGGCTAATAATAAAATGTGACATTCTGTAGTTTTGTCTCATATTCATCTTTTAATCATATTTGCAAATGTCTTGACTCCACAGCCAACAGAGCAATTTTGTCTTTACTGTTCCAATACTTATGGAGGGCACTGTATATACATACATACAAACATACACACACACGCACACACATGTTGGTTTTTGTGGTTTATGGGGACTCTCCAGGCGTAATGGTTTTTATACTGAATAAACTGTGTGTGCTATTGCCCTACACCAACCCTACACCTAAACCTAGCCCTCACAGGAGACTCTGTGCATTTTTAGATAAAAAAAACACCATTTAGTATGTTTTTAAGCCTTTTGAATTACGGGGACATAGGCAGTGTCCTCATAAACCACCTTCATATTGTAATACCTCTGTCATCCATGTCATTATACAAATTTGTGTCCTCATAAACCACATAAACATGCACACACTCACACACACACACACATATATATATATATATATATATATATATATATAACACACACACACACACACACACAATCTCAGAAAAGAAAAAAAAATGCAAAGGTATCATGGGCTGATGCATGACATGCTGTTTCAATATTATATTGTTATATGAAAAACGAAATAGAGCAAATGTTATGTTGCCCCTTAATATAATAGTTAACACAGAAAAATTGTTTTTAATTGTTGTTTTTTTTTACATCAAAATTATTACAATAGCCTGCTATGAATGGTCACCGTGGTCATCGCAGATATGTTTGTCAATTTTTATCATCAGTACGCAGAATTTCAGTGCTGAATTACACGCACATGAAGTCGTCTATAATAAGCTCATTCGTGTCATCATAAATACATGCAATCGTCTAAATATATCTAGAGTAGTATATGGGATCGTATTTAGAGAGTGTCGTTCGGCTGGTAAAAGCGATGGCTGAGATAAGATCCGAAGAATTCCAGCGGCCGCAGGGGAGGGACACACTGCAACAAAGAAACACGCCGTTCACATTCACATAGCCTACATGTACTCATACTCCCCTCTGCTTCATTTGCCCTAAAATAACAGTGAGTGTGTTTTTCAACGCAGACCGTACGCGGCAGGTTTCTCCCCTGTGATTTTTGAACCGGGGCGGGAGACGCACTCTGCTTCCTGAACTCGTGCGTCTAACCTTTGATTTTATGCTGCTGGCACAAGCGCGCGGAACGCCGCTGTCATTTACACCGGAGGACAAGACACAAAATTACTGTATTCCGTTCATTTATGCCGTGTATAAAGTCTTTGGTTGAAGAATTCTTTCACCCAAAACCAGTGAGCTTCGAGAGGCGTCGCGTTGAGTTACGACAGGTAGTGACAAGTTTGATTCGGACGTTTGAAGTCTCTCAATCGCGGCTCTCAATCTGATGTCTACTGGGACCTTGACAACACCGAGCTGCCGCAATGTCGACCGGAGCAGGAAAGAGACTAGAAAAGCGGGTGAGAATACTGGAGTCACTCATCAGGGACCAACGATCACCGCTGAATTTGGAGAGTTTGCTGGTAAGGTTATGGGTAATGGGATGCTATACAAAAGGAAGCGTGTTTGTCTTGTAGACCTTCTAACTAAAATACATATCTGGGAAGTTTTGTTTAGTCAGAAGTTTGGATCATGAACTCAATATTCATTCAAATCTCAAGGAAGCAGTTTTATATCTTTCTAAAATTTTATAAACATTATTAGACACATCTTGACCAACTTTTGTCGACATTTATTTTGTCAACATTAATGAGTTGATGAAATTACTGTTTAAAAATGACTACAGTTATAGCAAGAGCTTGCATCTCCAGTAGCAATAGCAGGGAAAAAATAATGCGTTCATTCAAAATGATTATTATATGTGTAGGCCTACATAAATTTTTTGAAAAGATATGTAGCATGTAAAGAACTTTTTTTTTTTTAGAATAAATACCAGAATATCATGTATAATAGAAAATGAATGTACCTGTAAATAACTAGAGAGATACCTTCGTTTCAAAAAGGGGAAAAAGGTCCATTTGTAAAGTAAATTAATATAATCACATTTCAAAACACTAGTCGAATGTACTTATTTTTTAATTATCTAAATGACCTATAGTCCACATTGGCTGGTGCAAAGAATGTTTATCAAAGTTTGCTTATATTTTATGTTTGTTTATGTTATAATGTTAATATAGGCCTAATTTATTCTGTTATAATAAGACCACCCAGCAAAATAATGAAAATACAGGAAAGCTTCCTACACATATAGGTTGTACAACACAAAACAAAACTGAATTATATGTTGAGGGTGTAAACAAATGAGTGGACGTTTGTACCAGAGGATTGTGGTAATGTTCCTGTGTCTTATCTCTGATCAGTGTGTTATCAACACGCCCTCCTCCACAGTAATGCTGGTGTCTTTTCATGGTAATATTTTCCCCAAATACAGCACTTTATTATTGTTCAGGCCTAAAGCACCAGGCTTCACTTATTTTACATGAATATCATTAAGTCAGTAACTATAGCTTTATGAAATGTGAAGATACCATACATGTTTATTCAATGACTGGGTTAAGGTGAAATGTGAGGACTTGTCAAGCAAGCTTTACAGGGTGGGAATGTCTAGAATGTGTGCTCCTATTGTCTCTTCCCATCAAAGACCGAAATCTCTTACCTTATTACAGAGCATTCTACTCAGCAGAAAAAAACCTCATTCCAGACAAGAACTACATTTTTGAGCAAGACTAAAAGTTGGCACACCCTACTTTCTCTGGTTGCTTCTTTACTGTTCAATAGGCCACAACTGTCTGCCTATGGTATTATTAGTCATTTCACATATGCTTTTATCCAAAGTCAAATCAAGTCACCTTTATTTATACAGTGCTTTTAACAATACAGATTGTGTCAAAGCACTTAACAGTATCAAATTGGAGGATAGAGTGTCAGTAATGTATAATAATAAGATTAAACACTCAATTTTCAGTTAAAGGCATTTCATTATTGAATTCAGTAATGTTATGAATTCAGGATATTATTGTACATGGATACTTTTGTTTTGGAAAATACTACATCCACAGTAAAAGTCCAAGACAACTGCGGTATCAGCCAGTTTGAGTGCAGCTTTAATTAAAATGATTAATACATGTTTTAAAATAAATAATTTGGCAGAAATATTTATAAAGACAAACCCTTTTATTACTCTGTTGCTCTGTTGGAAAATTAGATAATAGCGTTGCATGCTGAACTGTTCCATTGATGGAAAATGATAGCTATCTATGAACAGACGCTGGAGGTATTGGGTGATGTATTTTTGGTGTATGTGTGTGTGTGTGTGTGTCCCTGTCATGCTCTGCCTATGGGAGGCCCAGGGAAAGACCTAACTAAATCCCTGCTGGTTCATTCCACAGCACGTTTATTTAGAAACATCCACTCACTACCTCAGCTGCTTAGCCATGCATGCTAAGTCAACTCTCAGTTACAGAGTTGAAAATATACACCGCCTATGTTGAGTTGCATTTCATTCCTCTTTTATCCAGAGGATTAAATCCTGTCTTCAATCCCATGCTCTTCCAAGTCATGCTTGTCAGACAGAGCTCCATTTTAGTTCATGATATTGAGATCACAACCCCGTTCTGGTACTCAAGTCATATTAGTTGTGGTCTTTATTGTGATATTTGTGATACAACTAAACTATGGGCATTTTTTATAATGAGTCTCATGACTAATGATCTTTCATTTAGAATACTGGATGCAGACTCATTGTTTCCTGCTGCATTGCTACCATTGGAAATGTCATACAGGAAGCTGAGGTCACATCCTTCAATTGAGGAGAGAGATAGCTGGCTCCAGCTTCCTTTGTGTGTGTGTTTGTGCTTTTTAAACGCTGTATTGTGGACTGACTCCTGGTGCAAGGAAAACAGGATTCTGTCATTGTTGATTGTGCATGTGTGCATTTTGGCTTGTATGCGAGTGACTGTTTGTGTTAAGGAAACAGAATTCACAAATAACACACCTTGCGAACTTAAACATTTTGAAGGTATATCACATATTTTTTTTAAAGTCCGTTCACCAAAGCTGCATTTATTTCATAAAGAATGCAGGAAAAATTAATAATATTGTGAAATAACTGTTTTCTATTTAAATATATTTTAAATTGTAATTTATACCCGTGATGGCTGAATTTTCAGCAGCCATTATTCCAGTCTTCAGTGTCACATGATCCTTCCAAAATCATTCTAATGGGGATTTGCTGCTCAAAATCTTTTTTATATTATCAATGTTGAAAAGAGTTCTGCAGCCTAATATTTTTTGGAAACCATGATTTGTTTTCAGGATTCTGTGATAAATAGAAAGCTCAAAAGCACAGCATATATTTGAAATAGAAATCTTTTGTCGCATTAAGTGCCTTTACTGTCAATTTTTGATCAATTTAATGTGTCCTAGCTGAATAAAATAAAATAAAATAATTAATTTATGAAAAAATATTACATATATGGGTTGAAACTCTGTCACATTACCACTGTGCTCTTCAACTGTCCTAACTGTGGAGCCCTGGATTAGCTGTTTTTCTTGTTCCAGCTGCAGCAAAACACTGTTATTAACCTATTATGTTGGGCCAGCTAGTTTATGATGTTGGCTCGGCCAAATGGAAGTGTTTGGGCTGGGAATGTTGGGGGTGGGGGTCAGTGTGTGTGCTATATGTGTGTCTTCTATGTATTTTTAGCTCTGCAGTGTCACTGTGTGTGTTTGGAGGGGTATGTGAGGTAATTTCCAGGATCATTCAGTGCCATATCATTAATTTCCTAAAGCCATTTATAAAAATACAGTTGCTTAATTCTCATTGTAAGGGGACTATACAGGCGTAATCCCACTCTTAAATCTCTTCTTTCGGTTTATATCCAAAGTTAAATGACACAACAGGACTGTGTCAGAGTGGGCTTAGATGTGGGATTAGAGGAGAGTAATGAAGTCATTTTTGGCTGGGTGAATAAAGAGAAAAGCCAACTGTAGAAATCGCTCTTATTTGAGATGATAAGAACTATGTCTTTAAGTGTTTTTTTTTTTTTTGTCTTTTTGCTCTTGTCTTCTGCAGGATTCAGTAACTGCTCTGGCCCTTGATCTAAATCATCCCGCACTGAGAAAGAACAAAAACATAGATTCCTTCTTAAACAGATGTAAGTCTCTTTGGAAGTGCAAAGATTATAACATTTATTGTATGTGAATGTTTTATTTATTTTGCTGAATTAAGCTTTATGAATTAATATTGTCGGTAATTATAGAACTTTATCTCAGTAACTTCTTGCTAACATTTTTTTTTTCTGGAATATAAAATGATAAACGCTCATACTGTATATTGCTATATTGTCATAGCAATATATGAATATATCAATACACATCCAAATCCTATTGTCAGCCTTCCCAACATGAAATAGACACTTTACAGTTAAACATTTAGTTACTTTAAGTAAATATTGTGTAAAATGACTAAATATTGTGCAAAAACAGTAATTCAGCAAGTACACCATTATAGTATATTGGCAATACCTAACACGAGTCACTATATATACATACAGTATATACATACATCTTTTTTTAATAGTTACATAAAAAATGTTAATTAAATAACTGGGGAGCTTTTGTGCCCTGATTAATTTTTTTAACCTTGCATAATGTACATGTGTTTGTTAATTATTAAATGATAAAATGTATTAATGTAATATGCATGGTAAAATCTCTCTAGATGAAAAGTCTGTGAGTAGCCTCAGGGAACTACAGGTGAAGCTAGATGATTTTCACAGAGTCAAACTGATTGGTCGTGGAGCGTTTGGCGCAGTGCAGCTGGTGAGTGAGTGTGTACTAGAGAGTGTGTGAATGTGTGTGTGTGTGTTTAGGTGAGAGTCTGCCCATGTTATCTGCTGTTTGTCTTCAGGCATAGCGTTTTGTCTGTGTGTCTGTGTGTGTGTGTTAATGCCAGTGAGGCTTGTACGCACATGTTCTGCCTGCTCCTACTTACCTACAATAACACAGAGTGTGCATGCTTTTGTCCTTGTGATAGACACATATTGTCTTATTCTTTTAGTGTGATACTTGTCACTCTAAAATATTTAAGTCAGTCTTTATAAATAATTAACTATGGTAGAGCAATATGTGTTGCTTATACAGTCAGTTATAGATACATTAAACACTTGTTTGCATTAAATAACATTGCAGAATATGTGCAGTTTCATTAAGGGTTTATGTGGATGTTTATGATATTAATGCATATATATGCATGTAGGTACGACACAAAGCATCCCAACAAGTGTATGCCATGAAGCAGCTCAGCAAGTTTGAGATGGTCAAACGCTCTGACTCCGCCTTCTTCTGGGAGGAGCGTGACATTATGGCATTCTCCAAGAGTCCTTGGATAGTTCAGGTGGGATTCCCTTTCATATATACAGTGGTGTGAAAAAGTGTTGGCCCCTTCCTGATTTTTTGATGATCTGAAACATTGAAGTGTGACAAACATGCAAAAATATTAAAAATCAGGAAGGGGGCCAACACTTTTTCACACCACTGTAGATATGCATGTGTGGTACTTTTTTGTATGTTTGAGAACTTCATCTATATCTGGCAAACTGAAAAAAAAACTATTCTAGAGTGCATACAAGGACACTGTTAAAAGATTAAATAATCACCTCTAGGAATTTTCAAAATTACCAATACCTTGATACTAAGTTGATAATAAAATGTAAAAAAAAATGCAAACCAAGTGCTATCTGACCGACAGGCGGCTGTGTTTGAATGCTTGCTCCTCACAAGATGCACCTGCACATGTTGTAAAGACCTACCTAATGTAAATAGGCAAGAGAAGAAATGTCAGATCTGCTCATTAGACCTTGAAGCCTAACATAATTGCTGCCGTAATGTTGATTTGGTGATAATTATTAACAAAATGCTGTCTTTATGATGGACAGTCATCTTAAATAATAATTAATAATTACTCTGAAAAACCTGATTAAGAATTAATTGAGAAATACTTGGACTACATGTCTATTTTTGTTTTTGTTTTTTAATTTTATGTTTAGAATATTTATTTCAATATGTATAATAATTTAAATGTAATGAATATTATAAAAAAATGAAATATAAGAATAGATTATTACATAAATAAATGTTATTAAATGGTGTTGCAATTGGAATCGTGTTGTGAAATTACACTGTATTGTTAGTGACTGCTAAAATGGTGGTTTTGTGACACCTGTTCACCTCTCTCTCTCTCTCTCTCTCTCTCTCTCTCTCTCTCTGTCCACATAGCTTTGCTGTGCGTTTCAAGATGAGAAGTACCTTTATTTGGTGATGGAGTTCATGCCCGGTGGAGACCTGGTGACTCTGACCAGCAACTATGACATCCCAGAAGAGTGGGCTCGATTCTACACGGCAGAAGTGGTGCTGGCACTGGATGCCATCCATTCTCTGGGCTTCATTCACAGAGACATCAAACCAGACAACATGCTGCTCGACCGCAATGGACACCTGAAACTCGCTGACTTTGGAACATGCATGAAGATGGACTCGGTGTGTTTTGGGTTATGTGATAGGTGCTTTTGATGTGTGTGTTTGTGTAATTGAGTGTAGAAAGAAAGAAAGAGTCTACGTTTAAAATTGCATTGTATTCAAGATTGCCATTAGTTTGTCACACATCATAGTGTATTGAGACAATTTTAGGACAAGAAACCTAGTTGAAACCGTACGTTTTGCATTTCGCATTTTTGCATAAATCCCCCATGCTATGGTAATAATTATGTCAGCGCTGCCATCTTCTGGTTAGATCATGTAGTGCAGCATGAATTACCATAACCTGTCAATGGATTTTAAAGGGAGTATTTTTCCCAGCGTGCACAGACAACATAGCAACATTGGTTTAACCAGTGCAAATAATAGTTATATTTGTGTATATGCATCTGTATTTGTGTTTAGTCTGGTATGGTCCGCTGTGACACTGCCGTTGGGACTCCTGATTACATTTCCCCAGAGGTTTTGATGTCTCAAGGAGGAACAGGTTACTATGGCCGGGAGTGTGACTGGTGGTCTGTTGGTGTTTTCATTTATGAACTGCTAGTGGGTGAGTAGCACCAACTTCATCTGTATCCTTCAATATCCTGTGATCTCATCTCACTATTCTTACAATCATATATTACTCTTCTGTTGATGTGGACAGGTGACACACCATTTTATGCAGAGTCCCTGGTGGGCACCTACGGAAAGATCATGGATCACAAAAACAGATTAACTTTCCCAGATGATATTGAAATGTCAAATGAGGCCAAAGACCTCATCTGTGCCTTTCTGTCGGACAGGTAAGAGAGAGAAACATAGAGTTTGGACAGAGTAAACTCTTTTAAAAATTAGTCACTTACTGTCATGGGATGTGACATCAAAAGCAGCATGTAAAAATATTAATTTATTTCTAGAGATTGGGTAATATTGATTTTTCTGAAAATAAATAAATTGTGACTATCAATAATAGGAATAAAAAAATTCCATTCAAGTTGAAATGGTGCTTAATTTTATTGCAAAATTAAAAAGATAACTTAACCATGAAAATGTTTGTAATTATATAAAATAAAAAATAGCTATACTGAAATTATATGATATAAGTTATACTTAATATTATTTTTTGTATCAGTTTGTATTATTGGGGTCAGCTTTTTTTTTAATTCAGCAAGGACACCTCCTGTTCCCACCAGGGGAAAAATGTATCAGTTTCCACACAAATATCAAGCAGCACAGCCGTTTTCAACATTGATAATACTTAATTTGCTGGATCTTTCTGCTGCTTTTGACACTGCTAACCACCAGATACTCCTGTCAAACCAATTGGCAAAGGGCATCTCAGGAACTGCACTCCAGTGGTTTGAGTCTTACCTCTCAGATAGGTCCTTCAAAGTATCTTAGAGAGGTGAGGTGTCAAAGTCACAACATCTAACTACTGGGGTGCCTCAGGGCTCAGACTTATCTTCTCTGTCTACATGGCATCACTAGGTTCTGTCATTCAGAAACATGGCTTTTCATATCACTGCTGTGCTGATGACACTCAACTCTTCCTCTCATTCCATCCTGATGATCCGACAATAGCTGCTTGCATCTCAGCTTGTCTAACAGACATTTCTTGCTGGGTGAGGGACCATCACCTTCAGCTCAACCTTGCCAGGACTGCTTGTGGTTCCATCAAACCCATCGTTTCATCACAATTTCACCATCCGGTTAGGCACATTTGAACCATAACTCCTTCAAAAACAGCCAGAAACCTTCGAGTTATGATTGATGATCAGCTGACTTTCGCAGACCACATTGCCACATTAAAACTGCCCGGTCCTGCAGATTTGCTTTATTCAACATTAAGAAGATCAGGCCCTTTCTTTTGGAACATGCTTCACAATTCCTTGTTCAATCTATTGTTCTGTCTAGGCTGGACTATTGCAATGCTCTCTTGGCAGGTCTTACAGCCTGTTCTATCAAACCTTTACAATTAATCCAGAACGCGGCAGCAAGATACATTTTTAATGAGCCGAAAAGAGCGCACGTCACACCTCTGTTTATCAATTTGCACTGGCTACCAATAGCTGCTCTCATAAAATTCAAGGCATTAAATTTGCCTACAAAACCACCTCTGGTTCTGAACCCCTTTACCTAAATTCATTACTTCAGACTTATGTGCCCTTTAGAAGCTTGCATTCTGCGAGTGAATGTCGCTTTATTGTGCCATCCCAAAGAGGCACAAAATCACTTTCACTGACTTTTAAATAAAATGTTCTCTCCTGGTGGAATGACCTGCCCAACTCAATCCGAGTAGTCCTTAGCCATCTTCAAGAATTGGCTAAAAACACATCTCTTCCATCTTTATTTGACCCTCTAAATCTAGCACTCTCTATTATAATTCTATTCTTTAAAAAAAAAAAACTTGTCCCTTTTAGACTTGCAATCTCTTCATTTACTAGCTGCTTGTTTTCTTTTTTAAAAAACTAATACTAGCTATTATAATTTTTTGTATTCTATCTATTTGTTTTCTTTTTGTTTATTATAGAATTAACAAAAGCAAAAAAGGCCTCTAGCTTGCTCTATTCTTTTTCTATTCTATCTGTTTTCTTTTTATTATTAAAAAAACCCTTGCTAAGTGTACTGCGTTAAGCTAAATGACATTTGTTATAGCATTTACATATCATTGCTCTTTTTTGATTTTGATTGCTTCAGTTGTCCTCATTTGTAAGTCGCTTTGGATAAAAGCTTCTGCAAAATGACTAAATGTAAATGATAATAATATGAAATCAACATATTAAAAATTATTCCCGAAGGATCCTGTGACATTAAAGACTGGAATATAGAAATCTATTAAAATATATTTAAATGGAAAAAAGAAATACTGTTTTGATCACTATTACTCTATTATTGATACAGTAAATGCAGCCTTGAAGAGCATAAGAGGCTGCTTTAACAAACAATAAATAATCTTATCGACCCCCAGTTTTTGAAATGGTAGTGTACATAAAATGAAATCACCTCAAGTCAACTTTTTAAAAATGATGTACAGGTCTACATCTATTCATTTTATGGTTTTTATAGTCAAAAATCAGTCAGTGGTAAAACATCAACTTCATGTTCCAATGCTTCTACTGCAATTCTTTTTAATGCCAGGTCACTCTTTCAGCCTGACAACTTCAATCTGTTTTCCTATAACTCTCTTTTTCTCCTCCCTCTCACATGCACATACATACGAGCATTCCTGATCAAATGTCCAGAGAGGGGTTTATGTTTTCATGTAAAAGCACAACACACACACACATCCCTCCCTTTACATTCTAGTTACAGGAATGTCCCACACGTGGCAGTCCAAACTGCTGCACCCCTCTCCACTCCAGATGCAAGGAATGGGAGGGGAACGACCGTTCCTTATTTTTGGATGTTGCTGCATGTGTTGCTTTCGCTCCTCAACTCATCTATGCTCTGCCGTTTCCCATCAGCCACTCGCTGTTGGAAGTTCCAGTCTCACACACACAAACCTCACTTAACGGTTTAGTGAGCGTGGTTGTGGTTCTCTGTTTGGTTTGCTGACCAGTGTTTTGCTATGTTCAGGGAGGTGAGGCTTGGCCGGACTGGAGTGGATGAAATAAAATGTCACCCTTTCTTCAAGAACGATCAGTGGACCTTCGGCACCATACGAGACAGTAAGCCTCTGAGTGTGAGTGTGGCTGATCTGTGATCATGACTTGTGAAAATCGTGATCATTCACGATAATTATAGCCAATTAAGTAATTATCACTATTAAGTCAATATTACTCACTTACTATTACATTATGCTTGTGCAGAATGATAACGGTATACAGTAGATGTATATACTGAAGTCTTGCATCGGTTCATACCTTGAGTCGTTCATATCTGCTCAGATTACGAATATGGCGTTTTGAAGTACAGCTTTTAATTTGAATGAAATTGCTGCTCATATTTTTCTCCAGACAAATGCAAACATTCACTTCACACCCTCATGCTATGCTTCAGAAAAAGCTATTTCTGTCATGCATACATAGTCTGGAATTCACTTTGTGATGAAACTTTTTTTATTATTGTGGTTTCTACCCACTGACTGTTTTATTGATTTATATTTACTATAATACAGTAACTAAAACAATTAACTGGTTTAGATGTGTTAGGCTTGTTAACCATAATTTATCTTAGCTTAATTGATGTATATTTCTCCATGAAGCTTAAAGGGATAGTTCACCCAAAATGAAAATTCTGTCATTAATTACTCACCCTCATGTCGTTCCAAACCCGTAAGAGCTTTTTGCATCTTCGGAACACAGATTAAGATATTTTTTATGAAATCCGAGAGCTCTCTGACCCTTCAAAAACAGCAACACAATGGAAATGTTCCCAGGTCCAGAAATGTAGCAAGGAAATCGGTAAAATAGTCCATATGACATCAGTCGTTCAACCGTAATTTTACGAAGCTACGAGAATACTTTTTTTGCGCAAAGACAAAAAAAGTCTTTATTCCACAATTCTTCTCAATTCTTCAATTCTGATTCTTACATTGTCATGCGCATGCATTGTTTACATGAAGCGTAAGCAAGTGCATGCGGTGTGCCACAGCAGATGGGATGAGGAGGAGAATAATTGTTGAATAAAGTCGTTATTTTTGTTTTCTTTTCGGCACAGAAACTATTCTCGTAGCTTCGTATAATTACAGTTGAACCCCTGATGGCACATAGACTATTTTACTGATATCCTTACTACGTTTCTAGACCTTGGAACATTTCAGTTGTGTTGCTGTCTTTGAAGGGTCAGAGAGCTCTCGGATTTCATCAAAAATATCTTAACATGTTTTCCGAAGATGAACAAAGGTCTTACAGGTTTGGAACAACAAGAAGGTGAGTGATTAATGACAGAATTTTCATCTTTGTGTAAACTATCCCTTTAATTACGTGATGTGATAAAACAACAAAGAGTGATGTTACACGTTTTGCTGTTTTGTGCCATTAGTACTTTATTTTTGTTAGTTTAGTTTTGTTCTGTAACATTGCTCTCTGCTGTGTTGTGCTGTGATTTGCTCCTGGTGGGGGTTTGGTGTTTGGGACAGGGTTATGGGGGTATGGGGTTGGTTTCAGTAAGGGTGGAACCCAGCATTTGGCTCGTACACTGTTACTAATGAGAGAAGAGCCTCAAAACCACAGAGTTGGACTCATTTTCTGCTCCTCTCTCTATCCCTCGCTCTAGTGATGCCCATATGTACATTCTGTATTTGCTTTCTCTCTGCCTCCACAGTAGTCTGTTATTAGCGGTGCTATCAAGGAGCATTCTGGGAAAAAAATGCATCAAAATATCTGTATGGTGCGGTGTTGCCCTATATCAACATATCATTTTCTTTCTTTTTCTTGCAATGCAGAATAAAATAAAACAGATTTTATTTTGTTGGAAAGAAACCAATTCGATTTTCTCTTCAAGACTGTTTTTCTTGCGTACATGCTGACATACTTTTTTTTGGTACATTTTTGATAAGTTTAATAGATGTTTATTGTATTATTGATATTATGTCTTAATTGGTTTTACAGTATATTGAAAAAAAACATGGATGGTTCCATTGTGCAGAGAAAGACAACTCTATACTACAGTGAAATTGCAGTAATGGATTTCCACATTGAGAATTTTTATAGATTGGTGCCATCAGTGGCAGTTATTTATTTATTTTGAATTACTTGAATTAATTGATTTAGTACTGTGTTTATGCATTAAAGGGATAGTTCACCCAATATTGAAAATTCTGTCATTAATTACTCACCCTCATGTCATTCCAAACCTGTAATTGTTGATGAAATCCGAGAGCTTTCTGACCCTCCATAGACAGCAATGCAACAGGGGCAGAAAGATAGTAAGGACATCGGTAAAATAGTCCATGTGAGAGAACTTTTTGTGCACAAAGAAAACAAAAATAACGACTTCAAATAACTATTCAATAATTTCTTCTCTTCTGTGTCAGACGAGCTTTACGTAGCTTACATTATGGTTGAACCACTGATGTCACATGGACTATTTTAACAATGTCCTTACTACCTTTCTGGGCCTTAAACATGGCAGCTCCGTTGCTGTCTGTACAGGGTCAGAAAGCTCTCAGATTTCATCAAAAATATCTTACTTTGTGTTCCGAAGATGAATGAAGGTTTGGAACAACATGAGGGTGAGTAATTACTAACAGAATTTAAATTTTTGGGTGAACTATCCTTTTAAAAACAGACAATTGACTCTAAAAATGAGGAAAACTAGACATTAAAAATCAAACTATTAAGATATTAAAAGATAAAAGATATTAATTAGCTCAATTTGAATGTGTAGGTGTGCCAAATGGTAAAAATATAACAATTCATAAAGGGAAAAAAATGAATGCAACCCATTTAAATAATTTTTTTTATCCAATTTTGTTTTTCAAAATATCTATTTATGTTTGTTTGGAATGAATAAAATTAATTAATACTTTTTTTTCTTGTATGTATTAAATCCTCCCTAATTCAAAAGCTAAACTTAAAGCACAAAGATCCAACATCTCTGTCTGTTTTCGTTTGACTGTGGAGAGTCTGAATGCAGCCCATCCCCATTAGATGTTTGACACATGTTCTCCCAGCGTGCTCAGCACATTCGCTCCAGAGGCAGGGAGTGTTTTGGATGTGTAAGTGAGCGTGAGTGTATGTGAGCACAGTAGGTAGTGAGTAAGCACCGGCCAGCTTGGCAAGTCATACATGCCACTCCTCCCTTCAGTACAGTGTCTGCTTTGTGTGCTACACACACTGAGCCTTTCACTGTGAGACTCTCTCTCACACACAAGCACTCAAACAGGACACACTATTTTTGCTCAAATCTTTTACAATATCCCCCCCCCCCTCTCTCTCTGCCTCTCTCTGTCTTTCAGCCATGGCTCCAGTGGTGCCGGAGCTGAGTAGTGATATTGACACCAGTAACTTTGATGATGATATAAAGGATGATCCGTTAGGAACCGAGACCTTTGCCCCTCCCCGTGCCTTCACAGGAAATCAGTTACCATTTGTGGGCTTCACGTATTTCAGGGAGGACCAGTAAGTTTGAAAATGTGTTTTGTGTCTGTTTGTGACTAGATGGATTCTGTCAATGGAAGAGTGGCTAGTGAAATGTTGTATTACAATGTAAAATATTGTTATTACAAATATTTTTAATTTCATCTTACATAATTGGTTTGTTGCATAATATGGCAATGTAATATAACTGACGTGTGGAAAAAGGATTCAAAGAGTCCCAACAGGGTTCCAACACATTTTGGCCTATGAATTTCCATAACTTTTACAGGCGTTCATTACTCGATAAAGATTTTGCACTCAAAACTATTTCTAGCATATGAACTATATTTGAGCTGAGCATAACTAGAAAATGATATATTCATGTTGTTGTGCAAGTCTGGATATAATTATTTAAAAAAAAAAATATTTAAAGTGTGTGTATGACTGTAAAAATATATTTTTCATTTTCAATCTTTTCTAAATGAACATGTACAGTGAAAAGAGATAAATAACGAAAATGGTGAAATCTGAGACAGAGTTTAAAGTCCATATTTCAGACACTGTAGCGCTGTTTGACTTTTACACAGGTAAAACGCACGCTGACTCAAAGAACACTAAAGAACTGTAAAACGACAGCAAGCTCCTGTTATGGATTGATAGAGACAGGATATACCCTATTTTTGTATGATTTTAGTAACCGTGAATGAGTGCTGTATTTGTTCCATCACAATTCCCTCCTTTTTCCCTTATCCTTTCACTGTTTCCTCCCTCGCTTTCTCAGTTTCTCCAGTGTGGCTGAGTGAAGCCACATGGGCCGCTGGCTGAGATTGGCTGGAGACTGAATAGTCGCTTTGAGATTTTCTTTCATTTTCTCTCTCTCTTTCTTGTTCCCTCTCTCTTTCTAACTTATTCTCCAAACTGTCTTTTTCAACTTGAATTGATTTACGAAACCTCAAAGTGTGTTGCTGCAGAGTAAACAAGGATGAAGCTTGCTGAGAAGAGTTGAACTTTTACCATAATGCTCTTTCTATCTCTCTTTCAGATTGTTAAACCAAAACAATAAGTGTTCAGAAGAGGAATCTAATGCTGATAGTGTCAATGAGGATCATAATTTAAACCAGGCAGAGGTGCATATATTTTTAAATATTATTACTGACTTTTATCATATTAATTATTGCTCATTTATAAAAACTACGAATTAAAAGGAACATATTTCTGGTTTGATGTTGATAAAGGGGTATTTGAGTCTTACTGATAGAGCTGTGAGCGTACATAAGGCAAAAAGTGTGGGGAATATTGCTCTAAAATAGCGGGTGGAACAAAATTAGCACTTAGATTTCTAAAATAGATGCTTATATGACTTGCTCTGCAGCAGAATATACCCCAGCCGTTTGGTGCTGTTACTCAACATAATTGGAGTGTTTCTCCACATTCTTTAGATAATTGCTGCTTTTAATAGAATGGGAAAACAACTGGAATAATTTTTTTTTATTGACTTTTCACATGTGTTTTGTGCATATTCCCAGTCCAGTGACCTGCAAAAGAGGCTGAAAAAGTTGGAAGAAAAAGTCAAACATGAGATGCTAGCAAAGGAGGAACTGGAAAATAAATGCAGGTACAAATACTCATAAACATACAGTGGGATCCAAATGCCAAAATATTTATTTTTTGCATTTTTTTTCTAGTTTGTTTAATACAACTTTTAAAAAAGGATGTTTCCACTGTAGTTTAAATGGAACGCTCAATAGAAATTCTGAAATATTACAGTATCATTAATACTTCAATTTTAGTGTTTCTTTTGTTGAATTTTTCTTTAAATTACATTTTTGTGAACTCAGACTTTTGGACCACACTGTAATTCTGTTAAGTCAAATTCATACGTATGTAAAGTTCAAAACACTGTATATCTTCACTTACAACAAATTTAATCTGCATTGTGTCTTAATAGAACAGCAAATCAGCGGCTAGAGAAGTTGTCCAAAGAGCTTGAAGAAGAAGTAAGACAGTTTTAAATTGCACTCACCCAAAAAAAGCTTTCTTCAAGCTCCTCTAACTGTTTCTCTCTTGTTGCAGGTGAATGCGAGACAGGCGGTGGAAGACTCTCTGAGGGAACTGGAGAAAGAGAAAGCTTTATTGAAGCACCAGCGTTCTGCGAGCGTAAGAAAGGCTGGCCAAGAAACAGACAGAAAGCGTCAGCTTGAGAATGAGTGTGAGAACATTAGAAACACACTTGACTGACCCTCAACAATGACATTCAAATAAAAACAGTCACTACATTGTGTATTTACAAGGAGCGGAAAAATATTGATTCACTGATGCATCAATATTGGATCGATCTACAAAAAAATTACGATCATAATGTGCTTTATACTTGGGGGATTACCCCACCTTAACCTTCAGTATTACTCAACATTTGTTGAATTACATGCTGCTTTAGATGCAGCTTATGTGCAGCTTTTGGTAGTTCAAAATATTCTGAATTTCGTTTCTTTAATACTGACAATATTTTGCTGACATACTTGATTCACCAAAGTGATTTGCTCAGTGCTAGTCTCTGACGTTCTCCCATCTAGAAAGTATTAGTTCTGCTCTGCTGATGTTGTGATGTTAACATATTTAGCATTTCTCTCTCTTACAGTGAGCAGCCTGAAAGAGCAGCTAGCCGAACTGAAGAAGAAGACCCAGAACTCTCATATCTCCACCGAGAAAAACATTCACCTGGAAAGACAGGTGGGTCCCTGAGCAAAACTTTATCAAACCATTAACCTCAGAACTATAACTATTTAACAAATAGCCAGATGCAACATTTTTATCAGATTTTTGGACAGCTACAAATTAAAAGCATCAAAAAATGGCTATAGAAAAAAAAAAGAAACTTACTGAGGTTTGTGCTTTTTGCTAGTCAATTTTCCAATGTTAAAATACTTTCTCCTGTCACAGCCAATTTTTTTTTTTATATTTACAAGAAAAGCTTTTAATAAGTTCATAAGTTTTAGTAAGTGAAAAAATCCTCTAATGGAACAAAATGCTGTTGAATTCAAGTCTGCTTATATTCATATACATTTCTGAAGCCCAAAAATCATTTTAGCTTAAACTACCGATCAAAAGTGTGGGGTCAGTATTTTTTTTTTTTAAAGCAATCAATAATTTTATTCAAGGCGCAGTGGATAAGACACATGCCTTTGGTGTGAGAGACCCGGGTTCGAATCCACTGTGAGACACCAATGTGTCCCTGAGCAAGACACTTAACCCCTAGTTGCTCCAGAGGCGTGCGACCTCTGATATATATATAGCAATTGTAAGTCGCTTTGGATAAAAGCGTCAGCTAAATGAATAAATGTAAATGTATTAATTTCAAATAAATGCTGTTCTTTTAAACTTTCTTTTCATCAAAGAATCCTGGAAATAAATGCATCCTTGAAGAGCACAAGAGACTTCTTTCTAAAACATGACAAAAAAATCTTCCTGACCCCAAAATTTTAGACAGTTGTGTAAATTTGTTTTGTTTTTAAGGATATAATAAATGAGATTCTGATACTGAATGAATGTGTCTTTAGTTGGAGGAGGTGAATGCTAAGCACCAGGCAGAGGTGGAGGAGTCCGAGCGGCTGAAGAAGGCCCAGGGCGAGGCATTGAGACAGTCCCAGCAGCTGGAGGTCTCTCTCAGGGAGCTTCAGGAGCGTCTGGCCCAGCTGGAGAGCAGCCGGCTGGGTCTGGAACAGGAGAGACTGAGCCTGCAAACCTCACTGGAGGTGGAGAAGCGAGAGAGAAGCCTCGGCTCAGAGACCATCGATGACCTACAAGGTGAGTGCATTGCATGTGTGTCTATGCCTGTTTCTGTTCATCAGACAGATGTAGCTGTGAATTAGCATCTACCAAGCTTCCTAGAAGGAGATTGTGTTACATTCTAGGGATCACATTTGTGTGCAGGTCTGTGTGAGTGAGTGAAAGCAAATATTTATGTTTGAGTGTGTAGTGGTCAGCTCCTCGCTGCAGGACACACTAGGCTCTTGTCTGCTGGGCAGTGTTGTTGTGTTGGGGTGGAGCTGCCCACAGCGAGTGTAAACATGAATAGAGCGTTATTTTAAGGTCAGAGGCAGGTAGCTGACGTTATGTGGCTGGACAGAAAAAAAACAGGCAAACAACAAATATCTCTTCTGTGTTGTATTCTCATTTTTGTCTATTAAATTTTAAAGGTTTGTTTCTGTGTGTGCTTTTATCTCCTATTGTATTAATATTAAATTTGTTTTATCCATTTTTATTCTAACAATATTTAATATATGATTTCCACCGCAAAATAATAGCAATATAAAAAAAGGTTTGAAGAGTTTGAAGTGTTTTATGATCTATTTATATTCTAAAGGTCCACAGGGCCAAATGTGCCTATAGAAGAAACACCCATTTATGGTTTTTATGGGTTGAGGTTTGAAATTACTATTAACCCGAATTCCTGACCTTTGGCTTCAACTTCATTCTTGTGTTTTTGTCAGCCTGTTTTTATTTCAATTAAATTTTTATTTCTATGTTTCTTACATTTTCAGGCCGTGTCTCTGGACTGGAAAATGAGTTAAAGCACATAAAGAGTTCTCTATCAAAGGCTGAAGCAGAGAAAAGACAGTTACAGGAGGATCTTACTGCCCTGGAAAAGGTGTGTGTGTGTGTGTGTGCGTGTGCGTATGTGTTTTAGCAAGAGACTAAATGACTCACATTCTCTGCATATGATGTGTGTGTGGTTATGTGTATTTTTTGAAGCCCCTATTAATGTTGTCCCCTTCACCCACAGGAGAAGAGCAAGCAGGAGATTGATCTTTCTTTTAAACTCAAAGCCATTCAGCAGAGTCTAGAGCAGGAGGAGGCAGAGCATAAAGCCACTAAAGCCAGATTGGCTGACAACAACAAAATCAACCAATCCATTGAGGAGGCCAAGTCTGAGGCCCTGAAAGGTAAAATTACACAGTTGCCTCTAATTTAAAAACTCTACAAACATGTACCAATTTCACTATGAATGAAAAAATTTTAAAAGGGGAGCTCAGTTTAGAGTGAGAGAAAAACAATCATGGTTAACTTAGTTACCCATTCATTTACTCTGGAGAAAGTGCTCAATTCCTTCTCTTAAAAACTATCTTGTAACACACTATATACTATATAAACTATTACTCAAAAGGAATTTGAGACTCGCAACAATAAACGTATGTGTTTAATCTTTACTTTGACACCAGAAACTTGCCTGTCAAGATTTACATGATTCTTTTGGAAGTGCCTTACATTACCCCTGTATGAAAAAAATGTTTTCCTCATTCCAAAATGACTTTTCCATTTTTTTTTATTTTTTTTTTGTTCTAGCTGAGTAAGTCTTTCCAAAGTCTGTAGTATAAACCTGTTGTGGCTCGTTCGCCGTTTGGTGATGTTGAGTGTGTTTGTGTGACAGATATGGAACATAAGCTGCTGGAAGAACGATCTGCGAAGCAACAGTTGGAAAACAGACTGATGCAGCTGGAGAAGGAAAACTCAGTATTAGACTGTGACTACAAGCAAGCCAAACATGAGCTTCAGGAGCTCCGCTCGCTCAAAGAAAAACTCACTGAGGAGGTACACGTATCTGACTGTTCTTCTTGTCTGGCATATTTTTGTAATATGTTGCGTTTTTTGCCAATATTTTCAACACTTGCACATATTTTTCACACTTTTCAACACTAATTTTGGCACATATTTCTTGACAAAACTTCATTTTAAACTTAAAATGAAAGGCATTTTAAAATTACACATATGCATCACATGGTGTGTGGAGAGTCCAAGATATTAAATCCAGTCTTTTGTGTGTGTGTGTGTGTGTGTGTGTGTATGACAGGTGGAGGTGCTGAGTATACGTGTGCAGCAGGAGACTCAGAAGAAGACTCTGTTTCAGGCAGATCTCAATGTACACAGGCAGGAGGTCAGCACCCTGCGCTCCTCAGAGAAACAGCTCAAACAAGAGCTCAACCATCTGCTGGAGCTCAAACTCAGCCTGGAGAAACAAAATCAAGAACTACGCAGGTGAGTTAGGTTTCATGATGGATGATATATATTTCAATTATATTGTTCTTTTGTCATTGTCTTTCAAGTTGTGGTGTGAACACCCCTATTCTCATATAATTAGAATGATTAATAAAACTTGATTATCGTTTTTTTATCCTGTTTTTCTAAATTTACAAAACGAAACACTAATAAGCATAATGTTACATAGCACACATATATTGTGCATGCAATGCAAAAAGCTGTCTTTGTCCACACAGGGAGAGAGAAGAAGCTGACAAACAGCTGAAAGAGCTGAAGGATCAGTTGGAGTCAGAGCAGTACTTCACAGTATGTCTGACCAGGCTTTAACATATTTTGTCAGAGAATGTGTGGAGGGATGTATTTGGATTGTTTTTTTGTATCTGTGTCCTCCATATTTGTTTTAAACTGAAACATTTTTCTTTGATTTCAGAAACTGTATAAGACTCAGATTCGAGAGCTGAAGGAGGACAGTGATGAAAAGGCTAAACTCTACAAAGATGCACAGCAGAGAATAGAGGACCTGGAGGAAGAGAGGTGTGTATTTCCACACAAGTATTTGTTTTCTAAAAAAGGGTGGCAGGACATATGAAAATGACTGGACTAATTTTATAAACTGCACTACGCGACTATTTTTGTTTGACACTATCACCTGTAATCAAGATTCATCTGATAGATACATCTGCACAGAACTCATGTAATGACCAAAACAATGTTTCTTAACAATTTACTTGTAGTTTCAACTGCTTCAACCACTAGAAGTCAAGTCAAGTTGAGCTTTATTGTCATTCTGCTACATGTGTGGACATATAGTGGAACGAAATGTCGTGTCTCGCAGGACCACGGTGCTACATACTAGTTAAACATAAGATAAACATACAACAATGCAAAAAAAAACAATAGAGCATCTGACTATACATATACTATAAATACTATAACTACTATACCTAGTTGCCTAGACAAACACGAACTGAGACTGTACAAGAACTTTACATATATACTGTACATGAAATTGTGCAAAAAAAAAAAATTGTATATATATTTCGTACATTAAATTGTTGTGCAGATTAAAGAGAGATTTTGTGGGAAGCAGCGCATAGTGCAAAAAGATTTGTAATGCAATGCTCAAGTAAACATTATTTTGTAGTGCGATGCTCAAGTAAACATTTTCTTATTGAGTCTTTGCAGCAGGGAATGTTCATAGAAAGTGTCTAGTGTGCATATAGTGGGATGAGTGCATTACTACAGGTGGTTTGTATAGCCCACTCACCTGTGTGTAGCACACTCAGAATTGCACTTAGGAAAAGTTGTCAACTGTATTAATGAGTTGGGTGGGTGGGGGGTCAGAGGGGGACAGGGAGATTGGAGTTAAGAGCTCTCACAGCCTGGGGAAAAAAGCTGTTGAGCAATCTGACAGAGCGAGCTGATACTCCGGTACCTTCTACCTGATGGTAGGAGCTGGAAGAGGTTGTGGGAGGGGTGGGTGGGGTCTATCACGATGCTGGAGGCCTTGCTGGATGGAGGGGAAAGGGGCACCGATGATCTTTGCGGCAGTGTTCACTGTCCGTTGTAGGGTCTTGCAGTCAGCAGTATCAGACAGTGATGCAGGTGGTCAGCACACTCTCAATGGTGCCCCTGTAGAAAGTGGTGAGGATATTTCTCAATATTTAGATTTTTTTTGCACCCTCAGATTCCAGATATTCAAATAGTTGTATCTTGGCCAAATATTGTCCTATCCTAACAAACCATACATCAGTGGAAAGCTTATTTATTCACCGTTATTTTATGATTTAGGTTTTGTGGTTCAGGGTCACATATGCATGTGAAACCACATCAATTAGTGCAAGGCTAGTATGGTAAATAAATAGATGCAAATAGAATGAATGAACAGATAACAATATCTATGCTTGCATCTTTGTACACCAAATTCCTGTTCATATGCAAACTGGTTGATGTATGTTTCTGTAGGGACTCATTAGCAACACAGCTAGAGGCAAGCCTGACAAAGGCAGACTCTGAAGAGTTGGCGCGCACCATTGCTGAGGAGCAATACTCAGACCTGGAGAAAGAAAAGATCATGAAGGAGCTGGAGATCAAAGACATGATTGCCAGACACCGGCAGGAACTCAGCGAAAAGGACAATACCATCAGCTCAGTGAGTATAAGAATGGATTTAATTCATGAATAAATATATAATAAAAGATCAGAAATAATAATTAGTCTGTGCACACAACATAAACATTTATTAATATTAATTAATTACATTTTTAAATATTTTATGTAATGCAAGCTGGAGGAATCGAACCGCACAATGACTGTGGATGTTGGCAACCTGGCTAATGAGAAAGAAGAGCTCAACAATCAGCTCAAACACCTACAGCATAGTGAGTAGACTGCTGAATGTCGGTTAATATTATAATATTATGAATGAATTGATGGTATAACATTCATTAACATTTATAAATGTGTATACACAGAACTGGAGAAAGCCAGAGAAGAAGAAAAACACTCGAAATCTTTGATCCTGTCCTTCGAAAAGCAAATCCAGTCTGAGCGAACCCTTAAGATTCAGGTGTGTTTGGCTTATTTGAATCAAGACTTTATAACTACTGTATACATGTATATTTTACTCCATTGTTCTCATAGCTTAGGTGTTATTAGCATGTCTCAGGCAAATTATATCAGATGTTTTTATTGTAGGCTATAAACAAGCTGGCTGAGGTTATGAAGAAGAATGATGTCAGAACACCGCAAGGCAACAACTCTGACGTCCGCAGGAAGGAGAAGGAGAACAGACAGCTCCAGTCGCAGCTCCGCACCGAGAAAGATAAACTCAACAACACCATCATCAAATACCAGAGGGAAATCAATGAAATGCAGGCTGTTAGTGACATTAAATATATAGATTTAAAAGAAATGTAACCACCTGGGAACCTAGCCACTATTCTGCATAGATATATAAATCTGTTGTTCTGTTTGCAGACGTTAGCAGAGGAGTCTCAGGTGCGACTGGAGATGCAGATGGCCCTGGACAGTAAAGACAGTGATATTGAGCGTCTGCGCTGTCAGATCACTTCTCTCAGCATCCATTCTCTGGACACCACCAGCATCAGCAGCACCGGCAACGACCTGGAGGGTGATGACGCTTATCCAGGTAACTATCCAGGTTATGACCCCTCAAACACAGGACAGCCTAATGTGGTAATTCATGCCATAATCGATGCTATGGATGGGCTTAAGACACAAATGTTTCATTTATACCACTATTTAATTCATTTTGGTCAGTACAATGTGTTGTGCAACCTCCAACCATTCAATATAAATAGAAGCACTCACTGTACTTTCTAAAACTTAAAAACACCTGGCAAATCTGTCTGTCTGTCTACTGTATCTATTCATTAATTTCATTTTATCCATGAATATCCATTGACTCTAGAACACATAATCAATACATTACTGCCACTGTTTTTATCTTACCTGTTCTCAGTTTCCATCTCTTTTTTGTTCACTTCTTCCCCTCGTTTTAATGTTCAAATGGCATACTAAAATGCCATACTAAATTTATGCATCTTTTGCTTCTTTTCCTTCATTCTTCTTTCACTCCTTTCCACTCTCACCGCTGTAGTGCGCATCACACACTCACACACCTCAGAGTCTATGTCCTTCACATACCAACGAAGCTCCAAGTCAGTGTGTATTGATACCCGGCCATGCCGGATCGTTCCTCGGTTCCCTTCTGACTCAGAGGAAGAGGAGGATGAGGATGAGGAAGTCGAGTGGGGGCAAAGGCCCGCCCTCACATATGAGAAGCCTACTGACCAAGAGTCTGCAGGTGACCCTGCATGGACAACCAGCACGCATACTGCCCCTTGCTCTCCTTTACCTTCCTTCAGTGTGGAGTTCAAATACTAATCACAGCATTTTGGGGCATAAATGAGCCTATGAAATTCAAAAATGCTCTGTAGGTAGGCAACTCACTAGGTCAGAGATTCCCAACCAGGTGTACGCATACCCCAAGCAGGGAATTGTTTGTTTGTTTTTGCTTCATTTAATCTGTCAAACATGTTTAACCTATACAATTGGCTTTGTTTAACCTATAAAAATAATTACTTAAAAAAGATTAAGGATTTGAAAAAAAAATCAGTAACTAAATAATACTTAAGAATGTTTCAAAAATTATTATTATTTTTTTTATTTTTTTATTTATTAATTTATTGTAATTAATGGCTTAACACACTGAGATATTAAAAACTTACAATAATAATTGTGATTCTCATAGCAGAAAATATTTCCTCTACAACAGTTCTCGTCTGATGTTTATACATAAGATGGAAAGGTTGGGAACCACTGCATTATGTTTTGAAAGACATTTTCCAACATGGTGTGATGCTCATTAGATTTGACATAATTTTGCACATAATCACACTGATCACCATTAACACTACTGAAACCCTTTTATTCCAAGAGACTTCCAGTACAGTTTTGCATTCTGGACCTAGGAAAGGTGTTTTTTTAAAGGCCTCCAATTGCTTGAAGAAAAATGAGTCTGCCTGATCATTTTCAGTTTGACAAAACCTGCGTTGCTCTGTAATCTTAAATAAAATTTGCTAAACACTCTTCTGTTTTTCTTTTACCACAGATTCTAGTCTTGAAGGATGGCTCTCAATGCCTACCAAGAATACCAAACGGTTTGGATGGGAAAATAAGGTAAAGGTTTAAACATACACACTCATACGTCACAACAACAAACCCTCTCTGATCATCTGTGTGTCAATCTTTGTGTAAATTGCAGTATGTGGTGGTTAGCAGCAAGAAGATCCTGTTTTATGACTCGGAGCAAGACAGAGAGCAGTCCAGCCCCTTCATGATTCTGGACATAGAGTGAGTTTTAAAGATGTTTAGGCCTAAATTTAAGATTTATGTATTTGAGTTGTATGTATGTATGTTGTAACTTGTATTATGGCATTTTAACATAAACTAATAAACTTAAAGTGATACATATTTGTCATTTATACATAAATGAAACTGCCCTCAAAAAATCATGGCATATTCATGGAATATTTTTATTAACAATTTGCATCTATTTGATTTTATTTAAATAATCAAATATGTAAAATGTATTTATTCAAATTGCTTAAATCAGCTAAATCTGTTCATTGTTAAAAAATGTATGAGATTGAAACAAATTGGATAGATTTATTGATAAATATATAAACCTAGTTATTATTTTTTTTAAACATTGTTTATTAGCACTATTATAGAAATATGCACACATGTATATGATTGTATGTTTGTATATGATTGATAGATATGCACCACATTAAGTTTATTAATTAAAACTGAGTAATTCAAATGGATGGGAATTTTTTTTATGCAGTTCAAATATATATATATATATATATATATTAAACATTTACTGCTTTCTTGCACAACATTAGCCAGGCCATTGAATTTTTTGCTTTCTTTTTCCCCTCTTAGCAAACTCTTCCATGTGAGACCTGTCACTCAGACAGACGTGTACCGTGCAGATCCAAGAGAAATCCCACGCATCTTTCAGGTAACATGCTTAATTTGTCCTTCCAGGAAATGTTTTATCATTCTTTGAGATTAATCTTACCAAACCTAATTTTTTCTTCTGTTCTGTCTGTAGATATTATATGCTAATGAGGGAGAGAGTAAGAAAGAGGAGCTTGCTGTGGAAGCCTTATCAGCAGCTGAAAGGTCATCGTTTATCCCACACAAAGGTCACGAGTTCGTGCTTACGCTTTACCACTTCCCCTCTAGCTGTGAAGCATGTCCAAGGCCTCTGTGGCACGTCTTCAAGCCCCCACCAGCCCTGGAGTGCAGACGCTGCCGAATCAAATGCCATAAAGACCACATAGATCTCAAAGAAGAGGTCCTAGCTCCTTGCAGAGGTCAGGAGGTCACATATTCAGATTTATATAACCGTCTGGAGCTTGTTATACACATTCGAATTTTGCATTTTTGGTACTGTAATGAATTATGAATTAAGATATATAAGATGCCATAAATTCCTTTGATTATTTATTTTAAATATTTGATTATAATATAAATAATTAATTATTAATATTACAAACACATATTCATAAATAAAAGAAATGAAAGAAAATGTAAAGAAATTTATATCAATGTTATTATTATTACACTTTATTTATTTACACTACTAAAAGTTTGTGGTCAATAAGATTTTTTAAATACCAAGGCTGCATGTATTTTATTAAAACTATATAGTACCTGTAATATTGTGAAATATCATTTTATATCTGTAATAACAAAGCTAATTTTTTAGCTGCCATTGCTTCAGTCTACAGTGTCATTTCTTACTATCAATGCTGAAAACAGCTGCTTAATATTTTTGTAGAAACCATGATACTATATTAACATTATAAATGTCTTTACTGCCACTTTTTTTGTTTGTTTTTTCTCCAGTGAACTATGACATGTCTACAGCAAAAGAGCTACTGCTGCTGGCCAATTCCACAGAAGAGCAGCAGAAATGGGTCAGCCGCTTACTCAAGAGGGTCCCACGGAAACCGAAAGCCCACTCCTCAAGCATAGCTATAGCTTCTCCTCCCTCCGAGGCATCACCACCTGGCCTCTCCCCTCAGCCCTCTCCTCACCTGTCAGCCCATTCATCTCCCAGACTTTCACACAGAGGAGCCGTCAAAGTGCATTCCACCCGACAGCAGCCCTCACCCAAGACCAGGTGAGAACCACTTCACAGATCAACAGCTACTTACAAAGGGTCTTGAGGGAGAATAATGTTACATACAGTCAAACGAGGTTAAAATATGGGGAATTATAAAGCAGTGGTAAATTATTATATATATTTAATAATATTAGATTTATTTGAATAATAATTGATATTAATATTAATTCAACTTCTGGATTCGCAAAATGATTTGTGATTAATTAATTGACCTATATTGACACTCGCAGTTTCTGTTAATAATATATTATAGTTCCGTTAATATTATATTATGTAGGGTCCAAACTCATGCCATTAGTTTTTAGCCCACAATTTTGTGTTAAAGGGGATGATATTTTATCATTCCTTGACAGGTTTCTATGAACATTTGAATGTGTTACTCATTTATACAAAGTCACTTTCTATAGTCATTCAAATCTTCTTTACTGTTTCCTACTTACACTTCTGTACTAGCTTGAACTCTTCTGCTTAACTTTCGAGAATGAGGATTGGAGCATTGCTAATGTTGTTGTTCCTTATATTTGTATAGAACCTTAATTGCAAGTTGCTTTAAATACAATCATTTGCTCAATTAAAAGAGAAAATCACCCAAAAATCAACTTGTATAGACTACTTCCAGTATTTTGATTCTTTTTTTGTCAATTTTTGGAGCTTGGCAGTTGTGCTCACTTTGGAAGAAAAGCAGTGTAAATTCTTAAAAATTCCCTATTTGTTTTCCATGGGGGGTGGGGGGGATTACATACGGGTTTGGAACAAAATGAAAGTGAATATATAATGTCAGCATTTTCATTTTTGGGTGAACTGCAGCTTCAGTTGAGGAAAATGTAGATGCTGCATATGTTAACCTGGCAAAAAAAAGTTAGATGTGGCTGCGCAGGTACTCAGTAGCTTACATTATACTGCTAACCTTTTATAGCCCTGGCCCCATGCTCCGTATCATACTTCATTGACCTGTTCACCTTTGACCTTTGACCTTCCCCACTTGTGCTTATATGTAAGTACACTGCATCACTGCTTACCGCCCAGGTTTTCTGCTTGTCTGTGCTGCCCTAAAACATCACCTTCGGATATTTGGCTGTCTGTTCTGTTCTCTGTATGCATCTAAAACGGAATAGATCTTCTTTGCTTGCGTGTAAATACTAAAAAATACATCCACTAACAATGTAATCTCTCTTTTAATTCCATAATATTGGCATCGAATTCTAACTGAGGATTTTTAACACAGTATCTGATTAAATATCAGACTTTCCAAGAAGAAGAAAAAACTATATCATGAGGGTTTGGGGCAAATATCTGCCAAAAAAATGAAAATCTTATAATAATTACAATTAAGTGTAAATAAAGAGCAGCATCTGTCACTCTCACATCTTTGTAGAATTTAAAGAAAAGACTCTTTTTCAAAAAACTGCATTGATCTGTATACCTTCAGTTAAACATGGATGGCCATCATTTTTTCCGTTGATATTTTTACATGAGGCCGAATGACTCCTCTTTGTTCCAGATTGCTTGAGTTGGGCCTGAAGGACTGGGGTTGGTCTCTTGATGTTGAAATGGATGATGATGATGATGATGATGATGTATTAGACTTCTGAGGAGTTGAGTTTGTGGGGTAACCACAGTGGTGCCTTAGCATGTATTTGTGTCTGTGTGTTTATGCTTTGGTTTTAAAGAAGTTTTGTTTTTCCAATGTGAAGGTCTATAACTAGGGCAAGTTTTGATATTGTTTGATGCACTAATATGAGTGGGCATGTTTGTGTGTAAGAGTTTGGCTGAATTAAAAAAGTCTGGCTTAGTTTGAATGAGGCAGATCTGAAAACTGATGGTGTGGTGGAGAAGCTGTTGAATAGAGAATGGGATGTGAAATGTCTGCCATAATTTATGTTGACCTGAAACTTCTCTCTTCTCTTTTAATTTCAGCTAACCTTGGTGAAGGTTGGATAGGTGATAATCCATCTGGGAACTATGAAAGCAGAGAATGTCATAGTGTTCATTTTGGCAAATGCCAGGACTTCCAAGTGCCAAACTCCACAAGTATAAATGACTGGGGAAGGGGCGGTCTAATATTTAAAACAGAATAAGCCATAAATCACCTAAAGGGTGTAGTTTAAATTTTAAGCCATTTTAAGAGTGTTTTATGTCTTTGTAGACTACACAATTCTTCAAAAACATTTTTAATTAAATAATTTTTAACTTTTTGTTCTCCTTGCAAAGTTGTCAGTAAGTGTGACTGTTTGCCAGAGTGTGTGTTTGAAACAGAATATAGGCCTACTTTGGCTCTGCAATTACATGATAATCTGAATTTACAGTATATACTCAAATATCATGTCTATTTTTGTTAGGAAAACAGATAAATATTTAGTGACAGATTATATTTTATCATGCATTATATCAAAGAAAACCTTTGAAAACTGCTTTTCAAAGAGCATTTCTTAGTTGTTTGCCAGAACTATCTGCTCAAAATATATGCATTATTAAAGACTGATGATGCAATCCGTAGCACATTTTAGCATTTTATAATTGCTGTGACAAAAATTAGACATAATCTGTATGCATAGTGGAACATGAAGACCTCCGGTCCAAACATTTTCTGTGTTTCATCATTTTGCCATGTTGACACTGACAAACCGTTGAAACATTGTGAAATTGATAATAAAAAATCTTTGCTTTATTTGATTGACTCCTTATGTGTGATGATCCAAAACTCATCTGGGGCATTTATACAGGAAACAAAATGGCTTTGTCTAGGAGAAAGATTGCATTTATGTATTCAATTAGCATAATCATCATTACTTGTTTATAAGAAGATATAGCTTTTATAGATTGCAGTATTTAAGCAGGTGGGAAACTTAAATGTTAAAATATTAGATGATATTTACTGAGGCACTGTAAAAAGTAACATGAAAAAATGTTTACTTAAGATATGGTGCCATTGTCATTTACAAAGAGTTAAAAAAGCATGCTCTTTCCATTGTTGTAAATGATTCACAAAAATTGGTTAATAAAAGTCCAATGTTGCACAAGCATTGAAACCAAACGTTGACCTGGAAAATCCTTGACTGCATGTTGACCAATGTGATATGTGATTCAGGTTATAAAAGCAGAATCAGTTCAAGACTGAGACATCGAGGTCTCTATTAAGATCCTCGTTTAATCTTATTTCTGTCTTGTCATAAATATGTACAGCTATTATTTTCTAACACTTGCAGTGCTACTCAGCTGCTTTGCTGATACGCAGAGTGTTTCGAACCCAGGAAAATGCGGACTTGTCTTCAGCTCCGATGAGGTCCAAGTCAACTGTGTGTCTGTTAACTTCAAACAGTTACCCAGCAAGGCCTTCCCAGGTAACACTACAGACCTCAGTGTCCGCTTCAGCAATTTAAGCTCCATAACATCTGATGACCTGAAGATCTTGTCCCATCTGAGGCAGCTCAGTCTGATCAGAAACCAGCTGCGTACATTACCTGCGGATCTGCTTTTGGGGCTGTCTAATCTTCTTGTGCTTGACCTTACAGGTAATGAGTCTGTGTGTTTAGTGTTTACTTAGTTACGGTCCTCAGATTTAATCCATTTGTCTGTGGATCCCATAGAGACTGTCAGTCCGGCTGTGCATTTGTGAGAACTTATCAATAGTAGGGATTTTTTCTAAAGGTTACTTTGTTACCGCAGTAGGTGGTGACAAAATTATGGTTTTATGTGTATCATGGATTTGTTCTATCAGGAGCTAAACAAGTGTCTTTTGAGTGAGTTATCCAATCATTCATTGATTCATTCAAAACCACTGAATCATTCTGATTCACTGATTCATGAGCAAAACAATGTTATATCGCTGAATTTGTAAAAGTATGCTAACACACTACTATTTCTGAAATACTAAAAGTAGTAATGGCTGTATGATATTTTGAATTCAGTCTTTATGGTGAGTCATTGAATCACTAAATTTACATTGGTGATTAATTAAAAAATGCTGACTTTAGAATGAAACAATTAACCGAGTCATTGAATAATTTCCTCAATCTATTAGTTCAAAAACACTGACTCATTCAGGACCTAAACAAGTAAATGAGTCATCTATTTCCATATGGGGAAAAAATACTATGGGAATCAATGGGGAACATTTAAAAAAATTAATACGTATTTGGAACTTTGGACAACTGGAAGGTGAATAAATAATGAAGAATTTTTATTTTTACACTGAATCGGTATGGAACGAATATCTGATGAATTCACTGGACAAATATCTCAAATGATTTCTTCAAAGTACTGCAGAATCAGAATAAGCACACTTGTTCATGTGTGTTTATGTGTATTGGTTAATAATATGATCCTATCCTAATAGGTAACAAACTGACAGCTTTACCATCGCGAGTGTTTCATCATTCTCCTCTTGTGGAGCTCACACTCTCAGACAACCTGCTTTCAGAGATAGATTCTGACTGTCTGCCTGTAAACAACTCTCTCCAGAGGTTAGATTTGTCATCTAACAAATTCTCCCAGCTGCCCGTGGCCTTCCTGCAAAGACTCAACAATCTCGAGAGCTTAGACTTAAGAAATAACCAGCTGAAGGAACTGACTCCTGGAGCTCTGACCTCTCTGCCCAAACTTGAGGCTCTGTATCTGGAAAACAACAGACTAAAGTCTTTAGATGCATCAGCATTCACTGGTAATCCAAACCTTCGCCAGATGTTCTTGAGCGGCAACCGTTTGGAGAACCTGCCTGCTGGAATTTTCCTCAAGCAGGACGAACTTGTTTTCCTTGACCTCAGAAACAACTATCTGCAAAACCTAACTCCAGGTATA
Organism: Barbus barbus; assembly: GCF_936440315.1. Classification (NCBI taxonomy): domain Eukaryota; kingdom Metazoa; phylum Chordata; class Actinopteri; order Cypriniformes; family Cyprinidae; genus Barbus; species Barbus barbus. The sequence goes on along the minus strand of NC_136752.1, from coordinate 20,528,644 downwards.
CTGGATGGACGTTTGCATGCTGTGCTGTCTGGTAATCCATGGCACTGCAACTCTAGTTTGGCATATCTATGGCATTGGCTGCGTATGAATGAAAAAAGAATTTTTCATGATGATAAAATCACTTGTCAAACACCTGAACACATTAAGGGTAGAAACGTCACTGAAATTGCTGCCACTGACCTTGGCATCAAGGACTAAGAAAATCATATCATTTACTTAAAAAATGATAATGCAATATTTACTATACTTTTTTTTTATATCAGAAATTCATATTTCATGATTGTACTATGCTTAATATTGAAGAAAAAACTTTACATATAGACCTAAATTTCATATAGACCTAAAGTAAATGTTTCAACATGGATTATTTCATTTTAAAAAAGTTTGTTGAACTCGAAAATCTCTATTTACAAATATTTTTGAAAAAAATAATCCAGTAAAATACTGAGAGTTTCCGGTTAATTTATTCCAAGTATAATTTGTGCTTTTAAAGCCGGTTTGGTACTATTTTTAAAGAATGAAAACCTGATGTTGGTCAGCAGAGGGCACTAAATTCTAATCAAAGTAATTAGAGGTATATACTGTATGTCCTGAGGGAAATGTGGTTTCAGAAAAAAATCACAACTCTGTCTGTTACGGCTTTTATTAATACATTACAAACTGTAATTTCACTATATCTGTCTATATCCTTTTTTTGTCTATCAATTTGATGTATGCTATGTGTCCTCAGAAATCCCTAGTGTATCTTTGTAAAATACCTTTGTGCATTGTACAGATTTATAACTTCTGTGTACAAGGGCCATTTCCAGGGGAGGCTACTTATGAAAATTAAACCTTTTCATGGAGAGTATAAAGAGGATAGAAATGATCAGATTGTGTACTTGTTCCAACTTCTGCCCCCTATATATATATCTTTGTCTAATTTCAGGACTTGTGTGAAAATCTGATTATGTTTTGGATCATATTTATGCCGAAATATAGAAAATTCTAAAGGGTTTACAAACTTTCACACTATTGTGTTCATAGAAAAGAACACACTGAATTCCAGTTTAAGAATCTTATCCCATCTGTGAAACATGGTGGTGCTTGGGCCTGTTTTGCTGCGTCTTGGCCAGGACAGCCTGCCAGCATTGATGGAACAATGAGTTCTGAATTATACCAGCAAATTCTAAAGGAAAACGTCAGGACATCTAAGAACAGAGTCTCAAGAGAATGTGGGTCATGCAGCAAGACAACAACCCCAAGCACACAAGTCATTCTATCAAAGAATGGTTAAAGAAGAACAAAGTTAATGTTTTGGAATGGCTGAGTCAAAGTCCAGACCTTAATCCAATTAAAATGTTGTAGAAGGACCTAAGCAAGCAGTTCATAGGAGGAAACCTACCAACATCACAGAGTGGTTCTGCACAAAGGAATGGGTTAAAACTCCTACATGTTATTGTGCAGGACTGATCAGCATTTACAAGAAACTTTACCTTCAGTTACTGCAGCAAAATGGTCACACCAGATACTGAAAACAAAGATTCACATACTTTTGCAATGCACAGATATGTAATACTGGATCATTTTTCTAAATAAATAAATGACAAAGAAAATATTTTTATCTCACTTGTTTCATTCGGTTCTCTTGTCTACTTTCAGGACTTATATGCAGAAATATAGAAAATTCTTTCACAAACTTTCAAGCAGCACTGTATGTATATATATATATATGGCTTCCAAAATGTAATTGATTCTGCATTTTTATTGACATTGCTGTAAAAGCACTATAATGTATTTATTCAAGCAGGAAAATGGCATGGTGAGTTATGAATGGGCATGTAGAGTCCCCATTAAGAAAGCCATAATAAATACTGAAACAATAATAAATTGATCTGACATGGTTGAAAGGATACGTTATGGATAATAGCTTAAGAATAATCTAGTGTTATGTAGTTTACACTTTTAAATCTTCAAAAATGCAAAAGAATGTGTCTGACCCTGTTTTCACCTTCTGCATTGCATTAAGGATGTGATTGGTTCAGTGTTCAATGCAGCGTGATGATTTTGATAATTCCTCTGAGAGACTGACCATTACCTGAACCGTCTTTAACAATGCATTTCAGGCCACAAATCTCATGCACTTTTATAGCCAGAATAAACCCTTTTAGAAGGTTTAAATAGCTCACAGAGACTCACAAAGATGCTTTGTGACCTTGAACAACTCTGAAGTTGACCAATAATATTTTAAGGCCAATAATCATATATCATTGTTTAGCTGTTACAGTAAACAGAATTTACTGTCACCATTCATTTTGAATTGATAGGAGATTTGGCATAATATATAATGATAATGATAAAACTTTATATATTCTTTTAGGAGAAAAGTATGATAATTAATTCTAGGCTATTCCACACTACCACTTAATTGTTACTAAAAGCATTAATGCTAATGGAATTGTTCAAAATGAATTACTCTCCATTTGCTTACATGCATAGCCTATATTAATAGTATTTCATTTTCAAAGGCACAATTAAATCAAATGGTTTGTCTGTACTGAATGAGATGTAATATTGCCTATATATATATATATATATATATATATATATATATATATATATATATTAGTCCCACAAGAATCCATTGTGATTGTTGTGATTCTGATGCCATTCAAGAAACAAGTGACTCTTATGAACTGATTCGTTTGAATCAGTCAAAGGAATCTTTCACCTCTGATTCTATTACTGAACTTTTTTTTAATGAAGGAAGATGTGTGTAGGCTATATACTTAGTTTTAAACTGATGAAAGTGACAGTTAAGACATGTATAAAGGTTTTTTTTCTTCTTAAGCTTCAGTGTCACATCATCCTTCAGAAACAGTGATGTTTCACTTCAACACTGATAAGAAAAAGAAATGGTTTGAATGATTCCTGAAGAATCATGTGGAAAAACTACCATATAAGGGTGTGTGGGTAAAATAAGATTTCTATCTGAAACACTGATCCATTAGTCAAAAAGCTTCAAAAAGGTCACGCTAACTCTTTAAGAACTCTTTGCCAAAAACATTGTGCTCAGAATATTGCCCATATCCTGAGAGAAATATGATGATACGTCTGCTTTATACCAGTAATTAATTATACAGAGTAATGGACCTGCTCCGCTCTGGACCCGGCTTGCTCTGCCACTCATGGCCAATCTCCTTAATTAGGCGTCTGCTGATAATGTAAGCACAGTGTGTGAAATATATCTTCAATAAAATTGTGTCTTTTGTGGGGTCTTGCGCGACTGAAGGGCAGGAATATTGTAGACCGAGTGTGCCGCCATAAGATTTAAGAGCAGGGATTTACTGGGCTTTTCAATCTTAGCCTGCTATGCTGTTCTAAGGATGACCTTGCTGTTGTGAGTAGACTATAGTGTGACTGTCCCTTCCTGTAATGTGGAGCGAGTCCTACCGGATTGATATTCCTCACAGCAGCTGAGATGACATGGGGTGGTGAGGAATGGCTCCCTGAGAGCCACGTGTCTTTTTCATGCACTGACGAGATATTGACAGCTCTGCACATATAACCTTAGTGGCATCATTTATTTATGACTTGATGCCGTCTGTCAAGAGGAAGTTAAGCGTTCACCATCCAGTTTATTTATATTCTTCTTCATGCTCTCATTTTCATCCTCATTTACCAAACAGGGTGGCACAGCAGCATAGTTGAGTACCTTGTGTTTTTAATGTGGTTGTGGCACCCGGCCATGTTTCCAATAACCTGCACTTAACTCTCAGCATAACTCCTTTTTTCATTGATTTCAGTCAAAGGTTGCTATTTGCTAAATCCACGCTGGTCTGGATATTTTAAGAGCTTATTTCACGGTCACATGAATGCCATGGGTAAGGAACGTTTTGAGAATAAAAATTATGGCTTGGTTTGATATTGGCTGAGAAGTGGCAAAGGGGTAGTGTGTTATGCCTGGCTGTAGTGCTGATTAGGACCTGGGTTTGAGTCCAGACAAGGACATTTATTGTTCTATGTATAAGTAATTAAATAAATACCTCAGAAAAACTTTTTTGTTGCCAGGGACCTCCAAATATGTTCATCTGCTTTTACAAGAGACCCCCTTTCATGCAAAAAAAGTTTACACTTGACTAAGGCCAAAGCAAATTATTAAAATATTGTTTTCAAAAATATATTTTAACTTGAAAGTATATTTTTACATCAAATTTTTATTTGTATAAACCTGAACAGAAACATTTACAATTTCCTGAAGCACTTTGCACAATAAATAGTTAAACTTAATCTTGTTAAATATGACTGCTTTAAAAACACTTTATGTAAAAACCTTTGTCTTTTCTCTCAAATTTTCTGATGACCTCCCAGCACTCTTCTGTGGCCCCTCAATCCTCAGACCCTATTTTGAAAGCCCCGTTTTAAACAACAAAGTTTAAACCCATGAAAGGTGAATAGGCCTGTTATTTTTTGCTTTTCAGAGATTTCTCTCCCATTTTCTTTCCCTAATTTCCCACCATCAGTAAAGGTCAGTTGTGATCACTGTGATTACTTTTCCCTAGATTTAACCAAGAAGTGTGGTGAGTACTTTTTGTGAAGAAATAGCTTTATTCTAAAAGAAAAAGGGGGCTTCTTCAGTACTTTAAAGTATCAGTTGTGCAATTATGCTTTTCCTCCATTTTTTCCTCTGAAAATTACTCTTGATGTGGAAGAAGGTCTCTTTCTCTCAGTCCATTTAAATCACAGCAGCTTCTTTTGCCTCTTGGTACATTTACTGTAAGCGGATCTGCAAATTTAAACAGTCATTTTATTCATTAGATTCCAGTTATTCACATTCTATCCTCCTCAGCACATAAACTATGGAAAATTATTAGCTCACACCTGTTTGTCTCTTGAAAACAAATATGTGTACTTTCAAAAGGTCAAGCACGATGACCTCTGAAAAACAGACGATTTGTACGAAACGTAGCGGCTTGTGTGTAATGGCTGATTTTACCTCCTAGAACTCCTAGAGGGGAAACTTATTTTTAGAACTGAAAAGCGGTAGGCTTTGAGATTCCAAAATGTGTCTGATGTGGAGGGAGGGAGGCTGACTATGTGCTCTGGTTACAATGTAGTGTGTGTAACTCAATACTGATCCATGTGCAATTGAGATTTTGGACGCCGTCAGCTGCATGGAACATGTGCTTCCTTCTTAGCTGGACAACAACATGATGGTGTGAAAGTTATAGAGGTGCATTTCGCTGTTGTTTATGTTGTAGACACTGAAATGTGGCTTGTATTCCCCATTTTGTGTTGCGTGATACTGATTTAGTTGTGTTGGTGGGGTCAGTGATTACTGGCTATTAGCACCGGTTGCTCTTTTGTCCACCCACATGCCAGATCTAAGCCATATCTCAGTGTCCAACCATCAGTAGACCTACACGCACAAACACAAAGATCTTTCCATGTGGGCACAAACACATTCATTGCATTAATTCACTCAGACAGAATGAATAACACCCACACACAAACACACCCACGTCCACCCATGTATTTCTGGAGCCAACAAATGAGTGTCTGACACCCGAGGGACGCTCAAAGCACTGCGGCAAAATTCAAACCCTCAAGTGACACATCATTCAAACTCCCACAGAGGGGGATGGTAGTTCACACTGAAGTTTAATGGGCAGGTGAGATAAAAAAAAAATACACAGGTAAATTCATAGATATCTCTACAGGACAAGATCAGACTGAATTGTTTAAATCATCCGATGTATCTAAAGCACCATATTGTAATTGCTACAAGGTTTTAGACATCAACTGGCCTATCATAGCATGCACATTCAGTCACCATAGCAAAAACACACATATTATTTACTGGTTTTGTTTTACAGTTTTGAAGTATTGCTATTGATCAATCTACATAGTAATAATAATGATAATTTAAACAATTTTCTGTTGTTTGATACCAGAAATTAGATAGAAGAACAGTTTAACATGGAAAGAAAATTAATAAAGACATTAGTCATTTTATTTTAAAGATCATTGAAAAAATATGTTACAAAAAATGTATACAAATTAGGTTGTGATTCTATAAATCCAAGTCATTTTTCTTCCTTCAGGCTCATTCAGTTAAGAGACCAGTCAGATATTCCCATTACTGTAACATGTCTTCAGAGACAAGGAGTCTTGAAGCCTTTGATGTGTGTAAGATTTAAATGATTGCCCTAAATTCATTTAATGATTTTTGAATACATTTTACTTACAATTATGATCAACCCTTTTAATTTACTTTATTGTTTTACTTTAATGTTTCTTGATAAAGTGTTGTTTTGATAGTTGCATTGACCCTTAGTAACCCATTTTATTTAATTATTTTCTGAAAAGAGACTTGGGAGTGCATACACTTACATATAGTTACAATGTATGTGAACAAACCTGATAAAGAGCCATTTTATGTTAAAAGCTAGAAGATCTGATTACTGACATGAAACGATTTATTTTTGAGTTAGACTTACAAAAACTACATATTTAAACATTAGATAGACAGATAGATAGGTAGACAGACAGACAGACAGACAGACAGATAGACAGACAGACAGACAGACAGACAGATAGATAGATAGATAGATAGATAGATAGATAGAGTGTACGAGTTCAGCCGTTTTCCTGTAATCACAGTGTACTGTTCATATCGATTATTTCTGTTTCCGAATTAGTTTATTATTCTGAAGTATTGACAGAGGACAAGCGCAAACCACTCTCTAGTTGTTCTTGCATTTGTGGGTAGACTGGCCTTTGGACATATTTGCTGGATCACCAAGTAACGGGATATATGTGTCACTCTGCGACGCGCTCACAGCAGCGCTATCCCACACCGAGCTGCTGCCAGCCGAAGCCGTTCTTCCAGCCTCCGGACACGCCTGCGCTTCCTCCTTCGCGCGTAACGCCATGAGTTCGATCTCATGCTTGGCAGCGGTTTCTAGCACACGCTGCTTACTGTAAACAATGACGAAGTTGTTAATAATCGGGTGGATTGGCAACGCTATAGCTATTACGCCACACAGAAAACTGACAGCGGCGTTACACCTGCCCAGGGTTGTTTTAGGATAGATGTCCCCATAACCCACAGTGGTCATAGTAATGATAGCCCACCAGAAGGACTGTGGGATGCTGGTGAACATGGTCTCCGGGTGGCTCTGCTCCAATGTGTACCCCAGCGCGGAAAACAGGAAAATCCCCACGCTCATGTACATGAGCAGCAGACCCAGCTCTTTCAAGCTGCTTTTGAGTGCGAACGTAAGAGTTTGCAGACCTGCTGAATGGCGCGCAAGTTTGAAAATGCGCGCTATGCGCATGATGCGTAACGCCTGCACCGCCTGCTGGACGTTGGCGAGCTCCATGATAGCAGAACCCAAATGCGTAAGAATCAACACCACGTAGAATGGCATGATGGCTAGAAAGTCTATTATATTCATGAAGGAAAACACAAAGCGCAGCTGGTTCGAAGAGGACAGGAAACGCAAAATGTATTCCACTGTGAACCAGATGATGCAAGCCGTCTCGATGGACTCAAGGGTCGGGTGTTCCACGAGGTTACCCTGGGCATCTTCCACTTGCAGCTCCGGGATGGTTCCCACGCACATGACCACAGAGGAGAGCAAGATAAACGCGAAAGACACCACTGCGATTACGCGCGCGGCTAAAGATGACTCTGGTTTCTCCATGAGTTTCCACAGGAACGCTTGAAACCTCTGGCCTCTAGTCACCGTCGCATCATCCTCCAGGTCATCCAGGATGGTCTTGACCTTCTCTGCTATTTCTGCCAGCTCGGTTTGCACCTCATTTAAACTAATTATACAGCATTCGTCCAGATAATCCGCGTCGATCCCCCAATAGTCCATCTCTCTCATGAAGCACATGGGACAGATTCCTCGCTTCATATGAATCTCTCCGTAGTAATATAGCTCGAGGATGCATTTGAAGGCCTCTGGGTCTCTGTCGAAGTAAAACTCTCGCTTTAAGTCATCATAGTCATCACAGAGCGCGCAGAGATCTTCTTGTGTGGAACCCGTGGCTCGGTTCAACAGCTCCGCCAAACGCGTCTCGGGATATCGGTTCAGCACGCCCCCATAGAGAATGTGCTTGACACCACCAATATTCACAGCAATCTCCGTCTCCTCACTCGCCTCTGAGCCGTTACAGTCCGCGTAACGAGTCCTCGGGAACTCCCACATGCCAGCTGAAACAATTCAGAGTTTTAAACAAAAACAAAATAGGAATCATTTCTAATCTAGAGGACCATAGGTTATAAAAAGCAACATGTCCACGACTAGTAGCTAGGCTACATAAATATTAGGAGAGACCGGGGCTAGAAACTCCCACATAATTTCCACATAATCTGCTTCCTTTTTGCCGGAAAAAAAGAGACTACGTTCCTTGAACACATGCTGACCTTTTGTGACAACATTTGCCAACAGAAGCGCACAATGGGGTAAGTTGTCAGTCACAATGAAAAATGCTATTGTAAATCCTGGGACAACAAAAGCGTAAAAGGAGACTTAAATATTATATCATTGTGTGGACAAAAATATTGTAAGTAATAGGCTATTTAATTTATAACATTTCAAATGTAGCCTATGTGACAACTTGGCCATATATGACGTTTGAAAAATAGCCTGCTTTTTTTTCTTGAGGGCAGATTTATACAGACATGATATTAACATTTTAATAAAAATTCAAATTTACGTTTTGATTTTTGCGCCAACATATGTGACCCAAGACCACGAAACCAGTCATAAGGGTCAATTTTCCAAAATTGAGATATATACATCATCTGAAAGCTAAATAAATAAACTTTCCAGTGATGTATGGTTTGTTAGGATAGGACAATATTTTGCTGAGATACAACCATTTGAAAATCTGGAATCTGAGGGTGCAAAAAAAAAATCCAAATATTGAGAAAATTGCCTTTAAAGTTGTCCAAATGAAGTTCTTAGCAATGCATATCGCTAATCAACAATTACGTTTTGATATATTTACAGTAGGATATTTACAAAATATCTTCATGGAACATGATCTTTACTTAATATCCTAATGATTTTTGGCATAAAAGAAAAATCAATAATTTTGATCCCTACAATGTAATTTTGACTATTGTTACAAATATACTCCAGCGACTGGTTTTGTGGTCCAGGGTCACATATAGCCTAAACCATTGCTAAGACTAGTTACTGAGATACAGCCCTTAACATCTTCCCCATGTGAAAGCTGTTTCTTCTTTTCTATTTGTAAATGAGCAAGAAAGAGGACAAAACTCCTTTTGCTCGCTTTAAGATGAAAGAGGTTTTATTTAATATATTGAAAAATCATTTTTACCTAAGAATTCAATACATTAGGCTATTCAAACACTAGCTTAAGTCGTGTTCGCATTAATAAAGTCGAGTGCTCCATGTTATAAATAATGTTCTAATGCAAATGGTCAATTGTGATTAAAAAAACAAACAAACTTACATGTTTGGATCAAAACCTGTGAAGAAAGTCTTAAAAAGCGTCTGACTTCAGCTGCATGATGCCTGCGTGTAGAGCAGAATAAATCCGAAAGAGCGCAACATGAGTAAAGACGGGTGACAGGAGCAGTGTGTGTGTGTGTGTGTGTGTGTAGGGATGGAGCAAGCGTGATGGGAGGGGTGAAGCGTCATAAATTGTTTTCGGATTGAAGGACCAGGGACAGGCTGCAACTCATGTAGTCATAAAACATATACTCTCTTACTGTGGTTATATTGATAGGGGTACATTTAAAAATATAGACTTACGACATCTCATGGCACTCACACTTTCTTAAACTTTTTATACTCATACAGTTTTTTAAGCCTATTATTTTAATTATAGAAATGTTTCGAATGTAAAATTCGACCAAACGTAAGCTTTTCTTTTGTAAACCACTGGTTTCTCCACTCAGTACAACTAAATGCACACTAGAAAGCACTTTAGTTAGTTATTCTTGTCGTTTGTGTCAAACAGCAGTCGTCCAATGGTGTATTAGCACGCAGCAGCTCAATTTTGTGTTGAAATATCTCGCTCTAGTGTTGAAAAGTGGGAACTGCAGGGCAACAAGTTGTGCCATGTGATCAAACTGGAATACCCTGACTCTCTTTTGTCGTCCACACGATGCTTGTATGTTTATCTTTATCAGTCCATTTTAAATACAAATATTTTCTCACTATTTAAAGTGTCGATAATGTTTATTTCATCCCAATAACTTCAACATAAAATTTCAAGCAGTGTTGGAATATTTATTTTTTAGTCATACCGATTACAAATAAATTACTATTTGGTATTAAAATAATCACATTATAATGATTTTACATTTTAAAATATATGAGTTTTGATTATTGGCATGAAATAATTTTTTTTTTTTCATTTTTAATGCTCTGAGCCGGCAGCGTTATTCACTGAAAGAGATGGATCACAATAGTCACTGGATAGATAGATAGATAGATAGATAGATAGATAGATAGATAGATAGATAGATAGATAGAGTACAAATGACCGTAGGAGCAATAGATGTTATTGATTGGTTTTATTTCCTATGTATTTTATTATTTTGAAGTTGATGAATCACTCTCTAGTTGGTCTTGCATTTGTAGACAGTTGGTCTTTGGACGCATTTGCTGTATCAGTAACGGGACATACAGGTCACTTTGTTATGTGGACACGCCAGCACTATACCATGCCTAGCTGTTGCCAACCGAAGCCTGTGATGGCATTTTTGTAGCCTGCGAACACTCCTGCGCTTCATCCTTCATGTGTAATGCCATGAGTGCAATCTCATGCTTTGCAGAGGTTTCTAGCACACGCTGCTTATTGTAAACCATGATGAAGTTGTGAATGATCAGGTGTATTGGTAAGGCGATAGCTACGATTCCACACAGGAAACTTGCAGCGGCATTACACCTGCCCAGCGTTGTTTTAGGATAGATGTCTCCATAACCCACAGTGGTCATGGCAATGATACCCCACCAGAGGGACTGTGGGATGCTGGTGAACTTGGTTTCCGGGTGGCTCTGGTCCAATGTGTACCCCAGTGCAGAGAACAAGAAAATTCCCACAGTCATATACATGAGCATCAGACCCAGCTCTCTCAAGCTACTTTTGAGCACCATGGTGAGAGCTTGCAGACCTGCTGAGTGGCGTGTGAGTTTGAAAATGCGCGTAATGCGCAAAATGCGCACCGCCTGCACTGCCTGTTGCACATTAGCCAGCTTCATCTGAGCAGCACCCAGAATCAACACTAAATAGAATGGCATGATGGCTAGAAAGTCTACTATATTCATGAAGGAAAACACAAAGCACAGTTTGTTCGAAGAGGACACGAAGCGCAAAATGTATTCCACTGTGAACCAGATGATGCAAGCCATCTCGATGGACTCAAGGGTCGGGTGTTCCACGAGGTTACCCTGGGCATCTTTCACTTGCAGCTCCGGGATGGTTCCCACGCACATGACCACAGAGGAGAGCAAGATGAACACGAAAGACACCACTGCGATTACGCGCGCGGCTAAAGATGACTCTGGTTTCTCCATGAGTTTCCACAGGAACGCTTGACACCTCTGGCCTCTAGTCACCGTCGCATCATCCTCCAGGTCATCCAGCATGGTCTTTACCATCTCTACTATTTCTGCCAGCTCGGTTTGCACCTCATTTAAACTAATTATACCGCATTCGTCCAGATACTTTACGTTGATACCCCAATAGTCCATCTCTCTTATGAAGCGCATGGGACAGATTCCTCGCTTAATATGAATCTCTCCGTAGTAATATAGCTCGAGGATGCATTTGAAGGCCTCTGGATCTCTGTCGAAGTAAAACTCTCGCTTTAAGTCATCATAGTCATCACAGAGCGCGCAGAGATCTTCTTGTGTGGAACCCGTGGCTCGGTTCAACAGCTCCGCCAAACGCGTCTCGGGATATCGGTTCAGCACGCCCCCATAGAGAATGTGCTTGGCACCACCGATATTCACAGCAATCTCCGTCTCCTCACTCGCCTCTGAGCCGTTACAGTCCGAGGAAGGAGTCCTTGGGAACTCCCACATGTCAACTGAAAATGAATGAATGAATGAATATATACAGGTGCATCTCAAAAAATTTTAATATCATGAAAAAATATTTTTCTTTTTGTAACATTTCAAAAAGAGAAACTTTCATATATTCTAGAATCATTACGTGTAAAGTATTTTTTTTTTTTTTTGATGATTAGAGCTTACAGCTCATGAAAGTCAAAAATCCAGTAGCCTATCACAAAATTAGTGCTGTCAAACTATTAATCACATCCAAAATAAAAGTTTTTTTTTTACATAATATATGTATGTGTAATGTGCATATTTGTTATGTATATATAAATACACACACATACAGTACAGCTCTTTTAGCACAAACTCCAGCACCAGTGAGGTGTGGCATGGAAGCGATCAGCCTGTGGCTCTGCTGAGGCACTATTGAGCCTTCAGCTCGTCTGTATTCTTGGATTGACTGTTTCTCATCTTTCTCTTGAAAATATCCCATAGATTCCATATGGGGTTCAGGTCAGGCATGTTGGCTGGCCAATCAAGCACAGTAATATCATGGTCAGCAAACCACTTGGAAGTGGTTTTGACACTGTGGGCAGGTGCTAAAGTCCTGCTGGAAAAGGAAATCAGCATCTGCATAAAGCTTGTCAGCAGATGGAAGCATAAAGTGCTCCAAAATCTCCTGGTAGACAGCTGCAGACTTGATAAAACACAATGGACCAACACCAGCAGATGTCACGGCACCCCAAATCATCACTGACTTCGGAAACTTCACACTGGACTTCAAGCTGCTTGGATTCTGTGCCGCTCCAGTCTTCCTCCAGACCTTGATTTCCAAATGAAATGCAAAATTGACTTTTATCTGAAAAGAGGACTTTGGACCACTGAGCAACAGCCTGTTTCTTTTCTCCTTAGCCCAGGTAAGATTCTTCTGACGTTGTTTCTGTTTCAGAAGACATAGTAGCGTAGTGACTCTTGATTCACTGGCTCCAGCTTCAGTCCACTTTTTGTGAAGCTCTCCCAAGTGTTTGAATCGGCTTTGCTTGACAGTATTCTCAAGCTTGCAGTCATCCCTGTGGCTCATACACCTTTCCCAACCCAATTTCTTCCTTCCAGTCAACTTTGCATTTAATATACTTTGATACAGCACTTTGTGAACAGCCACCCCTTTCAGTAATGACCCTGTGATTTACTCTCTTTGTGGAGGGTGTCAATGATTGTCTTCTGGACCATTGCCAAGTCAGCAGTCTTCTGATTGTGGTTTCAAAGAACAAGAGATACCCAGAATTTATACTGTAGGGATGGTCATTTCATGAAACTCCAATTTAAATATTCTAATATTTTGAGGTACTGGATTTTTGACTTTCATGAGCTGTAAGCTCTAATCATCAAAATTAAAATTAAAAAAACTTTTGAAATGTTTTACTTTACACGCAATGAATCTAGAATATATGAAAGTTTCACTTTTTGAAATAACTTACAAAAAATGAACTTTTTCATGATATTCTAATTTTTTTAGATGCACCTGTATATAGATAGATAGATAGATAGATAGATAGGACATTTAAAAAAACATGCCCTTGACTGATAAAAAAAATATAGAAGACCGGGGCTAGTTGTGCATCGGCGAATATTAATAAGGGTATGCATAATTTTTTGAGGTCAGTTTCCAGTGTTATTGCCCAGGATAGCTCTTGAAAGAATGCAATATTTGTCATAACAGACAAATATCAGAACATTTGTTTGGGCAAAACACTAATGAATAAACTAATTAACTTACTAATATATGTAACGTTTATATTAATATGTCTTATTGATCAATAAACGAAATATGTTTATCAATTAACTAATAATAAAATAATGTGACATCTTACTCAACCTCACATTATTAAACAATGCTTTTGTTCTGAAAGTGTTCCTTCAGTTTTTTGCTAAACCTGAATGTATGCTACTATTGTTTTAAAACAAAAAAACTGTGATTTAGTTTGAACACGTTCAGATTTAAGGGTCATTTGTTTGTGATAAAACTTACTTATGTTTGGACTGCAGTCTGTAAAGAAAGTCTTCAAAGTCTGCTCTTCATGCCACTGCTCGTCCATAGCTCTTCTGTGTAAATATGCGCTAAAACGGACGTCTTTGACCGTTGCGCTTGCATCTTTTGAAGTCGGGGACTCGGGAGATTCATTTAACATATAGCGGAAGATTGGGGGGAATTTATTTATTATCACCTTATGATCTCTTTTTTACACTCACACATATAAACGAATTATTTTTATATTGCGAATTATAAATATAAATAAGTGCAAAACAGACAACTAACTAGAAGTTATGCTTGTCGCAACATCCCCATCTAGTGTTGAAAAGTGGAAACTGCAGTGCTGTGTCACTGGAAAAAAACACACACAAAAAAAACCTGCCACAAACCATGCACTGCTTACAAGCTAAAAAAAAAAAGTATTCAGATTATTGTGTTGAAAATGGTTTATTTCGATCCCCATAATTTAACTTAAACTCGAAAATTTCAATTGCAGTCCTAAAATGCATGTTTATCATGATTTAGAACACAAATACAGATTTGTTCATCATTTTATTTTTCTAAAGTATATCACTTGTGGAACTGCCTCATCCTGGTGGGCTGCATCTCTGGCTCAGCACTGGCCTATCAGGAGAAATCAAGTTATATGATTTGAGAACAGCCAAACTGAACTTTAACATCAGGTAACACACTCAGTCAGTCACCTTGGAAGTTGTATAAAGATGCAGCAGCTGTCGGAGCTCAGTATTCTGTTGTTGAACATTCTGTGTATCTGCCAGAAGCTTAGCCCTTTCAGTCAGTACAGTACTGGGAATAAAACAGCATTGTTAATGTTAATTTCTCTAAGTCTAAATCAAGGTTTTAATTTGGGTGTAGTATGCTATAATTATTGACAACGAAATGCACACTTACTGATACTTGTTGAGAGCTGTATCTAGAGCACTCCAGAGCTTGAGTTTGGACTCTGGGATGACATTAGCTATGCTCTCCCAGTATACTGTATCTTCAGAGTCATCTCTCATATCCAACCCCAAAACACTGCTCTTCCGTGAGGCCTGAAGATCACTGGACATAACAACAAATAGTTGATTTTAGGGAATATGTATGACAGCAGAAACTTTTAGGTTTGAAATGCAAGTGCACTGACTGGGGTCTGCAGTATTGGGCGGTAAAATCTTTCAGAGCCACTAGTAGATCATTATGATGAATAAAGTCAGAGGGTTGGTTGTTGGTGGTTTCCTCTTCCTAATAAAAACACAAAAGAGAAATGCAACATATTTAATTTTGTTTCCAGAGTGGCATAGTGAGAGGTTGAGCTGTGATGGATATACCTTTACCTCCATCAGTTCCCTCTGCTCTCGGTCATGCTGTCTGTAATTCATTAAGAACTCAGCCATTTTTTGTACATCATTCTCATTCTCGATCCCTATTGCCTGTGTGCATACAAAAAAAAAAAAAGAAATCAACTGAGACATCAGACTTTCTGGTTCTTCAGTGGTTCTCAACCTTTTTGACTCCCAAGTTTCCCCTTTGTACAAGATAACATTCAAAGCCCCTTCTATCTAAGCTGGTATGTACCTCTGGAACTTCTGCTGAAATAAAAATTAAAATAAGATGTCTTATTGTACATCTTTACTTTAGAATTTATTTAGCATCTTAATTATGCCACTTTATTTAAACAATTTATAGACTTATTTGAGGCCCTTGTGTAAGTTTGCTGAGGCCACCTAGTTGATCCTGTCCCCCAGTTGAGAACCACAGGTCTAATTGTACTTACTGTGAAAATGCAATCTAGCTTTATAAGGGACTGCTCATTCTTCTCCAGATGAGACACCAGCTTCAGCAGTTTACTGTCTACGAGAAAACCCTGAAAAAAAGAGATAGAATAAGATATTGCAAGAGTTTGTAAATGAAAATGTGAAATGATAGAGCAGATATAATTTCATTGTCATACACAATGGTGATTTATCTATTAGGGGATTTTTGCTGTCTTCTAAGAGGATTTTGTAAAGAAAAACAATTGCTTTAACTATTTACAGGGTATCTGCAGGTTTTATGAAGGTAAAATTAAGTAAAGAGAACTTTTACTGTACCTTCTGATCACACGGCTAAAAAAAATATGTTCTTCTACAGCCTTTTTGTCTTTATTTAGTCTTGTTTTTCAGTGCAAATGTCTAGAGTTTCTTAAAATAAGATACATTTTATGTGAAGCAAAATTGACTTTGCACAAGAAATATAGGTCTAAACAACATTACACCTCTCTGGTTTTCATAATATGGACAAAATCGTTTAAACATTATAAAATATATTCTTTCGTGTTCCATAGAAGAATGAAAGTCATACAGGTTTGGAACAACATGAGAGACAGTAAACCCCTTTAACACCATAATAAGATCCTATATTCTAGGAGTATGATATATTATTTAATATACGTGAAAGATTTTCAAGAACAATTTCAAGATGTTCAATTTTTCAAGATTTCAAGCAGTTAAAAATATCTCAAACTAATGAATCAGCCACGATCACCCACTCACCAATTCATCACACAGTAGCTCCAGAATTCTCTTCACCGTTCTCCTGTTCACTCCACTACCAGTGCCCTCGAGACCCTCAGATTCCTCCACTGAATCTCCTCCTGTTTCCTCTTGCAGGGTATCTGCAGCTGCCTGTGAGGCCGTCCGCAGGGTCTTATGTTCGATCGGACCGGAGCGCTCCATGAAGGTGAGCAGAGGAGACACCCAAGCCAGACCCAGCTGCTGCTCGTGAATTATTCTGTCTGTCTCCAGCGCCCTGTGTGCCAGGGCCTTTACTTCACCTTCACTTATCAACCATATCTTCTCAAAACGCTCGGCATCCAGCGCTGCAAAGTGTCTGTCCAAATACACAAAAACAAGGTTTGTCCTGGGGCTGTCTGAATGTCTTTCTAGGTCATGATGAGAGTAAGTGCACTCACCTTGCTTTCTTCTGCATGTCTTTGTACTGTTGTTTGATGCGTGCGTAGTCATTTCTCAGTGATTGTTCCTCTGCTTTCGACTGCTTCTCCTGATTGGCGCATTTAGACTTTAGGTTGTTTAGAATATCTTGCATTCTGGAAAAAATCAGGTCAGTTCTAAATTTAAAATCACCAGGAATCATGACTGTTTTCCTGCAGTGGGGTGATTACTGATATTGTGAAATATTATAACAATATAAAATAACAATTTTCTATTTTTTACATTTTAAATTGTAATATATTCTTATGATGGCAAAGCTGAATTTTACCATTACCATTTACTATTACGCCAGGCTACATTGTCACATGATCCTTCAGAAATTATTTTAATTTGGTTATTAAGAAATATTTTGTATTATTATAATGTTGAAAACAGTCATTTTGATTGAATAAAAGTATTAATTTCTTTAAAAAAATCTGACCTTAAACTTTTAATGGTAGTGCACCCAGACTAATCTGTAAAAGTTATAATACCTTATAATTTTCCTCTTCAGTTGGGATTTTAAGATGGCGTTTTCTTCCTCTCTTTTCTTTAGCACCTCATATTTGTAATCAAGTTTTTCTTCATTCAGATGGCAGTTGAACTTCACCTCTTGTAACTTCTTTCTTAAATTCTACACACACACAGACACAAATACAGATTTTTATTTGTACCTATAGCACTACCGTCTCAAGCATATAATTACATAGAAGCAGTACGTACAGAGTTATTCTCATAATTAAGTCCATATCAAATTCACCTGTACTTCTGTATCCATTTTGATTTTGTCTATGTTGTATTCTTCAGCTTTCTGAACCCTCAGCTTCTGCAGAAAGTCCTCATGTTCCTCCAGGAGACTTAAACCCTGCAACATGTTCTTCAGCTGCAAAGAAAGATGCTGTTGTCAAAGTGGTTTCAAACATATTCACATGAAAATCGGTTTCAATCCAATGTGTGTTTTGAACTTGTGTGTTACTTTTTTTACATACTGTACCTCTTTCTCGCTTCGTTCCTTCCTCTGATGGTCCCATTTCTTCCTGTGTTTTGTTAGCAACGTTCTCCTCTCGTCATCAAATGAGTTCTTTAATGTTCACAGAAAATAAATGACAAAAAATAGTGTGCATTCATAGCTATGCCATTTTATAGTGTAGTTGCTCATTTCTTATGAAACCAAACATATAAGGAGAATATTATGAGGGTGGAATGATAATTGTATGTGGCCTCCAGCCTACAGGAGGCAGTACAACACCTCAATCTGCTTCAGGTCTTCTCGGTATGACTTTTTTAGACTTGAGATCTGTTCTTCCATCCTCTCAATTAGCAGGTCTATGTCTTTAGCCTGTTTTTTCAGGTCCTTCACATAGCGATCATCACTTGCCTTCAGCTCCTATACAAAAAACACTCTTATTTACCCTTGATTTGTAGTCTATATGTTTTTGCATGTATTTGTTGCAGACTGAAGTTCACCTGCTGTAGCTCACTGATCAGTTTATTCTTATCCGCTACAATCTGTTCACAGAGTTGTTGCTGGCTGTTCAGAGCATCTCTTAGATCCAGTGGGGTCTGTTTCATTTTGGCATCCGTCCATTTGCGAGTGATCTCTTCAAACTTTTCCTGGCTGGACTTGGCCTCGTTTTCCAGCTTATCTCTCCTTATAGAATCAAATTATACATTTTTAGTGTGAATACAAACTTTACAGAGATACAAAGACTTACAGTGACAGAGGGAAGTGTTTCATTGGATATACCTCAGTTGACATGTCTCCTCTAGCTCTGTTCTCCTGTCAGACTCTCTGGCATCTACAGCAACCTGAATGTTGGTCACCAACTCTAGACCATCACTTTGTAATTTTGTCATGTGCTGCAAAAAGGGCAGATAAAAGTGAAAATCCTGATCTACCTTACACACTATGTGCACAATATTCAATACTATAGTATTTCAAAACTACAGTATTTGCTTGTCTAATATTTCTTATCATAACATAACAATATAATATCAGTCTTGGCAAGGTTACTTTGGAAATGTAATAGGTTACATATTACAAGTTACTCTGTCTAAAATGTAACAAGTAGCATAACTATTTCAATTACTTTATTAATGTAACTAATTACATCTGATTACTTTTCTACATTTCTAATGTTTTCAACTGTTAATTATTTTCAAACATGTAAACCAGGCAGGGTTAACCTTACAGTATTATTCAACACTGATTACTGTCAGACTTTCAAAAGTCTTAATCACTTGAATTAATGTTATAATCATTTAATTTTAAATCGCAAACACAACAAAATGAGACTTACTTTGAGATCACTCTGAGGTTAAATACAGATTTAAAATCATAACAAGAAAATAGTTTAGTAGCTCAGATTCTGTTTTTGAAATCAGATCTTTGCATAGTTATGACAGGAAACACTAGCATCTAACAATGGCTTGGAAAAACTGTTAATCTTAATAAAAAAAAAGCATACACATAAACCCAAATAGGAAATAAAACAGATATCAAATATGTCATATTCTATGTCCTAAACTCCTGAAACATTTTTTATCTCATATTTTAGAGCAGTCACTGCAATTTATGAAAGAAATCAATTAAATCTACATGTGGTTTTGTGTGAAAAACTATTTAGATGTAACTTAATCGTTAACATTTTCATAAGTAACTGTAATTTAATTACACATTTGTTTCTCAGTAACTGTGACTGATTACAATTACATTTATTTTGTAATTTAGTTAACTTACATGTAACCAGTTACTCCCCGACACTGTATAATATAATATAATGTATAGGAATAAAAGCAAGACGTTACATTTGAAAAATATAATTAAATGCAGACGACTGACCCTTTTACATTTCTCCACTTCCTTCTGACTTTTCCGTATCTCTTCTTTAATATCCTCTTTTTCCTGGGAATCTTCGCCAAGCTCTTGACTGCAAAAAAATCAATAAAAAATCAATATGTAAGTATGTCATTGCGCGTATAAAAATCCAGAATAAGTTAATTCACCTAGCTAATGAAACAAGGTACCGAGCTACGTTAATGAGCTCGAGATGAATGTTTTACCGTGTTTTGGCCTCATTTCGTGCAGCTATGCGGAGGCGACGGACGGTAATTCTCTCCTCTGGGTTTTTAGACTCAACAGATGGTCCAGATTCATCTGCCTCTTCCCCTGCTAAAGGTTCGGGTTGCTGCATATTCAGTTGCGTTAATAAGCACTACTCCAAGAAATATAACACAGCGCGATGAACGAGAGAATTTTGTTTACAATAGCGTTGCTATGATACTGCGCAAGTGGCCGAGTGTTGGTACTGCAATATCATAGATCAGTGACAGCAAAACAGAGCCGTCCACATGCTGAAATGATATGATGAATGCATATATTTAAATATATTGTACAGTTATTATTATATATCATATAATATATATAATATAATATTATTGTATTTATGATTTATGAATATTTAATTCCGTTTTGTACATAAATTTATTTTAATATATGTATTTTAAATATATTTAACATATGTATAATATAATATATTTTAAATGCATATATTAAAATATGCATACAAAACTGAATTAAATATAATGTATATACCTATATAAATACATACATATAAAATGGTAATAATAATAACAAAATACATGTTTTATGGAATATGTTTGAATGTAATTTGGCAAATATAGGCTATTGTATTTTTAATATGTTTAAAAATATTTTAGATAGAATCAAATAAGTATATGCCACATAAAAAATATATATTTTGTCATGGGGAAAACAAGAACAAACAGTAAGAATTGCAGGGACATAAATCAGCAAAAAGTACTACATGTCTTAGCAGCAGCAGCTGTGATGTTTGTGTAACAAGCTGAATGTGGCGATAATTTAGGCAAGCTGTCTTTACGGCTTTCTCTCTGTGTCTCTCTTTTTTTGTTCGCAGTCTCCGATTCCTGATAGCTTTTAGTTTGTGTCTAGCTTTACTTGTGCACCTGAGTGTGCCATCAAATTAAAAGACTATGCATGAGACTTTAACCTGATTCTTTGTTTCATAGCTGCAAGCTTAATTCTCTTGCTCTACAAATTAACATTTTGCTCATCCATTAAATCTGTTTTGCCAGATTTTTCTGGAGCTCTTTTAAGTATTAGCCTCTAAAGTGAGAAGACCGCAGAATAAGTAGTCACACAGTCTGTGGCTAAAGTACTTGTGTTGGCATGGTAATCACTTTAGGGATTTTAGTGGCTTAACTTTTAGCAAGGTGCACTTTTACCTTTGCTTGACTGATCGGCATTATGAGCAGAAGATACTGTACATCAATCAACCAAAGTTCTCCTGTCTTTCGGTGTAACGTGTATTTGTGTGTGTGCATCCAGGCATGTTTTTAGGGATGCGTTTCACTTTAATAAAGAGGATTACCATCTAGAAAATAAAAGAATGGCCTTTGGATTAGTGGTTTTCACAACCCAAAAAATGGGTTGAAGGTCTGTCTCAGGCAATGGAGATAAACAATACTCAGTACAATGCAACTAATTTGAGGGGAGGAGAAAACACTTTTCATGTAGTTGTTGTTGTTGAGGATAATGATAACAAAGGTGGTTGAGTCATTCAATCAAACTCTACGTATTTGTTTTTGGCATGAATGCATCTGTCACTTTGTAATATGGCTGATATATTAATAAAATATTTAGCTATTACATGTTGGATGGGCAATTACAATTATACCATGTTTTTCTTTTCTTTTCTTTTTAGGAGTTTTAGATTTAGTTAAAAAAAACAATACAGATATTGGATTGACACTTGATGTTCACTGCAAAATCAATAACCTAAGCCAAAATCTGCTAAAAACCACTGATGTCTATATAGAAAAGAAAAAAAGAGAGAGAGATTAGCAGGGAGCAGGAGAAAGAGGTGAGACAAGGAGGGGATTAAACAAACTGGATTTGTTTAAAACAGACACTATTAGACCTAGACGCGACGGAGGATTTCAGTCTGTGATTGCCCGTGTTTGAATCCTTTTTCCTCTTGTTTCTTTTAGTAATATTATACAAACCCAAAGTGCAAAAATCAACAGAACAGTATGACGCAGCTGCAGGAGAATTTGGAGTCTCTGATGAGGAGTATGGAGGTCCTGCTGAGGGAGGTGGAGCAGCTACGTGGGCACTGTGGCCATTACAACCTGGAGCTGAGTCGCCACATCATGGAGCTCCGCCTGGAGAACAGAATACTGACTGACAAATACAACGGCCTTGACAAGGAGCTACAGGAGGCTTTGGAGACCATCGAGGACCTCCAAGACACCAAATACGCTTTGGATGCCAAAGAAAGGCAAGCTGAAAAGCTCAACCGACAGCTCTGATAAAACTACAGGAGCCACAGTTTTTACACTTTTTTAAGGGTAATCAACATACGAATGACTTGCTTAAAGTTGTCTCTGCATATTAAGATGAGATACAAGGAAAGATGTTTACATCCAGAAAATTACATGCCTGAAATTTTATTGAACTCCCTTACAAAATGTTATAGGCCTAAACAATGCACCCTGTTGATCCAAGTTCATTGTCTCCATAAGTAGTATACGTGGTGTCTGGATCTTAGTTGCTGGGGTGGAAGTGAAGCCAATCCTGTAAGTAAAGTTGGCACAGTGAGTCTGCATTCTCCTTCACAAAGACAGCTACCATCTGTCATTTTGGTTGGTGAAAAGTGACAGGCACTAAAATAGCAGCTTAGAGGATTGAGTGTCACAAAGCACTTCCACCCCAATGATTTAATACTATATGTTTAGTGGCACTAAGAGGAACATCTGTGGTTAGAACATTGAAAACAGCCTCACTGTGAGGTCTGTTGCACAATACACACTTATGCTTATATAATAATGTTCTCTCTCTCCTTTTAAAAAATATTTTGGGCTTCTGGCCCCATTAAAGGAATATTTCACCCAAAAATGAACATTTGCTGAAACTGTACTGGCCCTCAGGTCATCCCAGATGTAGATGCATTTATTTCTTTTTTGGAACCAATGTGGAGAAATGTAGCAGTACATCACTTGTTGGATCCACTGCAGTGAATGGGTGCCGTCAGAATGAGAGATCAAACGGCTGATAAAATAATCCACAAGTAATCCGTATGACTCCAGTATGTCAGTTAATGTTGTTCTCAAAGCTGCATGTTTGTAGAGACAAAACAAATTGTCTTTTTTTCTTGGGGTTCTTTAATAGTCAAACTGTATCTTTCTGTTAAACTGATTTGAAAAATGCATTGTGAAAAATGCTATATAAACTTGACCTTTGACCTTTCTTCTAGA
Organism: Barbus barbus; assembly: GCF_936440315.1. NCBI lineage: Eukaryota > Metazoa > Chordata > Actinopteri > Cypriniformes > Cyprinidae > Barbus > Barbus barbus. The sequence continues at coordinate 20,505,311 of NC_136752.1, read as the reverse complement.
AGACTGCAAAATGATTGAATGAAGATTTAAATTACACCAAAATGTCTAAATAAACATGTTGTGTAGAACTCAATCTGTTTTTAATTTTTACCAAACGGTAATCAATAATTAAGTGTGATTAAGGTTTTAAACTAAATAAAATTTGTGCAGTAGTCACTGATTCATTTCCGTTTTATCATGATAAGATTCCTGCACGGTATTCTCCCAAGAGGGGTTAATTGTAACCTGAGATGAGTAGTGTGTATTGGTAAGTTTGTGTATGTGTGCACAAAGGGAGAGCTATTCAGTCCTGAGTGAATGGACATCTGTGTCACAACTTTCTCGCTGTGACTGGGTGAACTTGGGATATTCGAAGTAACACACTGAGAAGGTAAGTGACCATTCATCATAGAAGTCTGAATAATTTGTGGTCAGCAAAAATGTAGAAATGTATTAAAATAATGTATGATTTGTATCTTGAAGATGATGCTCCACTCTCTTCTCGGGATTCTGGGCTTGATCTCTGCAGTTCTCTGTGTGAGTAACACAAAAATGGAACACGTGCATAAAATGAGTATACATGATTGAAGAAATGACTACTATAGTTAGATTTTAGATCTTTTAGTAAATCAGTCATCTGTGTTCACACCTGTGAGGCAAATCCCCATGGATGTTTAAGTGATTAATGGAAAATGGTTTTGTCTATGATTGAAATTTTTCCCCACTATGATAGATATTGTGTTGGGTTGTAGGTGAGGCAGCCGTCAAATGATTACTGGGGTGAATATGGCCCGTACGGAGCCTGCAGCCGCACCTGTGGCACTGGAGTAGCAGTGAGAACCAGGGTCTGCAACACTATGAGGTGGGTGAATGTGTGTGTTTAGTACATTTGAAACATTTTCTTTGTAAGAACCCTTTTCTTCATAACTCAACCTCTATTTTTCATTATTAAGGACGGACGGTGGGCACAATTGCGTTGGACCATCTAAATCCTACAAACTCTGTAACACACAGGTAAACAACTTAACACCCCCAAAAATACTTAAACAATGTTTTTTTTAACAACTCTATAATTTTTGTCCTCTATAAAGGAATGCCCTGTTGGATCTAGAGATTTCCGTGAAGAACAGTGTTCTCATTTTGACCGAATGGAGTTCCAGGGAAAACATTACACATGGCAGCCTTACTATGGAGGTGGAAAATTACACAAAGCATTGACTAAATAACATTTTATTGATGATGCAGCTTTTATATGAGGAACTAAATATGTTTTGTAAGTTTGTGTTTTTGAGCTGCAGCAGCTACTATTTGTAAGGTAGGAGGCTGAATTAAAAATGCATACATTTTATTTCATATATTTATTTATTATTTATTTAATATATTAAAGCTTGATTTCAGAGAATATATCTTGAATGAATTTATCTCATCTCATCCGATTGCCATTTTCTTGTTTTAATAATAAACCTCATTAAATTTGGTTATATTCACTCATAAATATTTGAATTTTGTTTTGTCTTTTATAAAATAATCTGTTTTTAAGGATTTTCAGACATTTTTTAAATGAAAAACATAAAAATACTTGCTGATAAAAAAAAAATGATTTGTTGTTTAAAAGATTATTTCACAGCGGCTTAAATTGGAGCTTTATTTTCTTAAATGACAACGAGTGAAAGACTTTTGTGCAGAAATTAAGTGTTTAACATGTCATTTAGATTTAATCAGTGGTTAAGTTAGAAAATTCTGGAAGCTTTCACATGTTTTTGTGGCCAAAAACCTTCCTCAGGCAATTCAGTGCACTGGTGTACCAAGATGAGGCTCTTTATATAATCACATGACCTGTTGTGTTTTGGCCCAGCTTCAAACCCATGTGAGCTGGTGTGTGTGCCCAGAGGAGAGAACTTCTACTACCGTCACAGACCCGCTGTGCTGGACGGCACACCGTGCTATGTGGGCCGCAGAGACATCTGTGTGGAGGGAGTCTGCAGAGTATGTGTACACTGACTACAGCACAAAACCACACACACAAACAGGTCATTCTAACACCGTTATCTTTGCTGAAAGGCGGTGAGCCATGGGGAGATTGTGGGTTTTGAGGATCACTCTCTTCCTGTCACCTCTAGACATGGCACTGGAGCTGCTGCCCATCTGAACACCTACAGGTAATTTATGTACAATTTTATGCATGTGTGATATGTGTATGCATGTATAATGAAAAATATGTATATGTGTATGCTTGCATACATAGATAGATACTTCTGTTTATACAGTTTTTTTCATGGCTCTCTGTTGTTTTTGTTTATTATATTATATTACAGACTGTCCATCTGTGAATTTTTCTGTCACTTTCTGCAGGTGACACTCAATGTCAGTAGGGGCAATAAGTGACTGTCTTTATGAGTATCAACCGATTGTTTTAAAATGCTGATTCAGTCTAGCATAGGTCTCTGGAGGACAGTAAAATGGGAGCTTCCAGATTGGTGGGCAAGAGCACAATGGAGGGCCGTTTTCGACTGCGTTACCTGATTTGCTCATGTCACAGTGACAGTTGTGTTTAGGAGCGCGGTCAAGTAAGGGTGTCATTTTCATTGCAATATTTTAGAAACACCCACCAGTGTGAAAACGTCCACTTTTGTTCCTCAGAGACCTCATTATTTGATTCAGTCAGGAACAAAACAAGTATCAATCAACCGATTTGTTCCAAAATTCTGATTCATTCAAGTTAACAAATTAGGGCTGTCAAATCGATTAATCACGATTAATTGCAACCAAAATAAAACTGTATTTTTCATATGAAAAAACACAGTTTTATTTTGGTTGCAATTAATCGTGATTAATCGATTTGACAGCCCTAATCTGTATATATACACACACACGTTCATGTATATATTTAAGAAATATATGTAATATATTTACATTTATATATAATATAAATCATGCATAAATATGAATATATATGCATTTAAATATTTATTTAAGATATACATATATGTGCATTTATATATACATACAAATATTTACAGTACACACACATATAGTATATTATGTAAACACAAACTTTTTTTTGATGCAATTAATCGATTCAACAGCCCTAAAACAAATATAAAGTGCTTCAAAATTAAAATTAAGTGTGACTGATTGTGTTTGTAGGTACACATACAGCACCTTTTCAGAGTGTTCACTTCACTGTGGTGGAGGAGTGCAGACACGTAGTGTGTACTGTATTACTGAGAGAACATCAGCAATGGTCGATGAGTCTCACTGCACTGCACAAGGCCTCAGGAAACCTGCTTCCCAGAAGGCCTGCAATGAGCACCCCTGTGCCGAGTACAGTGCCGGTCCCTTTGGTGATGTATGTAGTTAATTAATATCGACACATGCTCTCACACATGTGTTGCTCTGTTATTTCTAACTTTGATTGCTGTTCTATTCTCTTGTTTCCTCCAGTGTTCTGTGACGTGTGGTGAGGGACAGCAGACACGAGAGGTGTTCTGTGTCGGGGGCAGAGGAGAGCGCATCCCTGAGCACCACTGTAGGGGTCTCACACGTCCACATGATGTCAGATCCTGTCAGAGGCCAGCTTGCTACCAAGTTTTTAGATACTATATCAATGACTTCAGCCTGGTGAGAGAAGGAAGGAGAGGAAGAGCGTAAAGGAGAAATCCGATCAGGTTTAAGCATATACCTCTCTCCCTGTCTCCTTCAGTGTTCTCGTAGCTGTGGAACTGGTACTCGCGAGCGCAGAGTGGTTTGCATGGATTTGGATCGCAATCAATATCCAAATGAAAGATGTTCTGCTTTCTCCAGACCTCATGCTGTGGAGAATTGCAACACACAGCCCTGCCCTGGTGAACAAAGTGAGTTTTTTCATGGTCAATAACTGTATTTGTATACACGTTTTTGAAAGAAGAATTTATGTTTTGTTATATGCTCACCAAGGCTGTCTTTGTCTGGTCAAAAATACAGTGAAAACTGTTTTGTTGTGTTATATTATTACAATTTAAAATAACATTTTTTTCTGTTTTAATGTATTTAGGGGTTTTAGCACATAGCGCTGAAACCCTATTGTAACTGTTAAGATTCTCAAAGATCACCATTCTGGAATAAAAGTGATTGGGCAGACCAAACTGTATAGCATAGAGACCTGAAACTTTGAGAGATGGTAGTACCCGTCCCATCTAAAAAGTCACCAAGGCTTGCCCCAATCGGCCTGATGGCGGTGCTACAACAATCAAATAATCAATCAAAGTACAAAATCGCTCATAACTTTTAAGACGCTTGTCTTATATCATTGGAATCCTGGAAACAAAACGCACATGATGGATTGGAAAGCCACAGAAAAACCTAGATTTTTCGCTCGATCGGAACCAAACCAGTGCTGAAAAATTCTCTAGAGAGTGAATATCAATAATTAAAAAAAAACTTGAGTTTTCGACTCACCGTCGCAGAGGGATGCCAAAACATTTGAAAAATGCAGAGGCCACTTTTCATAAAACATCTATACATTTTTAACAGAATTAGATATTGACACCAAAGTCGATACGCACATCTAAGACCTCAATCTGATGTGTATCTGGCCACTGTGTGGTGCTATAACAAGGCAAAAACATAAAAATGGCTATAACTATGCATCCGTTTGTCCGACTGACTTGAAAATTCACATGCAGGGGCTACTGGGTCTGTGCTCAAATTGCCACGGCTGTCTCTGGGCACGTTTGTGTATCTTGAAAAATATGGCCGCCATCGGCCAATGAATTTCGAGCACCTATTAGACGGGGTTAACAGAAGCCAATCAGAATGAGACTTGGTGGGCCTGTTTGACTCACGGCCCACCAAGGTTTTTTTTTTTTTGCTGAACCTCAAGAAAACCACTGCAGTACAATTCTCTGGACTCACTTTATCAATAATTATCAAAATAATGTTGAACTTTACCCTTTGGATAGCTATAATGGGGTCATTTAGAAAGGGTGGTAGTCAAGTGCATGCAAAAGCCTATATCGCCAAAACGAAAACTCAGAACTTCACAAAAATAGGCGAGCACATGTGGCATATGATTCTAAACAAGCATACAAACTTTTATGGAGATCAGACCATAGCTGGCACTATAACTGTTAAAAAGCTTTAAAAACCATGTATTTTACTTTGTACTTTTCATACATTGCCTGTATTGGCTGTAACTGGTCTTGTCCATCTATGATCTAAGTGGTTACATGCTTGCTAAATAAAACATAACTCCTTTTTACACATGTGCTTAAAAGCCTTAAAGCGCTTGAAGCTATTACTTTAATATGTAGTTTATTCAGCAAAGCTAAATTTTCACCAGACATTAGTCTTGAAGGGAATCATCATATTTGACAGACTGTGGCATAGAAAGTCTAAGACGCGCCATACTACGAGACTCATACTGTATTTGTGTTACTTTGCTTTAGTGGTGCCCAGCGTGCAGGACCCCAATGGTTATGAAAACTCCTTGCGTGGATTTGTACCTCATACCCATGATGCAACCTCAGGTTAAAAAGCTGTCACAAAAATGTAGATGATTTGGAAGCAGTTTTAAATTTCTGTATCCATTTCTCGTGCTTATTTTTATTGTACATTTGCTCTGTTAACAGTTCACAGCCCAAGCGATCCATACCCCTCAGTGACTGGGCCGCACTGTGCCCAGTCATATTATGGCTGCTGTTTGGATGGCCACACTGCTGCCTCAGGGCCTCGTGGGGAAGGCTGTGCTCACGATGACTGTCATAGGTCCAGGTACATACATATTGTCAAATCAGATACACTTTGATCACTGAAAAGACCATAAATAATAAATAAAATTAAATATAAATAAAATATTATTAATAATAATATTTATCATATCAATTAAAAATACATAATAATAATGTCCAATTTTTTTATAATGTCCAATATATTTGATCCATTCAACATAATGTAAACTTCACAACCTATAAACTGACCATTCATATTCTATTTCACTCCATTATCTATGTTGCGTGTATCTGTTTGTTGATAGATATGGCTGCTGCCTTGATGGAGTAACAGCTGCTAATGGTTTTGGAAGAGCAGGATGTCCTGATTACCCCTATAGAGTAAAACAGCTCATTGATTTTCTCTCTCAGTATTCATCTATCATCATATAACTTTATTATTTGTATGAACACTCTTTCCAACACATTATCTCTTTTGTTTTCAGGATTATAGTCCAGTCCTTAACCCCTCTACTAGTATGTGCTCTTTGGCACGAGATGTTGGGTCCTGTTATGAATGGACATCTCGTTTCTACTTTGATTCTTCCTCTGGCTCTTGCTCACAATTCTGGTTTGGTGGTTGCGAAGGGAATGGCAATAACTTTGTCTCCAAGGAGGAATGTGAGCGGTCATGTAAGACTTCTGCCAGAAGCCTTGCCCCAAGAGAACCAACATCCAGGAGAGGGATCAACGGGGTCAGAGGTTATAGAATGAGATCCCGTGCATAAAGGGGTTAAAAGAAGGGTCTCTGAAATCCCACAAGAAACAAATCCAGCTCACATACATGTAGACAAAACAGTTTATTCAAGGTACACGCAGTCATGTACTCTGATATTAAAGACATCTTGGGTTTAAAATGTTTTAATGAGGAAAAGAATATTAATTGTTCCCTCAAGCATTTTATTGTACATTCAGAGAAACACATTAATTTTATAGTATTTGTCAAACATGACTGTATCAAAACATTTTCACACATTCCAGTCTCAAGATAAATCATGAAAATAAGATTGCTGTTGCTGAATTAAGCTAAAATAAACTTTCCTTTCTTCATTCTGTGTTTCTATATCTGTACACTTCATTTGTATACTTTGTGCACACTTTGTACTTCAGCTGTCTTGCTATGCCATTAAAGTGTTAACACAAACTAAGAACAATGATTCTTGATGATTTCACCTACAAATTTACCTAAATAAATCTCTTGTACAAAATGTTAGACAGTCTTGGAAGCAGTTTTAAAAAAATAGTTTATTCAACAAGAATAGTGCACATTAATAAGCATAACTATATATGTACCAGAGATAGCTTAAAAGGCTATTTTTCATCTGTAGTTCCTAAGAATGTTACAAAGTTACGCTAAAAAACAAATACAAAATTATTAAGTATGATATTAAAAAATAAAAAAAGCATAAGGCTGCACAGTACATTGGCTATATCCATCTAGCACAATTCAATTTGAAATTTTTGCAAAAAACAAACAAACGCAAAATATAGCTTTTAAGGGAACAAAATATAAGAATTTAACCAGTATTATTTGCTGATATTTACTAGTGCCGTAACATTTCCAGTCAAACTAAAATAAATAAATACACTTTAAAACTATACACAATCTCTGCAATTTTGTCATAAGACTTTAATTTTGAAAATGCAACGCGTCATCGCCACTACCGGAAGTGGATATTCGTTTTCTTTTCTGCATTTCTGATCTTTCTATAGCTGCTCTCCGTGATTAGCCGTTAGCGCCTACCACAGCCTTCATCGCCACGTTTAAATACCAGGACCAGAAATGGTAAGTATTTCACTGCTGTATTTTGTATTCTGGTGTATATTATATACGTTTGCCTAGTCAGGAAGTCGTGTTTCGTCGGCTGCACTGACACGTTCAAGAAATATTTAAGTGAGTGAACTCGCGCGGCTAGCAGCAATGTAGCGAGACAACGTCGAGTATTCACGAAATGAACGAGTTGTGAAGTCTGCTGGAATATTTCTAGACTCCCCTCTACAAATTTAAGCACTTAATATAAAGTATGATTTAAATTCATGTTTAAATTCACCCGTCGTAGTAAATGCATTTGTAAGACTGTTTTGTTTCGGGGGAAGGTTGGAGTTCAACAGCTGCTGTTTTCAGAGTCTGTTGTCAGAGATTCCGTTTGAACGTTTGAGTTATCTTTAAGTGTACTTTGTTCATATGCCAAACAGGGACGGCTGGATTGAATGTCAGATTAAGATGACATCCGTTTGAAAATATGTATGCTCTATTAATCTCACTGTTAGGAGTCGAAGCTGTGTTACTGGCAGTAGGGGGCTCCACATAATTGGGTCATATCTAGTGTATGTATTTGTATGTACAGTGTTTTTACGTCTTTTTGATCTCTAAAATGTGTACACAAGACAAAATGTATGTAGTATGTATTTAAACTTGTTTTTTCCTTCTGATTTTCAGTCTCACACAATTCTGCTGGTGCAGCCCACCAAGAGACCAGAAGGCAGAACATATGCAGACTATGAGTCTGTCAACGAATGCATGGAAGGTAGAATAGTTCTTTTGATTATAATGGCCAAGATTAATGTTATGAACAGTTCTAATGCGGAATTCTTTCTTTTCTTTCTGATAAAAGGAGTGTGTAAGATGTATGAAGAGCATCTGAAGAGGATGAACCCCAACAGTCCCTCCATCACATATGACATAAGCCAGTTATTTGACTTTGTGGATGATCTTGCTGACCTCAGCTGTCTTGTGTAAGTAAACTAACACAGCATCTCGTACAAGGGTACAAATGCTTTCAACAGTGTAGTAATTTTCCTATTCTCTGGACATTTAAACAGGTACAGGGCAGACACACAAACCTACCAGCCCTACAACAAAGACTGGATCAAAGAAAAGATCTACGTGCTGCTGAGGCGTCAAGCCCAGCAGGCGGGAAAATAAGGAGTATAAATGGCTGAATTATTTCTAATGCTAGTCCCCAACTCTATCAGAATTACGCTACATCACAGGACAAATAGATGAGCCAAGTGGTGAAGTGATGCCGCTTAGTTCAGATTTTGTTGAATGCATGTCTGTTCAGTCAGTACGTCAAAGCATAGAGTGAAAATATTTTGCATTTTAAATCGCATTTTTGTAACTGGAGTTAGGGACTTGGATATTTATCAGACTAAAGGGTAAGCATTGGGGAGGGAAAGGGTTCAGGATTTTTTTCAATCCCTCTCAATTGATGTTTTCTTGTTTTTTTTTTTAATTGTGGTTTAATTGTTCTTTAATTCAGTGAAGTAAAAAACATACACACATTTCAGATTATGGAGACGGTTCTGAGTCATTTTATATCCCAACTTTTGTCCTCGGTGCTGTTACAGATTTTGTTGGCCCTATCTGTTTTGTGTATGTTTCCAGTAGTCACCACTGGAAAATAAAATCTTCTCACACAAAGTTTTGATGTCAGTACCGTTTTTTTCTTTTAACATACACTGTTCAAAAGTTAGGTGTCAGTAAGATTTTTTTGAAAGAATTAAACGCTTGTATTCAGCACAGATGGATTAGCTTGATCTAAATTGACGGTGAAAACATTTGAAGTGTTACAAAAGAGTTCTATTTAAGATGCTGTTCTTTGCATCTTATTCATCAAAGAATACTGCAAAAATAGTATAGAAAAAGATTAAGCAGAGCTGTCTCCCCAATGATAATAGAAAACGTTTCTCGAGCAGCAAATCAGAATACTAGAATGATTTCTGAAGGATGGGACACTAAAGACTGGAGTAATGGCTGCTAAAAATTCAGCTTCATCACAGTAATTAATTACACCAGGTGTCATCAAACTTGATTCTGGAGGGCTGGTGTCCTACAGAGTTTTGCTCCAACTTGCCTCAACACACCTGCCTGTATACCTAGTAAGATCTTGATTAGCTGCTTCAGGTGTGTTTGATTAGGGTTGGAGCTAAACTCTGCAGGACACCGGCCCTCCAGGCCCGAACTTGGTGAACCTTAAATTACACCTTCAAGTGTATATATAAAAAAAAAAAAAATTGGAAAAAACCTGCTTGTGTTTGAAAACTTAAATAGATGCTTAAAAATTTTGTATCCTGACCATGACTAAAAATTAGATTTTAGTGAAAATTAGAACTCCAGAACACAACTCCTTTGTTAAAGAACATGGGGAAAGTTTCAGGCTAAAAGCAGCTGGTGTCTTCTGAAACAAATGCGAATAACATTATACAGTGCAGCATGACTGTCCAGTTTTTCAACTCTCAGTCAGAAGCACACTGTACTGTGGCATGAATGTCCTGTTTATCAACTGCACTGTTAATTGTTCAGATAAGAACTTGCTGAACAAATTCTTCTCTGAAATGCTCTACTTTTGTACCTGTACTACAAAATCATTTCTAAGTTCATGTTATTCCTAGGGCTTTCGTTATGATTTGTTAAAAATCTGATCAACATTTCTCTTGAAATAAAGTATTAAATTGCCTTAGCGGTAATTGTGTAATTACTGAGACTAGTAGGTTACTAGTACTTTTTGGACTGATATTTGTGATTATGTTTGGTGCTCATATTGGAAACCCCAAACAGTTTCTTTTTGTTCTGTGGGTTACATGATCCACTGAGTAGTTTCAATGTTATTGGAAACCACTTACCAGCTTGTGAGGAAGTGCATGCATTCTGTTTATGACAGTTACTGGGCAACTAAGGAAACAACTGAGGCTGAGCACAAAACTTTAAAGTACCAACAAACACAATAATACTAACTAGATAGAAGTGTAAGATAAAGCTGCAACAATTTTTGTAACAGATTTGGAATTTAACCCCAACTGGCATGGTCAGTCTAACTCGATCTGTGCTTCTCAGTGCAATTTCTGAATGGGAAACTGCAGTGTTTATCACACACACATTTGTGATTTTTATGGAAACTTTTTTTTTTTTATAAAAAGGAAGTGAAACCAATCCCTAAACCTAATCATCAATGGGGTGAAAGCAGATTGCATAAAAACATAAAATTTGATTGCACCAACTTGGCAAAACGTAAAATAGTAACCAACTGCCATGACTGCGTTGGTCCATCTATTTGTACCATAAAGTCATGACGTAACAGAAGAAGCAACAGATCTTTTATTCCATATTGTGATGTACATCAGCGTAAAAGACATTATCGGAAAAATGTAGGATGCGAATTGGTTCCATTAATCTGTTGCTGATTGGATGGAGGCAAAAATTAATGCAAGCATGAGGTCAGTTGTAAGAAAGGGGTGGGATTTAAGCAGAATAAATGATAGAAGTCGGTTGTTTCACTGGAAGATCAAATTATGACATTTTGATTAAAACTCATGAGGTTAAAATAAATAAATGAACAAACAAACACACAAATGAATGGATAAATAGTTCACAATAAGATCATTAGGGTGAATTTAGTAAACATAAGGTGAATTTTCATTTCATGCTGACTTTAACATTTCCAGATGATTTTGCAAATGATTGATGATCATTTCTGTTGACATGATAGATGGGAATATACTTTTAACAGAGGCTGAATTCAGAATCTCTCATCCTGCACACATAGAAACAACCCACAACCCACAACACACTAGCAACCACAACAAAGCCCTGGCGACACCAACACCTTAGCATTTGTGGTGGCGAGTTTTGCATGGACGAGCATCGCTAAACATGTAGCCATTTTTACAGTTACATAATATTTGAGCTGGTGGTGCAACCATGGCTGGTTGACCACACTGGACTTTGTTTACTTGGTTAACCCTGTTAAAGCTGAGACTGGACCGGTTGACCAGAGTAGGTACTTATAATGACTGGAATTAATGAAACTACAGTGTACTGTACTTTGTTCTCAGAGACAAAAACAACAGCACAACTCTACACATCTGCATTTCATTCAACAGAATGACAAAAACAGTATGAGGTTTATTCTTTTTACGCGTGCTCTAGCAGTCATTAGTTCACGGAGCTGCGCGTTTTCCGGCTTACTTTCACCCTCATTCATATTCCTCTCCATGTCCCTTTTTTTTCACCAGCAGTGAGTGCTTGGTGTTACGAAACACCAGTGTGTCTGCGCTGGTCATTTTGGCGCACTGTTTCTTTAAACTGTGGCGGCCCTGCGCCCGCAGCATAGGAAACCCCGTAGCGGCTTTCTGAGGGGACCCAAGATGGCCGAATCTTCACAGTGGGGCTAATAATTACTTTTCGTTAAGACGCTGCTATTTCATGGTGCTCGACGGTCGCGCTGGCCATTCGCCGTCCCGGAAAGTGAAACGAGCGAGTCTATTCGATTAACTTAGTTACATCGGGGAATGTTTATCTATGTGTAAAGAGACTGGCTGGTCCATCCGCGGCCCTTAGCCAGAATATGGCGGAATACTTGGAGAAAATATAGCTTAGCTTATTATGAACGCGCCGCTTTATACACGAGCCTTCCCGCCTTTTCACTGACCGCTCGCAAGTATAATGATCGAATAGAGTTATCGGTACGTCTTTGGAGTTCATTCGCGCGCGTTTCGAACATTTCTGGGTTAAAATGACTCGCGCGAGGTGATAGCCTGCTAGCTGAGGCGCTAGCTACGCTAACCCCGTTTGACTGAATTAGTCGCAGCGTTAGCATAGCCTAGCTAGCTTAAAGTAAAGGGGCACGGAGGAAAATAAACTCATTCTGCGTTCGTGCTCTGGCTGCATGCTTTTAAACTCCCTTCTCTCCGTTTCACGCCCTTTAGAGACGGAGGAGCGTTTTTCGTCGTTCCGTTTATAAAAAGTTGAAAATATTGAGTATGTTGTGGGGAGTCTCGGCTGCACACAGCAGCTAGCTGACCATCGCTAGACTGGTCAGAATAATTCTTCTGGACTGCATAAGTTTACTGTGATAGACCCCACAACAACATACTGCATCAGCTTCGCGACAGCTTGCCAGTGAATGCCGTACATTTCAGCTTGAAGTTGACAGCTGATTCTGTTGCACCTTGCAAGCCGACGAGGACGTTGAGATTTATTGAATCAAGGGCAAAAGCCTGCTTGTGAGTTACTTGCAAGGATGACTGACACTCGTAGACGAGTAAAAGTGTATACTCTGAATGAGGACCGCCAGTGGGATGATCGGGGGACGGGACATGTGTCATCCGCCTACGTGGAGAGGCTGAAAGGCATGTCTCTCCTGGTGCGCGCCGAAAGTGATGGTAGGTTTCCAGACACTACAAAGACGATGTACAGGGCCACTTTTCGTTGACTGTACAAGTAAGATGTGCCCGTTCTTTAAAACAGGGTCACTGCTGCTGGAGTCCAAAATCAACCCTAACACTGCCTATCAGAAACAGCAGGTGCGTTTGAACTGTTGGGACATTTTGTTGACAGAGCTCATTAGTGTTTTTGTGAACATCATTCGTAATTATGTGCTTCTTAATGTCTAGGTTAAAAGACAAGTACACATTTATCTTATAAAGATGCAAGACATCACAGGTGAATTGGAAAAATATGAAATTATAGATATCATCAAGCTTCCATAGTTAATCACAGTACAATAACCCAGTTAAGCCTGACATATGAAATAATAGTCAGAAAAGCCTAGTTATTTAAAGTAGAACAGTAATAGTTTGAACCTTTAGATTTGGATTTTTTTTTTTATTCATCAAGCATTTGTGGCTCATCAGAGGTTTTATTCAGAGGCCCAAACTGGAGAAAAAAACAAACAAACCTGAACTGAATTTGCTGTTATTTATACAACAATATTTATATGGACAGCATAGATGCAGGTCCGATAGCTTGTAATCTAAATCAATGAGATTATAACAGTATTGCAGACCACTTGCATAAATGCATATCAGTTTTCATTCTGTATCTTCTAATAACATGTCTTGGTAAGATGATATTTAAATGCTTAGTTTTATGATCAGAGTTCTATATTTTTGTTTATGGGGTGCAAAACATAATGCAATACAATGAATATTGAGAGATGTACAAATAAATGTTCCCCAAAAGCCTGATGTATCATGTTTATACTTTCATTTAACGTGTTTTTTTTTCTATAAAATTATGAATGGGTAGTAAAGTAAACCTAAGTGGCTTCAGTTCAGTAAATGTTCATATTAAAATATTTAAAAAAAATATCACAGCAAAAGACACAAAGGTGAAGGTTGACATTTTTAGAATAATACCAAAAGGCCTTTTACTTGCCAAAAAAAGTTAATTTTCAATCAGGTGGCATGTAATAGATTGTGTAGAGCAGGTTTTTATTTTTGATCCTGTTGATAATTTAGAGACATACAAAATTAATATATTTAAAATGAGACAGTAGGCTTTTAGGGCTAAGACAGTTGTTTTGTATTACAAGTATCTTGAAACTTTGTTTAAATATGCAAGTTATGAATTAAACACTCATTTGCATACATTTTCAGAACAGAAATCTCAATATTGGATAAAGCATTTCAGAAGCCAGTTGTTTTTGGAATAGAAGATTAAGTCATGTGAATGATATATGAAAAAGCCCTCTGTAACTTTCAGAATATAGGAATGAACCTGGAAAGATATGTATTGTAATTGAAATCTACAGGCTCAAAAAGATAAGGTGTAATATCATAAACACTTTAATTTGTATTTTGGATGTTGTCTTTCTGCTAAAGATGTTATAGAAGCAAAATAGCCCACAATTTTTAAATTGACCTGTGCATGAACCAACAATGGTTTTGCCTGTGGTCTCTTGCATTAAACTGTAGATCCCTGTACGATAGTGCTTGTGTGTCACTTGCTATTTTGGTATTTGTTCATGTTATTTGTGTTTTGACTTTGAAGGACACATTAATAGTATGGTCCGAGGCTGAAAACTATGACCTGGCCCTCAGCTTCCAGGAAAAGGCTGGCTGTGATGAAATCTGGGAGAAAATATGTCAGGTGATTATGCCTGTGATATACATTTATAGTATTTTCTCCAGGTATGTTCTGCTTTATTCTGAAAGCCTTTATTTTTGTGTCTACAGGTCCAGGGAAAGGACCCCTCTGTAGACATCACCCAGGAGCTGATAGATGAGTCTGAAGAGGAGCGCTTTGATGACATGTCCTCTCCTGGTCTCGAACTTCCGCCATGTGAGCTCTCCCGGCTGGAGGAAGTGGCCGAGCTGGTTGCGTCATCCTTACCTTCTCCGTTACGAAGGGAAAAACTGGCCCTGGCGCTGGAGAACGAGGGCTACATCCGGAAACTGCTGGAGCTGTTCCGAGTGTGCGAGGACTTGGAGAACCGAGAAGGCCTGCATCACCTCTACGACGTCATCAAAGGCATTTTCCTCCTCAACCGCACTGCACTCTTCGAAGTCATGTTCTCCGAAGAATGTATCATGGATGTGATCGGATGTCTGGAGTTCGATCCTTCGCTACCCCAACCACGGCGACATCGAGAGTTCCTCACCACCACGGCACGGTTTAAAGAGGTCATTCCCATTTCAGACCCGGAGCTGCGGCAGAAGATTCACCAGACGTACCGGGTGCAGTATATTCAGGACATGGTGCTGCCCACCCCCTCTGTCTTTGAAGAAAACATGCTCTCCACCCTGCACTCCTTCATCTTCTTCAACAAAGTGGAGATTGTTGGCATGCTGCAGGTGGGTTTTTGTACTCGACCACGAATATGTGACTAGCTGTGAACTTTGCACATTGGCGGTTGAGTTGAAATGCTGTTCAGGGGCTAAACTAGGTGAAGGAAGCTGTAGATTAACTTTTCACACCACCTTCTAACATCATACCTCACAGATAACGTGCGCTGTCAGGCTTGCTATGTGTCATTGTGGGTTTTCGACAGACCAGCATCAGCATTGTCCCTCTCAAATTCATTGCATCCTCAGCAGAAAACCCTGTTTGCAGAGAATGCAGTGAATACGTTTCCATGTTTGTGATGCGGCTACTAATAGTTCCCTGTTTGCATTACCTGAGACCATCTTGTTGCTCTTGATGGGATGCACATGGTGGGCTGTACTTTGGTTCTTTGTTTTAAAGGTCATATATGTCTTCCACACTAAAGATAAAAGTCTGCAGATCTTGATAACAGATTTAAAGATAAACGTTCTAACTGCTTGTACTATGTACATTTAATCATTTAGTAGAAAATTGGGTATTTGCCTCAATGATGAGTTTCAAGAGTATAGTGATTGTAGAGTATTTATTAATGCATTGCCAAGTCAGAGTATTTGAAATGACCTTTTCATCAAGTTAGATTTTACTTCAGTTGTGACTATTAAAAAGTTGTTCATGGAAATGGTTTGATACGTGCTTCTCACCTAAGCCTTACAGTGGAATTGTTTGATTCTGGGATTGGAGGTAGGGGAGGGGGCTTGTTGCCATGGAAACAGCACCATCATGTTCTTTAGAGCCATATCATGTGATGTCACAAACGCTTGGCAGGCGTGCTGGATGATTATTTTCTCCAACCTCTAGACAGCTTCAGTTCAGTATGGTTGTCCATTTTTGCAAATGAATGTGCTTGTTTGGCACAATATTGTTTTAATATTACCATATCCCATTAATACCTGGATGTAATCTCATAGGTGTTGAATAAACTAACCATAGATACTAAAAGCTTTTTGTGATGATTCGATGTACTTTCCCATGGCAGCATAATCGCAAACTACGTTTTGATTCACTTGACTGGTTCCCCTTTTTGGTGTAATCTTTTATGTACATGGCAGGTTGATGCAGTAAAATACAGTATCAGTCACATGTCTAACTTTGGTGTAGATGTGTATTTATCAAATATGTCACCCTCATTTAGCTAGAGGTCAATTTATGTTGCAAAACTGTTTTAAGCCTCTGTGATTTACAGCTTTGACATTATGAGCTCGAATGACATTAGGATAATGTATATAGGCAACTTTAAATGAACATTTATCAAGAACCAGGTTTATTGTGCCGAATCTGGCTGAACAGAATTATTTATATTTGCAGTTCACACAGTGTGCTGAATGGATGCGTCATGCAGTGTATATAGTTAAATTTTATGTGAATACTGCTTTAAAAATAGTTTATTGAATTTATATTTTATAATTGTGGGGTGGTGATGGCGCAGTGGATAAGACACATGCCTTTGGTGTGAGAGACCCGGGTTCGAATCCACTGTGAGACACCAATGTGTCCCTGAGCAAGACACTTAACCCCTAGTTGCTCCAGAGGCATGCGACCTCTGACATATATAGCAATTGTAAGTCGCTTTGGATAAAAGCGTCAGCTAAATGAATAAATGTAAATGTAAATAATTGTATCCAACTGTACGTTTTCTAGAGTCATTTATTTCAAAGCATTTATAAACTAGTTTTGTGTGTGTGTGTGTGTGTGTGTGTATATATGTATATTTATTTATTAGGGCTGGCCGATATATCTCATGCGATATGCATGCACATCTCGTCAGTAAAGCCGGTTACTTGCTTAGCGGTAAATCTCCATCACCTGTTTTCAAATGGAGCGGCATTTAATAATACATGGAGCCATAGATCACTGACAAGCTACGCAATATCGCGTTCATTATCGACGATATATCACCTTCGATGATGAACGCGATATTGCGTAGCTTGTCAGTGAACTACGGCGCTGTGTTTTAAATGCCACTCTATGTGAAAACGGGTGATGGAGATTTAACGCTAATCAAGGAACCGGCTTTACTGACGAGATGTACATGCATATCGCATGAGATATATCACCCAGCCCAGTATCCAGAACTGCTATAACCAGATCTCTCTCTTTCTTATGCCTTTATTTTTTTAGGATGATGAGAAGTTTTTGACTGAGCTCTTTGCACAGCTAACTGATGAAGCCACAGATGATGACAAGCGGCACGAGCTGGTATGAAGCAGAATTACAAATGGATGTTAACCTCCTACTCAAAACAATGGACACAAACAAAATTGATATTGTTTGTCACATTCAGGTAAATTTCCTGAAGGAGTTCTGTGCGTTCTCACAAACGTTACAACCACAGAACAGAGACGCATTCTTCAAAACGCTGTCCAACATGGGTATCCTGCCAGCGCTAGAAGTTATTCTTGTAAGATATTGCTATTCCTTGCTATTCCAAATAACAGATTTGCTGTCAGGTGTTTTTATAATTTAAGGTTTTTATAATTTTAACATCTTTACTGATGATCTATAGTATTGTAGTTCATGGAGAATAGGTATATTTGAAACAGTCTCTAACTACATCTTTGCTCTCAATTAAGACTGTAACTTTAGCTTGCTCTTGCTGTTTTCATGAACGTATGTGTGCATTGTGTTAAAGGGCATGGATGATGTTCAGGTGCGTGGAGCAGCCACTGATATCTTCTCTTATCTGGTGGAGTACAACCCCTCCATGGTGCGAGAGTTTGTTATGCAGGAGTCTCAGCAGAATGACGATGTAAGTCACATGCCTACTGACTCTTGTGAGCCTTCCAGCTACCTGTCTTTCTTACTACTTGTCTATATTTTACAGGACATTCTGTTGATAAATCTGATCATTGAGCATATGATCTGTGACACGGATCCAGAGTTGGGTGGAGCCGTACAGCTAATGGGGTTGCTCAGGACACTAGTGGACCCAGAGAATATGCTGGCAACTGCTAATGTGAGACATGTTTTAATATCAAGATATATTTGATGCTATACACTACCAATAATACCTTTTCATCGTCTTTTGTCAGAATGTAGCAAAACATGCCCCTTCTGTTTGATTCCTTGCAGAAAACCGAGAAGACAGAGTTCTTGAGTTTCTTCTATAAGCATTGCATGCATGTGCTCTCTGCTCCACTTCTTGCCAAAACCACAGAAGAAAAACCCAGCAAAGGTAATAGATTTTTTACAAGCTTGTAGGATCCATGCAGACTGAATATGTAGGCAGCCTTTTTGAATCATTTTTCAATTGACATTTTGCATACCCATTTAAAGACGTGCAGACTGCAGACTTCTCACTGTGTGTGTTTGTTTGTCAGATGATTTCCAGACATGTCAGCTGCTGGCTCTGATCGTAGAGCTGCTCACTTTCTGCGTGGAGCATCACACGTATCACATAAAGAACTACATCATTAACAAAGACATCCTCCGCAGAGTACTGGTGCTCACTGCATCTCAACACGCTTTCTTAGCCTTATGTGAGTATATGCACACACACACAAGACATAAGCCACGAGTGAAACTGAATATTCAGCAGGAAATATTGTAGGGGGGGGATTTGTGGGTTTTGTCAATCCAGATTTTGTTGAAATGTGGAAAAGAGGCAATGATATTACTTATCAATATTTTTTCTACTAGTGGAAAACTTTTTTCCGAAGCATTTTGATGTTTTTATGCACTGCTGTGTTTTGAAGAAGAAAATCAGGGACATTAAGAAAGTCAATGGGGTCATTTGGTTTTAATTGATAACAGAATGAAAGTAAGGGTTTTATTTTTTTTTTAAGTGCTTGTCCGGTTGGGCCAGTAGCTCAGATTTCTAATTGCCCTGCCAATATTCTCACTTGCCCTAACACCAACAATGTAAAAGGTTTTAAAGGAATTTAAATGTTTAATTTTATATTAAAATTTGAAAGATTTGCATTTCTTTGCATACAATATTTACTCAATTCATCAAATGTTTTTCAGAATAAATTTATAATGACTGATTTTCATCCCATTCTAACATTACCAAGGTCTTATCCATGTGACAAAGATTTTGTTCTCAGATCAAATTATTTTAGTATTATTTATATACTGGTTATATACTATTTTAGTAATTTTAGTTTTAAATTGTATTTTGTATTTTTAAAAATATATATTTTTTTATATTGTTTATTATTTTTAGTTTAGTTTTTAGAACTATTATTTTCATTGTTTTTATAATTTAAAAAAAAAAGTTAAGTTTTAGTTTTCAGTTAGTAAGTTCAGTAGATCAGCTAAAGTGTATTTTAATTAGATGCCAACATTGTTGTTTAGAATTTTAGATGTTTTAGATTTTAATCAAAAATGTAAACAAAAAATGTAATTAATTTTATTTCAGCTAAAGTTTAATAGCTTTTATTTAATGATTACAAAACTGGTTTGATGAACTTAGTTGTATTTTTGATACTGAAAGTATGGAAAAATGTGGTAAGACTGTAAACTCTTTTAGATAAGTAGAACTGGACAAATGACAGACATGGGGAGTAATTACTTGCCACCATCACAGCCTTCAAACCGCATAATCAATAACAGAACACTCTGTGATGCTGATCCATTTCTTCTATGAATTGCTCTGCTGATAATGATTACTGTTACACTTATTTCAACGCATGCCAAGGAATTCTGCATTCAGGGCCAGCAGCATTATTAACAAGCACTAATTTATTTTGGATAAACACCAAGCATGCAGTACTATCCTGCTGACAGACATCAATTATAGCTTGGCTGTTAAATCTCTCTGTACCTTTCGCACTCATTTCTCTTGTCCAGGTGCTTTGCGTTTCATGAGAAAAATCATTGGGCTGAAGGACGAGTTTTATAACAGATATATAATGAGGAACTTCCTGTTTGAGCCAGTGGTCAAAGCTTTCCTCAACAATGGATCCAGATACAACCTCATCAACTCAGCCATTATAGAGATGTTTGAGTATGTCAGAGTGGTGAGTACATTTATCTAATCATCAAATCTCGTAATGTTCCTGAGACACGTTGTTTATTTTGTGTGTAATTGCTGCGTTCTGTGTGTAGGAGGATGTTAAGTCCCTGACGGCTCATATCATAGAGAACTACTGGAAGTCCCTGGAGGACGTAGACTATGTTCAGACTTTTAAGGGACTGAAGCTTCGATATGAACAGCAGAGAGAAAGACAGGACAACCCAAAACTTGACAGGTCAGTGGTCATTTCAGGCCAATATTGTTATATGGATCCTCCTATATAGTAAAATTACTTTTTTTTTTTTTTATAATTTTTTTTTTTTACTTCAATTCCCAAATTTGTATTGAACTGTTTATAAATGATATGATTTAAAGTCTCCTTATGGTTTGTAGGCAAAAGAAAGCTCTGTGGTTTAATGTTTGACCGCAATAATATTATTCATGTTATTATATTCACTTATGGATATTTTAAAAATGTTTCACTATGAATAATCTTTTTTTTCTTTTTTTTTTTTTTTTATAAATCAAAAAATGCACTGAAAAATCTAATATAATGTTTGTTATGATGATGTGAGCTGGCTAATTGTTTTTCATTACTACTGCATGCTAGTATTTGTTTCTTTTAAAGTACATTGATCTTGACATGAAAATAGCCATAGATGCTGGCATGGCAATAAAAAAAACGAATACATATAACACTATATATATATATATATATATATATATATATATATATATATATATATATATATATATATATATATATATAGTGTTATATGTATGTATATGTGTGTGTGTGTGTGTGTATATATGTGTATATGTATGTATATAAATAAACAATTATTACTATTTTGTATTTTACAGTAATTATTATTACTCCTATTGTCGTATGGTCATTTTGAATAGGCTCCTTTTAAAAACAATTTTGTGAGTGTGGCCTGAGACAACTGAAGTGGGGAGAGATAAAAAAAAAAAACTAAAGGTATAGGGTGAAATCCTCATGCTAATGTTAACTGTAAAGCCACATTTTAATTAAATAATAAAAAAAATGCTCCCAAAGAGGGGTTTGCATCTCTCACCTTTATCACCACTAATAAGTTGACTATTACAATTCCTCTTTTTGGATTGGAATTTCTTGTGCATGTAATAGTTACTTTTATGTGGAAGTACCTTTTAATGAATGTATTTTTTTGTGACTTCATGCTTGTCTCCAGTATGCGGTCAATTCTGAGAAATCATCGTTTTCGCCGGGATGCACGGACGCTGGAAGATGAAGAGGAGATGTGGTTTAACACAGATGAGGAAGACTTGGAGGACGGTGAAGCTGTAGTGCCGCCCTCAGATAAGATGAAGAGTGACGAGGACCTGATGGATCCTATCAGCAAGTTCATGGAGAGGAAGAAACGTACGTTACTGCTACATGCAGGCAGCATAATGTTGATGACCAACTATTATGATCCCATATTTGATTGCTTGAGTTTTGTTTTTTTGTTCATTTTTTTTTCTCTCTCTATTCCCAAGTGAAAGACTCAGAAGAGAAAGAGGTGCTGACAGGGAAGGCGAGCCTCTCAGGACGACAGAGCCCCAGTTTTAAACTCTCCTTCTCCAGCTCCCCAAAGCCCAGTCTGTCCTCTCCCCCAACCGCATCCCTCCACCCTGGTTCACCTGGTTCTCCAAGTTCTCCTGGGACGGGAGCCCGGAGCTCCCCCCCTATGGCAGCTGTCACGACTAAGGTAATTCTGCAGATTCCCACAGATCCAACAACGTTTTAAAATTGTCTTTCTTACCGGTTACTTATTTTTGACGGCGTCTCGCTCCTATTCCAGGGAGGTCTGGTGGGTTTGGTGGACTACCCCGACGACGATGAAGAGGACGAGGATGAGGAAGACGCAGACAGTAAAGAAGAAAGTCCTCCGCTGTCCAAGAAGTCCAAGCTGAGCTCCTAAAGCACTCCCTCGTCAATCAGCACAGTCATGCTCAAAGGGAGCTTCATCCAGAGACTATTGCAGCGCTCAGCCTAGAACTCAAAACTGAAACAAAATGAATGAATACACAAATGAATGGATAAATGAACGAATGCAGCCCCCCGCAGGAGTCCAAGGGGCGCCATGTGAGGAACGGAGAAAGGGAGAGCAAGAGAGGGAGAAGATACGGTCACAGAGCGAAAAGGTGAATGTCTCCACGTGGAGTTTGTCCAAGTGCCAATCTGCAAGAAAGAGAGAGAGACTCGTGAAACGGACGGAGAGATCGAAGACGAGATGAAACTGTGGTCTGGACAAAGAATAATAAAAAAGGATTTAATAAGACATGAATTTCGACAAAGCTAAAAGTACTGGGGGGTAAAAAAAGACCTCACGCTCAGTCAGTCAGTCACTCGCAGACACTCAAACTGTTGCCCCACAGAGCGTCCCAGGCTTGGACCAGGACACACTGCCCCCCCTCTCAGGGAAGGACCTCACATGACCCGAACTGGGCCAGCCAATCCACAACCACCACACACCTTTGCTGACTCATCTCCATTTCTTTCTCTCCTTTCTCTCAACCCTTTTTTTCTGTTGCTCTTTTTTTTTTTTTTTTTTTTCCTCTTTGTTTTCGAGTTTCTAGGGCCAGACGGGACACTAGGAAGCAAAGAAGTCTGGGTCGTCATTGTTTAAGATGTCACCGTTGTTCTCGTGGCTCAGCGGAAGTTCTTCCTCTTTCAAAGCCAGCAGTTCCCTCCTTTTTCTTATTCTGTTCTCCTCTCTCATTTTTTTAAATGACATAAGAGACCTGCCTTTAAATGTTCAGGACGTTTTCAGCCGCACTTGAACAGGTTTTTAAAACCTCAGTGGGGGGAGATAGTTTTACCCTTTTTTTGCCCTTCAAAACTGCAGATTTTTTGGAAAATTTGTAAGCCCGTCTTGATTAAAGATTGAGTGGAACTCTAGATGTGATCGATTTTTGTCATATCTTCATTTTCTTTTCTTTTACATGTGTACTCTTAGTTGTTTGGTATATTTGGGACCATTAAAAAGATCTTTGCTGTAGTAGATCTCTCACGGTTGTGCTGGTTCCCTGTATCATGTCAACTGTGCTGATATTTTGTCTTTTGAAATGGGATTTCATCACTGAAATGATCCTCCTGTCTGCTCGTCTGAATACGTCAGTGGAAAGTCCTGCCTCCTCTGACAGGCTTTCTAAACAACCTGCACACAATTAAAGATACGTTTTTATTTTCTGAAATATCATTTGTTTCCCTTTGTACTTGAAGACCATGAGAATGGAGCAATTGTGCACTAGAGGGCGTCCTTCACCTTCACTGACATGCAAAAATAAGAGCTGCAAGCAGGAGCCAGAGAGCAACTTTCAGTCTGTATACACTAGCGGTCAAAAGTTTGAAATAACAATCTGGTTGTTTCATCAAAAATACAGTATAACCATTGTCAATTTCATTTATTCCTGTCATGGCAAAGCTGTTGTGCTCAATAATTAATAATGGTTCTTATCAAATGCGTATTCAGTTGTATTATTGAATACGCATTTGATAAGTATAATCAACTGTGTATTCATTCATTTTGTCAAAAAATGCAATATTAGCTGCAAAAACTATTCCACTGTGATAAACATTTCTTGAGCAGCTGAAAATTAAGCTTTGCCATCACAGGAATAAGTTAAAATATGCTAAAACTGAAAATTATTTTTACATTTTAAAAACATTCAGCAATATTTCTGTATTAATGTCTCTGTTCAAATAAATGAAGTCAAGTATGTGGTGATGAGAAATATCTTTCAAAATATTTAAATGATTCCAAACTTTTGACCGGTAGGGTATTTTTTTTACAAAAGTAGTTGTATTTACTTTTAAGTCTTTTGGTTTCATATGACATGCTGTTCGAGACGTTCTCGTTTGCACAAATGAAAGCAATTCTCAGCTTGCACCCTGGCTGTTGTAGCTTTTGTCTATTTATGATTTTAAACGTATGTTCTTCCACCTCATCTCTTCTCATCTTTGCCTGAGTGCAATATGTCTCATCTTTGGAGAGATTATGCTCACATAAGCAACACGCACCTGCCAGTGTCCTGGCACTAACATGCCTTTTAATTAGAAATTTAACCATGACAAATCAAGCCACACAAATGCTCTTAAGAGTTCAGCTCATCCCCATCCGCCGCCAGTCAAATCCAAGAGCTGCTGGCAGTTCCTCAAAGGAGATATAATGCCAACATCACTGCACGGGCTGAAGTGTCTCCCTGATCGTGTGTGGTGGTCTGCGCACATTAAAGCTGTGTTTTATTTATTTGTTGAGGATTATTGGTCCTTTCCATTGGCATGTGGCAGTGCCAGTGCGCATGGAGCCGTTAGGATGCCAGTGGAGAGTTTCTACAGATGTGCCTTTTGATGTGAAGCCACCCAGCAACTGAGAGATCCAGGTCAGACCAGGATCTTTGGAACTAGTAAACAACACATCACTAAAGGGTTGATTATTTAACTGATTTGTTTTGACTATGACCGCTGAAAAGACTGGTTTAAACCAGTAAAGTGCTGTCCAGGAGAACCAGCATGGTGTTTCTTCTGAATCTGGATGACCTGGTTAAGTGTATTGTAAGAAGCCTAAGCAATTCAATGGTCTGGTTAAATTCAATGTTGGTGATTTGTGTTGGTACACTAAGATTCAATGTATATTTTTAATGCTATGTTAAAAAGTGGGTCAGTACCTTTTTTAAAGCAAATTATTCTTCCAGCAAGGATGCATTAAATTGATAGTAAAGACATTTATAAAAACATATACAATAACATTTATATTTCAAATAAATGCCATTGCTTCAAGCTTTCTATTCATCAAAGAATCCTGAAAAATGTATCATGCTTTAAAAAAAAAAGAGCATAGCAGAGCAGCTGTTTTTAACATAAGAAATGTTTCTAGAACACTAAATTAGAACATTAGATTGATTTCTAAAAGACTAGAGTAATGGTTGCTGAAATTCTGCTTTTTCATTACAGGAATAAATGCAGTTTTAAAATAATAGAAAAATAATATTTTTCAATATTACTGTTTTTGCTGTATTTTTTAATCAAATGAATACAGCCTTCGTGAGCATTAGAGATGTCTTTCAAAAACGTAAAAATTCTGACACCAAACACGCGCACAGATATTGTATGTATATATATATATATATTTATTTATTTATTTTTAAACATCAAAAATGATGTAAAAATATATTTTTAATTTTAAAGTTATTTTATTAACTATAACCTATGTGAAGTTATTAAGTAAGTCTTTGTCTTGTTTCCCTGACGAAAATTAACAGCTTTACTACAAAATACCATGGTTAATTTGTGGTTACCATGGTTTTATTTATAGTAACGTTTTTTGGCTTTATTTGTAGTGAAACCATAGTTAAATTTCGTAAGTGCTGGCCTTGACTGCAGCAAGTTGAAAATTTAGTTACTTTTAATTTTTTGTCTCAACCTGCAATTCAATTTCAATGAAATTCAAATTTTCAAAATTTCAGAGTTTCTAAAGCTGTAGCATAGTAGTCAACATTTGAAGTGGATGAAAAAAGTTCATCAGTGTTGTCCTAAAACAAGAACGCATTCTGGTTTTAGGCTTTAGGACAACCTTGATGAAAGGTTTTGATCCACTTGAAATGTTGACCAGTATATTTATCCACATGCATTGTCCAAACTAAATTTGAAGTCAAGTCACGTGCACTACCTCTAATCCAGCAGTAGATGGCGGGCGATGTCCACACACCCCCCTCTTCCCCAGGAGAAAGGCTTTTGACAGATTGTAGGCCTATAATCGTTTAGGGGCAGTAAAGTCTGGCGAACAGGAAATCCTCAGCGTCTCTCGACGAGGTTGTCAAAACAGCCGCACAATGTGCACTTTCATGTGCACAACTGGACCCTGTCGCCCCGACCAACAATCGCTTGTGTTCGCTGCACAAAGTGGCCTCTGTGTCGAACGGGCCGCCTCCTTATGGCCCGGCGGCCGCTGTGGAGGTGATCAGGGGGCATGTTCAGCATAGCGTGTCTGTTTGTGTGATTAATCACCGTGTAAAACTCCAGCGTATCCGTTTCGGTGGGAGCGAGAAGCCACGGGCGCCTCTCCGTTTATGTGTCATTGTGTCTAACGGTGCCCGGTAGCTGAGAGCAGAGGGCAAAAGTTTGAGCATATGGTTGAGATTAGGGCGCTAAAGAAACTGACTGATTCACATGATTGGGATTTGTTTTATTTTGAGTTTGGCTGATTACTGAATAAACGTCTTAAAAGTGACTGATCTTTGGGAATACTCTCCAAAGCTTTTTGTTCAGTGTAGCATGATCATAAACATCTATTCCACATCCAAAGTGTTAGTTGCTTCCTATTTGTGTTTACATCTGTTCGGTTTGGTTTTAGGCGATTTGCATTCTGTCTTCATGAACCTTGGTTGTTTCTGATCTGAAGTCTAAATGGATCATATTTTCTTACCATTAGTAACTTTTCTGCAGTATATAGTATGTAGGCTATACTACACTGTAAAAAAAAAAAAGTTGAGCCAACTTAAAAGTTTAAGGCAACCAGCTTCAGCAAATTATTTTTTAGGAAATTTCTCAACTTTTTGTTGTATAAACTTAAAACAAGTTGAGAAAACTCAAAAATCTGCTGAAGCTGGTTGCCTTAAACTTTTAAGTTTGCCCAACTTTTTTTTTTTTTTTACAGTGTATGCAAATTTTCTGTGTGCACAAAATATTGAATACCCTTCCAAATTTGCAGTATACACCAGAGAACACTTTTCAGAATCCTCAGTAGACAACTGGGTAGGCTATTATTTGGCTACAGTTTCACAAATACTTTATATTCAGGCATACTTTGGGATACTGTAATAGTAGGGAAATACACATATTTGGATGCATAGTTGTCTTTTAGGAAAGGACATGACGTGTGGCCAAGTATGGTGTCCCATACTTGGAATTTGTGCTCTGCATTTAACCCATCCAAGTGTACACACACCTGGAGCAGTGGGCAGCCAATGCTGCGGCTCGGTGCCTTGCTCAAGGGTCTCACCTCAGTCATGGTATTGAAGGTGGAGAGAGCCCTGGATATTCACTCCCCCCACCTGCAATCACTGCCGGACCTGAGACTCGAACCCGCAACCTTCAGGTTACAAGACCGATTCTCTATCCATTAGGCCACAACTATCCCATTTTATAGAGTGCTGTAGAAATGAATCCTAAAACCTGGAAACCAGTTCAAAATTTGTAACTTCTGGTAGCCTACCATTGTCTCAAAGTCAAGTTTTTTTTAATTGGTTTTTGGTTAAATGCTTAAAATAAGCGCAAGATATTATGTTTTATTCTTAAACATAAAATGTGCGATAAATGACTTTTTAAGCTTTTTTGCGTCTTGAAAGAGGAGGTTGCTAACAATTTACTAAACTAGACTATAGAGGCTATGTCGTTATTGTTCCTGCTGAATAGGAAAACTCATTTACAATTTTACGATGTAGTTCATTTAGAGTCCAACTAGCTTTTTACTTCTGATTATTTTTATTTAATCTTCAATTCATAAAAGTTGTGTTAATTTTTGAGTTTTATCTAGATTAAAAAAAGGTCTAAGAATTTGCTGCAATAATCCCTGTTGAGGGACCCAGGGAGAGACCAACATACAAAATTACGTCTTTATCTGAAATTGCATCTTCTCTATGAAGGTACTTCTTTTGAATAAGTAATTACTAAAAAAGTACATTCTGAATGTGTGTAGTATGAACTTAATCCAGACGCACTACACCATTTTGACATTGTCACGTGACCTACAAGCTTCAGATGCATTGCTTCACTGCTATTTACAAATCCTCTTCCATGACCTCATGGGATATTAAAGTGTCCATTGTATGTTCACTTCAGAATCTCATCGGAAGTATATATCTTTTCGGCTACTGTTTTAAGAATGACTTTGGACATACCCTTCACATGCTGTTTTTCGCCTGTATAGTATAGGGAAGTATGCCATCCAAACGCAGCCTACAACATACCTGCAGCACATATCTGCTGAATCATCTGGAATGAATCTCAGCTGTGATTTTTAATGACTTTTTCTTGATTTATTATTTGATAATTCTGCCAAGTTTTCCCATTTTTACAGAATCTTGGATTATAAAAAGCATAATATTCCTAAAATATTCATTACTAAAATGATAACAGAATAAAACATTAAGTCATATGAATTGTTTATCCTACCATATTCAGATAATTCTGTCAGATGGAATATTCTGAGTCTTTCTGTTTGCTTTGTGAATCTGAGCGCAGGTTTTTGCGTTGTGTTAAATGAATGATTTCATGAGTGATGTTTTCTCCAGTGAATGGCTGAACCCTATGGCCTCAGCTTCATGGACCGCCCGCAGTCTAGTCCAGCTTGGCTTCGCACAGAGACTAAATGAACCCTGATTAGACAGACAACAAATTTGAACAAGCTTTATTAAATTCACATATTGGTCTCTAGTGTGGGCTAAACAGTGTGGTCTACATACAGTATTGGGATAATCTACCATGTTAAATTTACCCTGTATAATGTTACATAAATGGACTAGAGGGTGTTTTCATTCTCAATCAATAAACACATTTGAGCAGGCATGAAGAGCGAATGGCTCTACCATGTGGAAATACACACACATATTTGGATCCTTGCCTGCAGTTAATGCTCAAGTATAAATATAACCTGTAGTTCTTGTTAGAGTGTAAATATGACCTGTACAGCTGCGAATCTGTGCTGTTCTTGGCAGCTCTATTCGGTTTTGAATGTTAAAACATCACTATTAAACTTTTACAGACTTCGCTATTAATATATTTAAATTGGGGTCTTTACAACTTCTTCAGAGCTCTGGATGGTGACGGCGTTTAGCTTTTGGTCGTCTGTGTAAAGGGTCACGACTCTTGCCGTCTCTCTCTCAGTTGTCTGGGCGAGAGATAAGAGAAGCATGTCAGTCTCTGCTGATGTTCAGCATCTCTCTTTCTTTCTCCGCTGTCAGTAGCCTGGGGGTCTCGGTTAGCCTGGGCACGAGATAAGAGAAGTGTGTCAAAACTGTACTGCTGTTTAGCATTGTAATGCTCTCTTCCATTCTCTCTCTCTCTCTCTCTCTCTCTCTCTCGCTGCTTTAAACTATTTCAGGCATGAAAGTGGGTGGATTATCTGGTGACAAGTCCCAGACCAGCATTCTCTCATTAGCACATGTGGCGTTCCATCTCATGGTACCTTTGAAATGCTTCTACATCTGAGGCCACAGTTGGCGTGTCAAACACCTAAGTCCGTTGACAAAGGTGTCGGAGCCCGTGTGTTTGATTTACACCCACCACTGTGCTCAAATCGCCACGTGCTGCGTCTTTTAACACTGGGCATGGATAAAAAACTGATTAAATGTAATTAATTGCATGAAATAAATTTGTTTTGTTTTTTTCTTTTAAAAAAGACTGGTATGTAATGTCATCAACATCGGTTAAAGAGCTATAAAATGTTTTTGCAGGCCGCTGCATGTGCAGCATGGATCTATTCTCTTTCTCTCTCCCTCTGTTAATTTTAAGAGCTCCTTTGAGTGCATCATAAAAACAACAGCATGAAAGACTAGTGTTGCTCTCAGTGCTCTCATATCTGTCTCATAATCCTTAACACACATGCTCGCGCACACACACACACACACACACACACACATTGATGCCTAAAACAAGCTGTTAACATTGCCTTGGTGGTGGAGTGAGGTCTTTGATTGCATTGGGAAATAATTTCTTTCTTTATAAAAAATGTGTACTCAGAATTTGTGCTCTGCATTTAACCCATCCAAAGTGCACACACACAGCAGTGAACACACACCAAGAGCAGTGGGCAGCCTTTTATGCTGCGGCGCCTGGGGAGCAGTTGGGGGTTCGGTGCCTTGCTCAAGGGAACCTCAGTCGTGGTATTGAGGGTAGAGAGAGCGCTGGACATTCACTCCCCCCACCTACAATCCCTGCCGGCCTGAGATTCAAACTCACAACCTTTGGATTATGAGTCCAACTCTCTAACCATTCAGGCCACGACTAGGCCATCTAGGCCACGATTTCCCCGATACTGTATATAAATATAATGTTATATATAACAATATATATAATGTTAGTTATAACATTTACATTACATTTAGCAGATGCTTTTATCCAAAGCAACTTACAAATGAGGACAAAGAAGTAATCAAAACCAACCAAAGAGCAACAACATGCAAGTGCTATGACAAGTCTCGGTGAGGCTAACGCAGTACACGTAGCAAGGTGTTTTTTTTTTTTTAAGAAAACGAGTAGATAGAATATAGAAAAAAGAAACCTAGTGGGGTTTTTTTTTTAAAGAAACAAGTAGATAGAAGATTAGTAGAATATATTCGTTTTTCAAGAGATGCTAGCAGTTAGATAGATAGAGGGTCAAATGTGTGTTTTTTTAATAAAAAGAAGACAGATAGATAAAATAGAATTAGAATAGAGAGTACTAGAGTTATAGGATCAAATAAAAATGGAAGAGATGTGTTTTTAGCCATTTCTTGAAGATGGCTACGGACTGCTCGGATTGAGTTGGGCCAGTCATTCCACCAGCTGGGAACAGTTAATGAAAAAGTCTGTGAAAGTGATTTTGTGCCTCTTTGGGATGTCACAATAATGCGTCGTTCACTTACAGAACGCAAGCTTCTAGAGGGCACATAGGTCTGAAGTACTGAATTTAGGTAAAGGGGTGCAGAGCCAGAGATGGTTTTGTAGGCAAACATTAATGCCTTGAATTTTATGCGAGCAGCTATTGGTAGCCAGTGCAAATTGATGAACAGAGGTGTGACATGCATTATTTTTGGTTCATTAAAGATTAATCTTACAGCAGCATTTTGGATTAATTGTAGAGGTTTGATGGAACTGGCCGGAAGACCTGTCAAGAGAGCATTGCAATAGTCCAGCCTGGACAAAACAAGAGCTTGAAAGAGTTGTGTTGCATGTTCCGAAAGAAAGGGCCTGATCTTCCTAATATTGTATAAAGCAAATCTGCAGGACCATGCAGTTTTAGCAATGTGGTCTGAGAAATTCAGCTTATCATCAATCACAACTCCAAGGTTTCTGGCTGTTTTTGAAGGAGTTATTGAAATTGTGATGAAGTGATGGAAATATAAAAATGATATATAAATTAGACAAATTTAAAATAATTTATTTTACTTTATTTGAAGTGCAAATTTTGTAGGGCAGAAACTAGGCCTTTCTCCAGTTAACATTATCTAGGATAAAATTCCAATAAAATGTATTTTTGATACACTTGACTAATATATTTAGTGCATCCTAGGTCAAATATTTAGAAACACTCTATAGCAGAGATGGGCCACTTGTATTCCTAATTAGAAACTCCCACCTTTCAAACAAACGAGCCAAATGACCGTTTTGATGACCTTGGCTGTATCTAAAATCGCATAATTTCCTACTATTTAGTAGGTGAAAAACAGTATGTGCGAAAAAAGTATGTCTGAATTCACAGTATTCATAAAAGAATAGGCAAAACGTACCTGGATGACCTACTACTTCTGGTGTATAGGTCCAGTGTGGTTTTGGACCCTTCTGACCTTATATGGACAAAAACTGTCATCAAATGTCTTATTTTGGGTTCCACGGAAGAAAAATAAGTCACACAAATTTTGGTGAACAAACCCTTTAAAATGAACTGTGGTACAATGCATACTATTCTTTCCCCTCTCTCTTTTGCATATGGGTTAAATCTACACGACTTTAAAAATGAGTTCGGAAACACGGTTAACGTGTGTCGATTTATGTGTTGAGGGAGAGAACAGTCATCTCTGTTAAAGTACATCAGGGGCATTGAGATCTCTCTCCTGCTGTCCATAAAGCCTACCGCTCAGATTGTAAAATGGCCTTTCACAAGATGACACAGGAAGCACTCCCTAGCTGAGGCTCAGCCGTTCCCCACTGACCACAAATCACTGCACACCATTCAGCTGCTCTGACAAACCCTCTCTGGATCAGAACTGGTACAGTAACAGCTGGTTTTGAATTTAAAGGTGCAGTAATATATTCACAGATTTTATGGCTGGTTGAAGATTAGTGATTTGTTGAAATGCAATTGTCTACTGTCTCCGCTGGTGGTCAAGGGCTAACAGGTCAGTGCGGTCTCAGAGGAAGAACACCGCTGACAATCAAATCCAATGTGCAGGTCTGCTTCGGTTCATGTGTCTCACTCTGTCAGGACTTCACATGCTAATCAGAAACATGTTTAATTTCAGTTTATTTATTATCTGAGGAAACATGTTGTAGGGCCACAGCATGAAAGGCGTTTTCTTGTGCCTTTTACGTCCTCTGTGGAAGTGACAGTTGCTGCAAACCTTGTTATTTGTTTCTAAGTGGATATATTTTGACTTTTTGAATTTAGATATAAGATGCTGTTGGTGAAAACATTTTATTGGTTCTAGATTTGATTTATAGATTTCTTTTAAAATAATTTCAGGTAGCCTATTCCCAATTTTGCTTTGCAAATATGCTCCATTTAAAATATATATTTATTTACTTTTTTCTAGAATTGACTGATTCATCTGCAGGTTTTTATTTTAGTATTTTAAATGAACGCTGTTTGGTTGTGAACGACACATTGTTTTTAAAGATTCAGAGTCATTGATTTATAGATCTCAAAAATGCACTCGCTGTCGCCACCTACTGGTGTAGTGATGTAACCTACAGAAAGAGTCTTTTTGGAGAACTTTTTTTTAAAAGAGTAATTTCAACGGGATTAATCAAAATAATGTTAATGGACATGGACACAGTCATTCGACTCCGTCATGTGGTGAATCAGTCTTTGAATCAAGACAACCTGATCGCGCATTAAAACGACACTGGTAGGCCTATCAACATATTGCTGTAAAATGCGTCAAACTGATATCGTTTAACATAACGTTAATTATAATTTTTTGTTAAATATCTTTGTTGCCATCATGGATTGTTTTCTTTAATGTTTGGCTCGAAACTGAAGAAAACATGACAACATCACGTCATCACCGGTAAGCTGATGTTCGTTTATTTTTCTTTATGGGAATCTTTACGATTTGACAATGGAAAAGCATTAGAAATAGCAAACTCTGAATTTCAGTGCACTGACTACTAGTGAGATCCAGCTGATTAAGACAGGGCCTGGCCTAGTCATATCACACATGTCAGGCCCTTCAGTCGATCCCCCAGTGTGGAACCGACTAATTAGGAGTACTAATACACAAAGTTTTCAACAAGCAGTGAAGGCGTCTCGTTTTACTGTTCTGAGAAGATGATGTTTGTGCTTTTTCATCGTCGTTGCCCATTTTTATCTGGCTTTCCCAGTGACGCCCATAAAGCACGTGAGGCGGTTGTTAAAGCCATTCCTAATGGAGATGCAGATGTGATGGTGGCCAAGTGGAAAAGCATGGTCAGCAGTGAATGTGATCTAAACTTTTGCTTGCTTCTCCCAGCATATGCATCAGTCTGAAAGTGTTATACTGCAGGTCACCACAGGCTCCACGAGAACGCAGCACTGTCATGTCTTCCACTACACCTGCTCCTCTTTCCAGATTCCTCCAGAGCAGTGGCTCTCAAAGTGTGATACGCAGACGAGTGGTACGTGAGCTTTCTCTAGTGGTATGCAGAGGAATCTCTGAATTAAATATAAATTAGGCCACGTGTCCACCAAAGACTTTTTTTTTTTTTTTTTTTCAAGGCTAGCAAATTTTTTCAATTGTTTTAAATGGTAGCGTCTTTTTCATGCTGAGCACTTGGGCGTTTTTTTCTCGGCGCCGAGAGTTGAAGAATGTTAATCTTTGGGTAAAACTTAGCGCTCATCACTGTCACTTTCTAGTCAGCCAACCAATCAATCAGAGTGGAGGAGGGGTGGGAGTCGAGACTAATACTGTCACACCCTGCTTGTACTACGATGGAACAACCAAAGTCTCTTTAAGTCAAGCCATGTCACTCGGCGGCCATCTTTGAAACGCCTCAGGCATCCAAGTGCAGCTCGTATCTCTTTGAATGGGGAAACATCAAATTCTCCAATACTGTTCACTAAGCTTACGATTAAATTTCCTATTTGAAATCAACAAAGAAATCTGATAACAACCGTATCATAAATATTGTTTCTTTTGCTCAAATAGCGTTATAAAAAGCTTATTTTTCAGGCTAGATCAGTCAGTGCGCTTGCTCAGTCCTAAGCGCACGTCTCAGAACACTGACTTTAGCAACCGGGACTTTTAAAGGCAGCTGCAGTGACGCGCTGACTTTACTGATTAGCGATTGTCTCTTTCATTCATTTTTCTATACATCGACTCACTGGAGTCTCTAACCTGGAATATGCCCTTTAATAGATTTCATGTCAGAGGCACAAGTGTCAGTGCTGCACTAGGCTTACATGACAGATTGTTTCCTGCGTATGAGTGAATATTTTCAGTCATCACTCTCTGTCTGGACTACATCTCTGAGTGTGTTTCATATCAGCTTTTTTTTTTCAATTGTCTGCTAATGCTGTTTTTGTTGTGAACCCGTTCCTTGCAGTTTTGTGTGGAATTTATGGCTGTTTGTTTGTATTTGGAAGTTTGTTTAATTTATACATTGTACAGTACAGTTTGAAAATATCACTTGCACTGTATAACCAAGTGTTCATGAAATATGTCTTACATCAGTATCTATAAATCACCCCCATACCCATATATAATGCCCTATTCGAGGGAGGGACAGCCATTTGAAGTGGTGCCAAACCGAAGTGGATGTTATGGAGTGCACTCGTTAAATCCCATAATGCACAGTAACAATGATTTGACAATTGATGTACACTCAATGGCTAGCGAATATCCATGATGCACTGTGATGGTTGTGTTAGTGTCAGATGTTTATTAAACAGTAAGCACAAACTACTCAGAAGTTTCCAAATTCACTCACTTGTTTTCATTCACTCCCTATACAGGACTAGAGAGGAATAATGTATAGAATAGTAAATGAGGGTATTAGTGTACTGCTTACTGTATATCCTACTGCACTATATGTACTAAATTGTGTATTAAATTATGCCTGTGTAGGTCTCTTAGAAACCATTGGCACTAATTTGATTTTTAAATAGCTTTCAATACTTTTGGGAAACAAAGTCCTGTGCTCTATGCTGCAGTTGTAGTATGCAATGTATTTTGGGATACAGTGTCCCATCGTTGTATACTGCACATTTTTGCCAAATATAAAATGTTTAGTTGTTCCAAGTATACAAAAAATATGCATACTACTCCCCCTCCCCCCAAAACATATGTAGTATGCCATTCCAAACATACCCTTTTTTTCGTTGTGCCTTCTCTTTAACTGATGAGCTGATGATCGACCAGATCAAAACATCAATGATGAGTGATGAGCTGTTTTCTCATAAGCGCCACCAACTGTTGTCATCCGATGCACAGTCCAGTGACTGGATTAAACCAAACTCCAAGGCCAGTCCTGAAGGTGAGAGGTCACTGGTATTATGGGACCTCTCTGCAACCTTTTGGGACAGGAATGCCAGTGACCACAAAAGACTGCTTTGGCCAGATAATCAATGAAGTCCAAACGCAATCCGTTAAGGTCAGGGTTGAAATCTAAAAAAAGTTATGCTGTAGTGGATCCAGGTCAGAGGTGGCCGTGAGGCCACATGCTCTCTGCTCAGTCATGTGTGAAGTTTTGAGAGTCGCGTTTTGTTCTGTTTAGTCACATTACAAAGAGATATGCTGGCTTGCGTCACATAGAGAAAACAAAAGACCCTGACGGGGTGATCCAAGACTGATGATCCTGTCAGGATTTATTTTGTGTCAATGTCTGGCTGACTGTATGTTATGCATTATGTTTAGCTCACCTGCTATTTAACTTCTGTTGTACTGATAAGCACCTGTTATGTTCAGTGTTGGGAAAAGTTCCTTTTAAATGTAATGCTTTACAATATTGGGTTACTCTGTAAAAATGAACTAATTGCGATTATAGTTACTTTTAATGGAAATTAATGCATTACATTTCTTTTTGTGACCTGAGTTTGGCTTGCTTATTTATTTTTAATAAAAAAGCCTTGGTCTGGAGGAAGTGGCTCTGCCTCTGCTCCTCAGGAGACAGGAGAGACATCAGTGAATAAATGGGAAAACAAAGTAACGCGTTACTTTTTTGAAAAAGTAACTCAGATATTTTCTTTAGTGGTACTTTAGTTACTTGAAAAATTAATCTGATTACATAACTCATATTACTTGTAATGCGTTACCCTCAACACTGGTTATTTTCTTAAAGGGATAGTTAAAAAAAAATGAAACTACTGTCACCATTTACTCATCCTTTATGTCGGTCCAGTCTCGTATGACATTTATTCATCTGTGGAACACAAAAGAAAGTATTTTTGGAAAATGCCCCAGTGTTTTTTTCTCTGTGAAAATCAATGGAATCCAATACCAGTGCTGATTTTGATCTTATTGATTTTCACTGTACGGAAAAAAATAACCAGCTCAAAAGCATCCTTCAAAATATCTTCTTTTGTGTTCCACAGATAAAAGAAAGTCATACATGTTTGAAACTACATAAAGGCTGAATAAATATTTTTTTTGAGTAGATATCCTTCAAAAGAGGGTATTTAGTATAGTAAAGTGCATGGCTGTATGTGAGTTTTGCAGTAGCAGAACTACAGCAGGTGGTCATCAGTCAGGTCAGACAGATGTCCTCTGGCCTGTGGAGGTCATAGTGAACAGACTGAGCTGCGACCTCCTTTGTGCTGAGAAAGCAAAATTCTAGCGCAGTCTCTATCCTCATTGATCGGCCACACTTTGGCACGCATTAGGTTGCACCCACACAACAGCATGCTCTAATGAAATCAATCTGCTGTGGAAATGCCTCACCCGGGTACCGGAGACAGGAGGAAGATTTACAATCCTGTTACTGTACCATCAACATCTATCATTTGGGATTTTCATATAGTTCTGTATACTCAGTCAGTGTATATAAATGTGTATGTTAATGTGATTTATGAATGAGGAAGAGAGTTCACACCCTAAAGGAAGGGAAAAAGCATTAAAGGAGTAGGCCTAGTTCACCTAAAAATTAAAATATGCAAAAAATGTACTCTTCCTCAGGCCATCCAAGATGTGGTTGAGTTTATTTCTTCATCAGAACAGATTTGGTGAACTATTCCTTTAAGAGTAAAGTGGGAGCTAATGGGAGTGTTCAGAATAGCATACAACTCATACTAAACCCCCCCCCCCCCCCCCCCATTGTGCAGTATGCATATAATACACAGCATGCAGATTTCTTTCTTATGGAATACCTGGTTGACCTAGTATTGCATTTGCCTAATTATGTAGTATACATCAATAATGTATCCCACAATGCAGTGCACTCATCGTGACCTTCTTTTTCATGTTAAGTGATAATTGATCTGGAAGCAATATTAACTATGGTTTTCTTTAAATTACTTATAAATACTTTTTTAACAT
Source organism: Barbus barbus (assembly GCF_936440315.1). Lineage (NCBI taxonomy): Eukaryota > Metazoa > Chordata > Actinopteri > Cypriniformes > Cyprinidae > Barbus > Barbus barbus. Next base: position 20,467,570 of record NC_136752.1, on the reverse strand, counting down.
TTAAAGTAGCAAGTTTGCCAATTTTCAAGCAGCTTTATCGGGAGTTGCGCATGAACAATGCGTATCCTTTCTCTGTATTACCTGCACCCAGATCTCCTGGTTAATTTGTCAGCTTTAGTGTTTTTGTCAAAACTACAGATTCTACGTCCACATTTTTTGTATACCAGACAGTTGGAGCCCTGGGCATTATGAGTGTTGACATTCCCATTTTAAGCAATTTCATAGCCCCTTTTCTCTGTTTTCTCTAGTCATGTAGCACATTTTTCGCCCTTCTACTTCTCTTCATAGACGGCCAAGTTTTACTAAAATCTTTCCAGTGGTGAATTATCCTTTCAACCTTTTGTTAAGCACCGCCCCATTGGTTACTCTTGACAACTCAGACTTTACAGAAAATCCCATAGGAACGAAGTGGAAATTTCTATGAAAACATTTTTTTTTTGTTTAGGAAAATTAGCTAATAATGTGGTGAAATTTATTGGATGTTATTCATATGTGGGCTAGAATGAATTGTTGCATTTCAAAGCACTTTATTTGCCTTTTTATGTAAAGATTTTTTTTTTTTTTAAAGAAGTTATTTTATTTGGCAACACTGTTTGACATATAGAATAGAGCAAAAGCTTGTCTAAGAAAATGGTGGATAGCAACTTTTGCTAAAGTAGGATTTGTCCATATTGTTTTTATGCAGATCATACCCAAGCCTCAATTATCTTTGACACATTTATGCAAAATTAAACTTAAATTACCCAAATATTATTCATGCGATGATAACCTAGTAAATTAATGTCTCATTTACTAATAAGGACAATTTTATACATGTGGTTTCAGGTTTTTTTCTCCATTATTTAGAATACATTTTAGTATGAGAGTTATTGGTGAATCATTATTAATTCGTGTAAACACAGATTTCATGCACAAATTTGCACATACGCACACTTAATGACTGAGACCCAATGTGTTTAAACAAATTTTATTGTTTTTATGTACTATTTCTCATACATTTCTTGCTCTAAGTTCGGAGTCCATTCTGAGCAAACCCTGTTTTACCCCGTAGCTCAGCTCAGTGACACACAATCTCCACTCTAGACAAAGTAATAAATATCTCTTCTGCAAGATAAAGGGAGAGTGTGTGTGAGATGATTACCCTCAGATGTGCCATATGTGTGAGTTTACCCACAGTACACACAGAGCTGAGAGGATGAAGGGAGTAGAACGTCCCCACACTTGTTCTTTTCATCTCTTTATTCTCAGAGGAAGAGGCACATGTATATTTTTTTTGGGAGGGGGGGGGGGGGGGGGGGGCTGCGAGTGGTGTATTTTCTCTCAGTAGGGATAATGCTAGTCATTAATCATCGTGTCTTGTGCTGAAACGGCCTCCCGCTTGAAATGTCACCGGGATCCGCTGCGCCCACCGCCCGCTACCGTTCATCCGCTCCGTTAACCGTTCGCGGGTGCCTCCCGCTGGTTCCCACACCTGGAGCCGAGCCAGCCGACCAGGATATTTTTCATTCCGCTTCCCCTTTACATCAACTCTCAGGAATGCTCTCCCACCTACACAGTGTCTGCTCGCCATTACTTTATTTGAAATTCAGATCTATATTTGCTCATCAGAAACACATGCTACGGCGGGTAAAATGCACGTGGAGCGCTCGCAATGAGGAACATCTTGTAGCCCATAACATAAGCTCACTGTTAAATTGCCCCGAACCATGTGAATATGTGTATCTGTGTTACAGTAACACTTGAAATACTATCTTATTATCCAGGTTTTTGATCTATATGTCCATACATGAACTCTCGTATAAAGGCAAGTGCTTTGAAGATACGTTGGGAGTAGATCCAAAGCGTCTGAGAACCAGGTCAGTTTCATTCACACACAATCCTCCCATTTACAGTGAGTCACAAACACTCTTGTGTGACGTTGAAGTGGATCCTTTTTGTTGGAGTGATGATGTGTGGCATCTGCGCACTTCATAAAGGCCTCATGCTCACGGGGGTCGTGTTATTGTTGTAGTGGGAAGTTCTTCACATCATAAATACACCCCTGGGAAACACGACTTTGAGGAACTGAAATATGCTTTCGAGGTAACGTGTAATTTACACACCAAACATTCCCACACCAAACTGACTGACTGGAGAAAATTTTGGACATAATGGCTGCAGGCTTGCTTCCCCAAACCCCCCCTCTTTGTTTGAAACCGGAATTTGAACTGCATAAATAGGACAAATATGCCCGGTTCTCCTCCTGGACCCCAAGTTTGAGGGACGTTTCTGTGATCAAAAGCATTGTAAAATGGTTCCAGGGCAGGATATTTCCTCAGTGTGTTTCTCAGGTTTAGATGGACATGGAGGAAGAAAGGTTTTCCTTCCTTTTTCTTTCAGGTTTTGAGGGGAGACCCCAGAGTAGTTTTTTTTTTTTTGGGTAATGCTACATTCCACGGAATTCATGACAGTTGCGGTGGTCTCGTATATATGTTTGCATGTCTTCATGCATAGCTCTCCTTCACAGGCCCAATGAAACATCTTCAGTGAAAAGTTCAACCCTCATTTTAGTTTGACTATGCTGTTTTTTTCTTTGGTCTTCCATATTTGTAAAAAAAAAAAAAAAAGAAAAAAAAAAAAGGATTATTTCATGTCTAATCTACCACATTTTTTATTTTGTTAATTTTCTGAACAAAGATACAAAGATAAGATGAAGACACACAAATGGTCAAAGCCAAATTACTAATTGAATTCATAACTATTTAAAGAGTAATATCTTTTTTGAAATTAATTAAAATTTCACAGTTTTTATGTGTGACTGGGAGGGAAAATGGTTGAATCAAAAGTCAAAGTTTTGGGGTTGGTAAATATTTTTTTTTAAATATTTTTGAAAAAAAAAAGTCTCTTTATGGTTACTAAGGCTGCATTTATTTGATAGAAATACAGTAATATTGTGAAATATTATTAAAATTTAAAATGCCCTCTATTTTAATATATTTTAAAATGTAATTATTTCTATAGTACCAAAGCTGAATTTTCAGCAGTCATTACTCCAGTCTTCAGTGTCACATGATCCTTCAGAAACCATTCAAATATTACTGATTTTGTGCTCAAGAAAAATATCATTATCATCAATTTTAAATGTTTTGTTTGTACACTTATTTTCAGGAAGAATAGACAGAATATAATATTTATTTGAAATATACATCTTTTGGAACAATATAAATGCCTTTACTGTCAGTTTAGATCAATTTAAAGCATCCTTGCTGAAAAGCATTAATTTCTTCCAAAAAAACTACTGAAAACAGCTTTCTGGTTTGAACTGACATAATGACCCAGTAGTAATTTCAAAATTAAAGTATTATTTCCTCTAAATTATTTTAATATGCTTCTCTAAATTAAGCAGCTATTATTGAAGCTTTGACCCCAAACAGAACATGAGTGTTTCTACTTTGTTCATATTATCCGTGATAATTTACAGTTATCGCAATCAATAGTAGCCTATGTAACTCTGAAACGCATTTCTGTGGTGCGCCACAACATAAGCAGGCCTTTGATTGGCCGACAGCTCTCTGCTCTAATTAGGATAGCTTTAACAAAGTGCCCACTCCTCCCTGTTTTACATATGTACTCTTTATTTAAATTAGCCCTGTCATATGCAGATAAGCGGATGGATTGTTGTGCAAGGGCAGGCGAGTTTCACACTCGTGTGTTGAGGCAGATGAGGCTTTCCTTCCTCTGACTGCACAAAAACAAAACGTGTTAAGCAAAGGGAGGAGGAATCTGCCAATTAGAATCTACAGGCCTGCGGAGCTGTGGCTGGTGATTGGCTAATTGGGTGTCTGAACAGAGAGCTCTCTCAAGCAGCGATGCAGATCTCATGCCTCAGACATTAGCGTCCCGCTCTCGAGGTGTCTTTTGTGGTTTGATTTATGGATTATTGTTTCTCTTTATCCTTTTTCTGTCTCTTGCTTTCCTAATTATTTTTTCTGTCTAGCCTACAAACATTTGGATCGTGTCCTGTGATAAGGGGATGTCGTTTATGATGATGCCACCTGGTATGAATTGTCTTATGCTGGTGAAGAATGACTGGAAAATGACTAGTTACATTTTTTTTAGAATTTCATTTCATGTATCCAAAAAATTATATTAAGAAACTTTTTTAAAAAAAGTTTGATAAAATATTTGACAAAATAGCTTAATCATTACAATAGAGTACAACAATAATAATAATAAAAAAATATGTATATATATTATTGCAGGTGGAACATGATTATGGGATTGACAGAATATCTGCAGCACAAAAGAGTCAAATTATTAGAGCAGGTTAGTGATGTTGGTTGATTATATAAGCTTTGTGATGACATCTTGGTAAGGGAGTTGGTGACGGTGGTTCCTCTCTGTCAGCATGCACTCACTCACCTCTGATATACATAATGCAAATGCACACTATTTTTATTCGAATGCATTATGTATGCCATCGTCTGTGACGTGCCGGTGAATGTTGAAAGGATTTGCTCATAGCTGTGATGGAGCAGGACTGAGCTGGCTGAGGTTTTGCACATTTGTCTAGTTTTGTCATGTTGTATCTTCCCTGTTCTTTGCCCTCTCCGATTATTTTAATGTAAAATTCTCCCAAAAATGAACAATTGTCATCATTGTTAATTGTCAATTGTCATCATCAACACTCATCCTGTCATTTCAAACCTGATTTAAAAAAAAAATGATATAATGAAATTGAATTAGGTCTGGCTGTAAAGCTCCAAATTAGGAAACAAAAAAAAAAACACCATAAGTGTAATGCATATGACTTTGTCCCAAGTCTTCTGAAATGTTTAGAGATACCATTTAGTCATTTGGCAGACGCTTTTATCCAAAGCGACTTACAATTGGGGAATACAAAAAGCGATTCATCTTGAAGAGGCAATCAGACAGAGGAAGTGCTCGTAACACCAAGTCTCAGTCATTGTTCAAATATGTACAAGCTACATTAAACACTTCTCTTTTAGTAAACTACAGACCTGTCTCTCTCCTTCCATTCGTAGGGAAAACATTTGAACGAGTTGTCTTCAACCAGCTCTCACAGTTTCTTTCACAGTACAACAAACTGGATGCTAAACAGTCAGGTTTCAGGAGTGGCCATTCAACAGAGACTGCGCTACTCTCAGTCACTGAAGCCCTGCGAATTTCAAAGGCCGATTCCAAATCATCAGTCCTCATTCTGCTGGATCTTTCTGCTGCTTTTGACACTGTCAATCATCAGATTCTCCTGTCTACCCTCTCATCACTGGGCATCACTGAGATTCCACTTCGCTGGTTTGAATCCTATCTCACCGGTAGATCTTTCAGGGTGGCCTGGGGAGGGGAGGTATCCAAACCACATCAACTGGTCACTGGAGTTCCTCAGGGATCGGTTCTTGGACCCCTCCTCTTCTCCACATACACTACATCACTGGGTCCCATCATACATGCACATGGCTTCTCTTATCACTGCTATGCCGATGACACGCAGCTCTATCTCTCTTTTCAACCAGATGACCCAACGGTAGCTGCACGGATCTCAGGCTGCCTGGCGGACATCTCGGCATGGATGAAAGAACATCACCTACAGCTCAACCTGGCAAAGACGGAACTTCTTGTCTTCCCTGCCACTCCGACTCTACAGCATGACTTCACGATTCAGTTAGGCTCATCAATGATTACCCCATCAACTTCAGTCAGAAATCTTGGTGTAATCTTTGATGACCAGCTGACCTTCAAAGAGCACATTGCAAAGACTGCTCGATCCTGTAGGTTTGCACTACACAACATCAGAAAGATCAGGCCCTTTCTGACAAAGCATGCTGCACAACTTCTTGTCCAGGCCCTTGTCGTTTCTAGACTAGACTACTGCAATGCTCTTCTGGCTGGTCTGCCATCAAACACAATCAAACCTCTACAAATGTTTCAGAATGCAGTGGCACGACTGATCTTCAACGAGCCCAAAAGAGCGCATGTTACACCTCTCTTCATCTCCTTGCACTGGCTACCAGTGGCAGCTCGCATCAAGTTCAAGACACTGATGCTTGCATACAGAACTACCACAGGCTCAGCACCCTCCTACTTCCACTCACTATTACACACCTACATCCCCTCCAGAAGTCTGAGATCTGCTAGTGAGCGACGCCTTGTGGTACCATCACAGAGAGGCTCAAAATCACTCTCCAGAACATTCTCGTTCACCATTCCTGGCTGGTGGAACAATCTTCCCACCCCTATCCGGAATGCTGGATCCCTGTCAATCTTCAAGCAACAACTGAAAACTCATCTCTTTCGGCAGTACTTGACTTCATCCTAAACTCAAAAAAATCTTTCTCTCCCTCCCTTACTAGCTTGTACTTATTTGAACAATGACTGAGACTTGGTGTTACAAGCACTTCCTCTGTCTGATTGCCTCTTCAAGATGAATCGCTTTTTGTATTCCCCAATTGTAAGTCGCTTTGGATAAAAGCGTCTGCCAAATGACTAAATGTAAATGTAAATTTAGATCTTGCTCATTCGGATCGACTGATGTGTTTACAAGAAGGCTTTTTAGTCTGTTTGAGCCTTAAATGTAACTGTTTAATCCAGTTACTAACAGTTATTAACAATTACTAAAAATGACTAGTTACAAACTAACAATTATTACCAATTTTGGTGCATGCAAGGATACAGTAGCTCTTGAGTCAGTGAGAATCAGATCTTTCCAATTCATGAACAAATTGTTTTGTGAACTGGATTAAGTTATTTTAATTGAAAATATTCTGCACAATAGAATGATTTATTCAACTACTGTCACTACTTCTCTAATGAAAAGAATATTGACTTAACATCAGACCCGGTTGCTGTTGTATGACTTTAGAAGTCTTATATATCGACCACTTTTATAATGCTTTTAGGATTCTTTCTTCATTGTAGAGCTTGACCCAGTTTCTCAATACTTGCATCATCAAAAGAAAGGCAGAACGTTCTTCAAAACGTAATGTTTTGTGTTGCAACCTGAGGGTGAACTATTCCTTTAAAACCTGAGCCATGCATTATCCAATTCAAGCGAGCAGAAAGTATAAAAGAGTGAGGGGTAGATGAGAGAAGGACCAAAAGAACCACCACTGAAAAAAGAAAAAGAAAGGAATTAAAAACAAATGGGTAAAAATGGTGGAAAAATGCCACTCTAAAGGATTTTGCTTGGGCTCTGTGCTTTATATTGAGATCTGATGGCTTTTGACAATAGTGAGCCCCCTCCTCCCCCTATCCAGATGCCTCTACCCCTGAGGGGGATCTCAGGGGCCCACGGCGCTCCACTCCTGGGAACTATCGTGGGTGATTGGCCCCCCGCCTCACCCACCTAAAACGCTGTCCCGAACAGAGCGCCATGTGTAGGGCAGAGGCAAGTGGGACGACCTCAGGGCCTCCTAATAAGCAACAGCAGCCGTGGAGCCGGACCTCTGAAGAGATCCAGCAACAATGATTGTGTAATGATATGGAAACGACAGCAAAACCTGAGCTCGGCTACCAAACGGCAGTGCCGTGAGGGGAAGCCTTGTCTGAACTCATTAGGGTTTCTGTATGTGTCTCTTCTTTTTTTGCAGGCATTCCCACTTCTGATCGGACTGATGTTTTTCAGTGTGTGAGGTGCTTCGAACCTGGCAGGCTCAATATGTACGGTGTGCGATTGGACAGTGGAAATACCCAAACCCGACTGGGCCCCTTATCATGTACAGCACACAAATTACGCAAAGCAGCATCCATCTGCCGCAGCAAATAGAGCTCCAACCCGAACCGGCGCTCTGCCATTGTTCTGGCCGTTCGCCGCCCCTCCTGGGGTAATTCATGTGCCCCGCTACTCTGCTCACCCGTCACTGGCTATTCATTTAATCTGAAACATTTCCATGAGCACAAAGGCTTCAAACATGGCCATGACAAAAAGAAAGGATTTCTGCGTTTCTATTCTTTTCCTCCTCTCTGTCTTTCTCCTTTCTTCAAGACATTGTGTTGTTTAATTGGTTGTGCTTGGTAATTTTGTCTCTTGTCTTCTCCCATACTGAGTGATTGTGCGGGGACGGACGTTTGCTTTGACTGGATCGGACAGGAGCGGGCTCCCTCCCGTATGCTGGGAGCCGTCTACCTTTGTTAGGTACGCGGAGTTCGGTTCGGGCTCCGTGTGTGGTGAGGTTTGGGAATCCTGCACGGATGTCGTGGGAATGCCGAGGAAACGTCCCTCCTCATGCCGCTGAATGACTGAGATGACCCCTCCGTGACGTGCTCAATGAATTCATATCTCCGGTCTCGCTGGTGATTAATGATTCCTGGCGCTTTCATGCCGAATTCATTGAAAAGCCCAGCAGTGAGCCTGTACTGTACATTTTCTTTGTTGTCGAGGCTGTGTGTGTCCTAACATGCCTTTTTTATTTTTTTATTTTATGAACTCCATACTGTAGTGCTGGGCTGCTGGCTGAAAGAGCATCAAGGTTAACAGTCTATGGAGAGAGTGGAAAAGCAGGAGAGGACGAAGGAGAGTAAGGGAAAACGATGGTGGCTTTGTCTGCACAAGAGAAGGTGTGTGTATGTGTGCTCCAGTGCATGTATCTGCATTTGAGACAGAGAGAGAGAGAAAAAAAATAGGTTCAGTGGGTTTATTACCTGGAGTCAGATGTAAGCTTCAGCCAATCCTGCAGCGCCTCTTTATTGTACAGCTCTGAGGTTGTGTAATACACTTTTCAGCCAGAGCTGGAATTCTTTGTTCACTGCACCTGGGATTCTGCAGGCTTTGTTCTACACATTTAGTATATGTTATACAACCTATACCCCCCCCCCCCCCCTTTAAATCCTTATTTTTTTATGATGTCATAGTTTTTTTAATTGATAAACTTTTTTATAATACTGTGAAATTTTTGATGCTTGAATATCTGTTTGTGTGCTGCCTGGCCACCCATTGTTATTATTTATTTATTTTTGTTTTGTTATCTTGCGATAGATAGAGAAGATAAACTGCAATATATCATCTGAAATTCATGTAATTATGCAGGATGTTGAAAATTGCATCTTTGGCAAGGCACATTTGGTATTGTGCAATCTATAATAGCCATCTAATGGTTTAAAATTTAAGTAATTTTTTAATGTATATAGTCTCTCTCTTGAGAGAGAGAATTATTATATAGGACAATTAATTTGTACATTTACAATTGTAATATTTGTATATATATATTTTTTTTTTAATTATTATTCTTAATTATTTAGATTTATAATTTTTTATTATTGTTTCTGGAATATATGTAATTATAAAGCAGTTATTGTGAAATAGTTTCCCCCCATTGAGATTAATTTCAAGGATTGTTAATTAAATTATTATTATTTTTTTAATTGTGGTTTTTAAACTGGTTGCTAGTCTTTGTTTCTTAGAGCCATTGTCTGTAAATTGAGCTGACTGCATGAGTGCTGGTAAAATCAATATTTATTTATATAGCATGAGCTGAATGTGCATGTATAAATGTGAAAGCATATGAAGCTTTCCAGACAGTAGCCTACGTGTTTCATATGTCCTTGTAAAGCCCTGCAGTACTCTGTCCTCTCGCCCCCCTCCCCCTTCGCCTCTCTCTCCGTCTGTTTCTCACTTGCATAATGGCAGGAGCGAGCGAGCGAGCGCGTGTGCGAGGCTGGATGTATAGAGAAAAGGGATGATCTCACTGTACAGCTCGTTGCTGAAAAGCAGCCAGGATTTCATCATCCCTCTCTCCTTTCTTTCTTTCTCTCTACCCCCATAGGATGTGTAATACCACCGTCTGCCTCACAGGGGTGCCATAGACCTATGATCAAACCAGGGTACCACACACACACACACACACACACACACACACACACACTTGCTTTCTTGCAACCCGTTATTGAAATAGACTGGCACCAGCTGAAACTGCCAGACTGCCTTAAGCCCTCGTGCATACTGTGCGTTTTTTTCCACACCATTTTGCCAACTGAGACACATTTTGGTATCATAGAAGAATCCTTTGATTGTAGGGCAAAATTGTCCACCCACTGATTGCTGATTAATTGGATGATTTGCAATAAATATTAGCCTTCAGCATTACTTTTAAAGCATTAACATTTAATGTGAATGCTTCTATAATGTGTGTCTTATATGATTTAGTATTTATGTGCCTTTGTTTTGATCATATCTCAGCACTCTCGTATTGTGTACACAGAGACTGAGGCACCATCAGAGAGGAAGAGGGAGGGACCGCCGATGTAGAGGTATGATGACAGACAGCTGGAGACTGCGGAGAAGAGAAAGACTGAGAGAAAGAGGTGCGGTTAGGTGGGCTGCATTGTTAGAAGCAGAATAAATCAGTCTGGTCAGTGTCTGCAGGGCTTCACCGTTCTGGGATCCAATGTGAATCTGTGTGTGTCTGTGTATGCTTTGTTTCAAGGTCATCCTGCTCCCCCAGCTTGAAGGTTGAATTATGTAACCCAGATATTAATGCCTTGAGTGTATCTCTCCTCTCATTTCTGGCATGCTGGGATTCAATGGTTGAAAAGCATCTATGAGAGACTTGTTATCATTAAGAGAGAATAAAACTATTAAAATAAAATTGAAAATAATAACTGAGAGGAAATAATATGTGATTATGAGATGAAAAATTAAAAAGATTGAAATGTTGCTTTGGAATGCATAACTGAATAACTGAAATAAATACATTTTAGCATAAATGGAAGTATTAAAATTACCAACTAAAATAAAACTGAAATAAAAGTAACACTGAAATAAATATAGATGAAAACGATTTAGAAATATGGATTTTGGGGAACGAATACAAATTACAAAAGCACATATTAACATTACTGAAAATTAAACCAAAATGAAAGAGAAGACTGAAAATATAAAATAAAAGCTAATTCAATATATTAATAAAAACTACACACACACACGCATTTTATATATTTATACATATTGGAGAAGATATATATTTTAGTTTTATTTATATTTAGTTTGAAGTTATTGGCCATCCAAGTTTTGGCTGGAATGAAAAAGAAAAATATAAAAAATCATTAAATCCTTCTGATATCATACTTTCATCATTCTTTAGTCTAAATCTGTCGCAATGAGGAAGCTGGTTAATACTGAAGGTGTACGTTTTTAAAACATGTGTTGTTCGCACAGATCTGAGGCCTTTTCTCCTCTTGACCCGGGTGTGCAACATTTTGACCTGTCAAAGTGTCTGGCAGGGGGTGGCCCATAAACCAGTGGGGTGTCCGAGAAACCCTCACGTCTCTGCACACTTCAAGCCTTTATTAGAGGAACAGGAAAGAAACAAGGGATCAAGAGAGGAAAAGGGGAACCTTCTCTCTTTAGGAGGCCTCATATCCGTTTTCAAGAATGATCGTCACACACCTCAAAACCTAGTAAAGAAATCACAAAGGCTCTTCGTTTAACCCGATGCTCTGCAATTACCTCCACACGTTCTATCCCGCTCCCACACACACCTGGTTCAGTGAGTCCAAACCTGGCTAATCTGACTGCCAAACCCTCCCCCCACCCCTTCCTCTGCACCCAGCAAATATCTCATCATCTTGACTGAAGTGTCATTTGTGAAATCCCTCAAGTCATTAACAAATAATTAATTAGCAGCCCCTTGAGGGAATGGATTAAGACCTCTGCAACGATGTTTTGTTGCACTCCTGGGAAGACAAAAGGGGAAAGTGGAGGAAGAGCTTTACAAACCAGGTTGATGATTCAAGTCGTCACCTTATACATGAAGGCCTGATTCATGCTTAAATCTTCAGAATCAGAATCAGAATGAGCTTTATTGACCAAGTATGTTTACACATGAGGAATTTGTTTTAGTGACAGAAGCTCCACAGTGCAACAGAGAGACAGCAACAGGACAGGAAACAGATAATAAAGAATAATACAAATAGGCAATGTACAAAACAGCAAAAACACAATATATAATATAAACAATTATGTGTGTACAGGTCTGATATGTGCACATTTGAAATGAAAAAAAAAACAGATAAATAAAAAAGTAAGCAAGTGTGGTGAATAAATTTTATTTATTTTATAAATTTTTTATTTATTCGCGTTTTATTGTCAAGTGTTCATGAGATGGATTGCCTGAGGGAAGAAACTGGTCTTGTGTCTGGTCGTTCTGATTCTCAGAGCTCTGTAATGTCGACCAGATGGTAACAGTTCAAAGAGGGAGTGTGCTGGATATGAGGGGTCCAGAGTGATTTTACCAGCCCTTTTGCTCACTCTGGATAAGTACAGTTCTTGGAGAGTGGGGAGGGTTGTACCAATGATTCGCTCAGCAGTCCGGACTACTCTCCGTAGTCTTCTGAGGTCAGATTTGGTAGCTGAGCTGAACCAGACAGTTATTGAAGTGCAGAGGATGGATTCAATGATGGTGGAGTAGAACTGTTTCAGCAGCTCCTGTGGCAGGTTGAACTTCCTCAGCTGGCGAAGGAAGTACAACCTCTGCTGGGCCTTTTTGACAATAGAGTCAATGTGAATGTCCCACTTCAGGTCCTGAGAGATGGTGGTGCCCAGGAATCTGAATGACTCCACTGTTTTTACAGTGCTGTTCATGATGGTGAGTGGGGGGAGAGCAGGGGGGTTTCTCAGGGGGGTTTCACGATCATCTCCACAGTTTTGAGCATGTTCAGCTCCATGTTGTTAAGACTGCACCATACAGCCAGCTCCTTAACCTCCTATCTGTAGCTATCTTATGCTCTAACGTGGAGACATAATTACATGCTATGATTTATTGTTAGCTCTTTTAAAGGATATTGCTTGATTTTATATGGAAATAGTGTATTTTAAAAATGGCAATAATTTGTAATTTTCTATGTTTTCCCAATTCACTACTAAAATTGTTTAAAGCAATTAAATAATGCAAAAAATGTTATGCAAATAATATATATCTATACACACACACACACGCACACACACACACACACACACATATATATATATATATATATATTTATACATACATATACATACATATATATATATATATATATATACTGTACAATTTTTTTTTATGTGTATGTAAGTTCAAATATTAAATACACAGAAATGTATTTATTTGTCAGCGCCGATAGCCTTGTGGACAGCACGCCGACATATGGCGCAATTGCGATTCGGTTGTCCTGAGATCAAATCCCACCTGGTGGCCCTTTCCCTTCCCCACCCCCCATCTCTCTCTCCCACTCACTTCTTGTCATATCTGCACTGTCCTGTCAAGGAAAATGCAAAAATGCCAGAAAAAAAAGTATTTATTCAACAGTTCTTTCTGGTTCTCAAATCTGATTGGCTGACAGCCTTCTTCAGGTGTGCGATATTCCAGTGATAACAGCACGCCAACCGTTTCACCGTTTATTCCACTCCGCTTGCAGAATTTCTCGTATCGAGTGTCATGGTGGACACCCAATTCCATTATAATTTTATAAATAATACTATTTTGTGTCACAGAATTTAGTTTTTTATAGGTGAGAATGTAGCTGTTTAGAGTTCAAATATACGGCTTGTTAATAATGATAACGCCTATTTGAAATTTTTAAAATAATTTATATAAAATAAAATAAAATAATATAAAAAAATACAAATATACATAACATTATAAAATATATAACAAATTGTTTTAGGAAGACACTGGTCATATCAGTTTCACAATTTCACATATTTCCATAAATATATCAATGCGTACAAGGACATATGTGTCAGTTGAGAAAGATCTGAGGGTTAATATTTAAACAAATCCCTAATTAGACACATCATTGAAATGAGGCAGAAAAGCAGCAGTAAAGGACCATTAAAGTTTACAAGTGGACTTTTAAGCTAAACGTCGTAAATGCACAGACACACCGATAGGCTTGGCTTCAGGATCGCCAGGTTCACCCTTGACCTTAAGGAAAACTCACATATGTTGATGAAGCCATTAGCTCCAGGGCCCATCTCTCTGCCTCTCTGTCTCTCTCTCTCTCTCTCTCTCTCTCTCACAGACAGCTGAAGAAACTGCCCTTGTCTGTCTTGTCTCGTACCGATGACCTTGTCCTGCTCGAACTTGACTCTGCCCTCTCGTCTTGCCAGGGTGAGTGACATCATCACATGGTTGGATTACAAAGTTTCAGCAGCTGTCGCCCTTAAATCCTTTTAACCTCCTGTCATCCCTCTTTTCCTCCTCTTTCTTCCTTCTCTCTACCCTCTAGCGCTTTTGTTGGCTTTTGATAGCTGAGTTCGGGATGGATGAATGACGGCCTCCCGAACTCGTCTATAAATCTTTTGTTTCTGTTCAGATGAGTTTGAAAACACACACAATCCATTCAGATACAGGTGTGTGTGTGTATGTGTGTGTCCTGTGGTGTCAGTCTCTCAGCTGTGATTACAATGAGGACTGACCCTGGTGCCGTGGTGATAGTAGTGCTCTAATGAACACTAATGAATCAGTTGGCTGACAATGTGAGCACCAGGAATCTTTTGTGTTCATGTCACCTCAGTCATGATGAAGAGGTGTATGTGTGTTATGCCTGAAGCTATACGGCCAAATCAATCTATCAGGAGATAAAAGAATAATGCGTCACACAGGAGTCCAGGAATAGATGCAAATTTAGAAGACAATTTGCTGGGCTATGCTAATTCTCAGTAATTGCTCTGATGAATCAGTTGGGTTTCGTCTTTCTTCTCTTTGTATGTGGATCTGCTCTGCAGTGGTTTTCCTTTGAGTATTTTGGTATTCCTTTGTACAGCCTCATTGTTGCATATGTTTCCATTAGTAATAGCATAGATTTTTACCTTAGTGGAAGCAGCATCTCAAATTAGCTTTAGAAACAATGCATTTGTTTGCCATTTTATATATATGTAGTTGCTGGGCTATATTTATAGCAATAGCCAAAAATACATTGTATGGGTCAAAATGATTGATTTTTCTTTTATGCCAAAAATCATTAGAACATTATGTAAAGATCACGTTCCATGAAGATATTTTGTAAATTTACTACTGTAAATATATCAAAACTTAATTTTTGATTAGTAATATGCATTGCTAAGAACTTAATTTGGACAACTTTAAAGGCAATTTTCTCAATTTTTAGATTTTCTTTCACTCTCAGATTCCAGATTTTCAAATAGTTGTATCTCGGCCAAATATTGTCTTATCATAACAAACCGTACATCAATGGAAAGCTTATTTATTCAGATTTCAGAAGATGTATAAATCTCAATTTCGAAAAATTTATCCTTATGACTGGTTTTGTGGTCCAGGGTCACATATATGCATACAATGGCCTGTTGCGGTTGATAAATAGACATTAAATTCTGTTGTATTTTGATTGATTCAGATATTAAAATTCTATTGCATTTTGTCAAAACAAATAAAAAATGAAACCACTAAAAACTAAGATAGTCTTTTAAATAATTTAAAAATAAATTATAGCATAATACTCTGCTAAAGGTTACATGTAATAGTGTTATATAATTATATTTTTAAAGATTAAGATTAAGGTGTTTGAAATGGTGGAAATGAGCTTGCACAAATAATTATCCAATATTGACTGATAAATATTCAGTGTTGACTGATAAAAAACAACTTCTCATATCAACCGATAACATATATGGTACCGATAAATTAAAAATTTAGGCAAAACAACATTATAATGTACATGAATTTAGTAATATTTTTAAGATTTAAAATATAAAAATTGGGGAAATGCACATTTAAATACTGAATATTGTTTGACGCTGCTAAATAGAAATACATCTATAATATCAGCCAATAACCAATATGCTGCGCTCAAAATTGCTTTCGGTTTGGGAGAAATTTAATGGATAAACTCATTTAATAAATACAATCGTATGAATTGCGATAGGACTTTTATGTTATGGAAGTTATAAGTTTTCATCTGTGATATTTACTTGAATCACTCTAGTTGTTAAGTGTTATAAATAGCTATTGCTAGAAAAAGGGCTTGACTTGAGTCATTCACTGATACAGAACTGCCTTTTGTCAAATGTTGCATGAACAGAACACTTTCTGAGTGATTAGTAAATATTATTATCAAACACTGGCTGAGCAGATATATCAATTATTTCAGAGGGAAAGAGAGAAGTGAGTGCTTAAATAAAACCTTCATTTGAGTTGTGTGGACATGCTCAAGGTGATCACTGAAGCATTTGAGGCCTGGAGGTTGACCTCCTTATGGTAAATACATTCATCATTGCTAATGACGAGAGTGGTTTCATTTGCATATTTGAACAGGTTGCCAGAGCTGGTTAGACAACATGCAGTTCCTCTGGGTTCTTATGGAAACATTTTGGTAATTGTTGCAATGACAGATTTGGCATAAAATAATCTGAGTTATTTTAGCTACCTAACTGATTTGGTTGATTCTAGGCTTATGTGTTCCATTGTTATGTAACTTCTGTGTGTATCACTGTAGCTTAAAGCCATCACACACACAAGCTAATGATGCCAGTGCACACCCTACACACTCCCCTCACAGTATGACTTTCACATCCAGTGTCATTCAACAGAGGAACAAAGAAATGTATAAATATTTAAGCATAAAGTAAATAATGACACTCATACTCTCTTTGCTTGATTGTGTGTTTGTGAGTCAGGGTAATGGTTTATTTAATGAGGTCATAATTATGTCCATAAAATAAGTACATGTCTTAGATGAAAGGATTTTTGTTTACATTGGAGTCGGTAATTGTTTTTGAAAGTCTTTTAGGCTCACCAATACTGATTTTATTTGATTAAAAATACAGTGAAATCAGTAATATTTTGAAATATTATTACAAGTTAAAATAAGTTCTAGTTAGATATATTTTAAAATGTAATTTATTCCTGTGATGGCAAAGCTGAATTTTCAGCAGCCGTTACGCCAGTCTTCAGAGTCACATGATCCTTCAGAAATCATTCTAATTTGCTGATTTGGTGCTCAAGAAACATTTCTTCTTCTTTCTTACTATTATCAGTTGTGCTGTTTAATATTGTTTAAGGAACAGTGATCATTTTTATTTGATGAACAATTCATTTGAAATATTTTTTGTCACATTATAAACATTTTACTGTTACTTTTTGACCTTTTATTATTGAATTGTTGCGGAATAAAAGGTATTAATTTCTTGGAATAAAAGAAAATCTTACCAGGTCTTACTTTCCGTATTTTACATTTAGATTAACTTTGCTGTCATCTACGCTGTAAAAAAATCTAAAGTTAAGAAAACTTAAAAGTTGAAGGCAACCAGCTTCAGGAGATTTTTGAGTTTTCTCAACTTTTTGCTGTATAAACTGAATGCAAGTTGCCTTAAACTTTTAATTTTTCTCAACTTTTGATATTTACAGTGTAATGCTCACCTGAAATTCATCTTTTAAAAACACGATGTAATTTAATAACACTGTTAAAGGAATAGTACACCCAAAAATGGAAAAGTCTGTCATTAATTGTTCACCCTCAAGTTGTTGCATGCGTCTTGCTACTTTCATGAATGCATGTTGAAGACTGCAACTAAAAAGAAGAAATTGTTAAATAAAGTCGTTATTTTTGTTTTCTTTGTGCATGAAAAGTATTCTTGTAGCTTTAGAAAACTAAAGTTTAAAGGGATAGTTCACCCAAAAATGAAAATTTTATATTTATCTGCTTACCCCAAGGGTATCCAAGATGTAGGTGACTTTGTTTCTTCAGTAGAACACAAACAAAGATTTTTAACTGTTGCAGTCTGTCAGTCATATAATGGCAGTCAATGGTACTCACGGCTTTGAGAGAAAAAAAATACATACACAGACAAAACCAAATTAAACCCTAAGGCTCGTGACGATACATTGAGGTCTAAAGATAAGAATTGATCGGTCTGTGCAAAAAACTGAACAGTTTTTCTTACCTCTGATCCACCGCACTGTCCAACTGTCCTGAGCGCGTTCACAACAGCCAGTCTTTAGACCTCAATGTATTGTAACGAGCCGCAGGGCTTAATTTGGTTTTGTCTGTGTTTTTTTTTTTCTCTCAAAGCCGCAAGTCCTATTGACTGACATTATATGACTGACAGACTGCAACGGTTTGAGTTAAAAATCTTTGTTTATGTTCTACTGAAGAAACAAAGTCACCTACATCTTGGATGCCCTTGGGGTAAGCAGATAAACATAAAATTTTCATTTTTGGGTGAACTATCCCTTTAATCACTGATGTCATATGGACTAACTACCTTTCTGGGCCTTGATCGTGGTATAGTTGCGTTTGTGTATACAGTATGCAGGGTCAGAAAGCTCTCCGGTTTTATCAAAAAATATCTTAATTTGTGTTTCAAAGATGAACGAAGGTCATACGGGTTTGGAACGCCGACAGGGTAAGTAATTAATGACAATTTTCATTTTATGGGTGAACTACCTCTTTAAATGTTATTTTTAGCAATTTCTTTTAGTTGTTATAACATGAAAATGATTATCAGCTTGATCAAATTTTTTTGTAACGAAGCATCCATACTAGCATTTGTGCTGTTGTAATGACTATCAGCATGTCTGTGACTGTGATTACCTGTGGTGGCCTTGCTCTTGCTTAAATAGATGCTGTTGCAGTGTGGTCTGTTGGCACTTGAGGTGGCAAATGAACTAGAGGCAAGTTGTATTTTAAGAGTTCTGTCAGAGTCACCTTGTACTTTAAGTACCCCTCTGTGCTTTATACAGCAGCTGTTCCTTATAGATCCCCCTCTTTGCTTCAAATACACACACACAAACAGACATCAACGAAACTGATCTGCCACCCTGGGCAATCAGCCAACACCATCCCCCCCGGTACGACCTCAGAAAACACACACACACACACACACACACACATAGACATCACAGCCCAAACCAACAGAACATTCCATTGGGCCAATGTTTAGCTTTAATCCCATAATAAGACCCTCAGCTGTCCAGGAAAAGAAAGAGGACTTTCCACTGCTGAAGTCAGACACTTCAGTCTTCTCCTCTCTAACGCTCTTCCTTTTCATTCTAGCTTTGTTCTCGTCTCTTTGTTTTAATTTGGAGCATTTGGCCCTCTCGAATTGACTATTGTGCTCTTTTGGTTTAACTCTCTTTCTTTCTGTGCGTCTTGCTCTTTCCTTTACCTCTCATTTGCAGTGACTTATAGAGAGTCATGGATTGTTCGAGACCACACACAGACATGGATGCTAGACTAGTATAAGCAAATGTCTTGCGTTCCAAGTTAGCATTTAACATATAAGCCTTGTTCTTTGAACAGTCTTTATGCTGCCAACACTGAATATGCAGTGTATTGTACGGCACTACACTAAGCTAATTATATTCTGATTTTTGGTCATTGGGTCAGTGTGTCAGGACCTCTTGAAACTTAGGGCACTAATGCATCAGCATGAACTAAAGTACTGAAGTACGTCTTATTTGTAATCTTTTTAATACGATTACAGTCAGCAAACCTTTGTGACTGAAAACACTATTGTAACTGTGCTTTACAAAAAATGCTGTGGTGACACTCTGGTACAGTGAAGTTTTCAGATGGTATGGTATACCATGTTTTTATTTTATATAACATACTGCCATGGTACATATCCCAAAAACATGGTATTACCACAGCACAGTAGCATGTTCATAATACTATAAGAGCACTGTTTTTGTTTTACTTTTTTTTTTTTTGTAAGTGATGCCATTTGCATTGCACTCAATATTTGAAAGAAGTACTATCATGTCAAAACAAGCTGTTGTTTTCTTATAATTAGGAGTGTAATTTGGAGTGTTTGGCAACGACTTAATTTTTTCTTTATATTTATTTGTATTTATTTCTTTTCATACCTTAGTTCGATTGATCTAACTACAAGTAATGAGGATGCATCCATTTTACCACAAATACTGCACTTACTATGGTTATTTACTGCACCACTATTCAAAGGTTTTTTTTTTTTTTAAATAAATTATTCAGTATGGGTGCAATTAGTGACAGTAAAGACATTTTTAATGTTACAATTTTTTTTTCAAATAAATGTAGTTCTTTTCAACTTTCTATCAAAGAATATTTGATTTATCACAGTTTCCATCAAAGATATATTATTAGCACAACAGTTTTTAACATTAACAATAATAAGAAATGTGTCTTTAACAGCAAATGTATTAGAATGACTTCTAAAGGATCATGGACTAAAGACTGGAGTAATGATGCTAAAAAAATCAGCTTCATCAGGAAAAATCAGGAAAAAATTAATTTTAAAATATGATACAATAAAAAAGTTATTTTAAATTGTAATATTTCACAGTATTGCTGTTTTTTTACTGTATTTTTAATCAAGTAAATGCAGCTTTTGTGAGCATAAAAGACTTCTTTCAAAAACACACTAACCCTAAACTTTTGAACAGTAGTGTGTGTAACAATAAAACTATTGTAAATTCTTTAAGGGTAAATAGTAGCATATGTTATATCTGCATAAGTAAACTTGTGTTTTCTCATATCAAATCATAAGTGTTTGCATTGGAGCTTGTGAAGGAGCAGAAGTGGGTCTGAATGAGCACACATTAATGAGTGAGAAGCAGCTGCGGTGAATGAACCTCAGTTCAGATAGGAAACACAGACAAGACCTCCTGCTTTGCCTGAAGATACGAGTCCATCAATAGAGAGATTGCATCTAGAGATTAACCACCGCACACCTGTACAGATAACATATGCATACACCACTGTACATCTCATTCATATTGCTCATTGTGTCATTATAAACCTGCAATCAATGATATAGACATGCGCCAAATGAGTTTACAGTAGCTCTTAGTTGAAGAGACACAAATGGATTCCCAGACCTGTGTGCTTTAGATCAGTTGCCCATTGTTTTGTGTATTAGTCCAGGTGGTGATGAAGGGATTTAATAGGTTAAAGAGGAATAAAACAGCAGATGGACAGGTCTACTGTCTGTAACCTAGATTCTACTGTACTAATCCACAGTCACGAACAATCTCTGACACTCTCCGAAGGAATGTTAAACCGAAACATCGGAAATGTATAAAGTGCGACGGGACATTCTCCAGTGTCAGAGCATGCTGTTATCGCTTTGATTAAAGTCGTTGCATTAGCACAGGGGTGGTTGGAGATTAAAGGAGTTTGGTCGTGTTTAGAACACAGTGGAAATCCAATCGTGAGAGCTTTCCGTTTGGTTGCGAGTTTGAAAGCAGGTTATATCTTGTGTTATGCCCTGCCCATGAAAGAAGCAGATGAGTTGGGTGAGGTATTAGCTTTTCATAAATTAGTTAATTAGAAATCCCCTAATTAGACAGTGCAAATCTTCCTCTGAATGAGAGAGATTAAATTTGTAGGTTAAAAGATTAGCTGATCTTAAATGTTGTGTTTAGCATAAGGCTGAAGTGTGTAATTTCTTCTCCCCTATAGTAGCATCAAATGGAATTACAGTGATGACAACTTTGCAAACAGGTTTTGTGAACTTTCACTCGTTTTCTATTGGTCGGCCAAACAAGCAGCCTAGCTACAAACACACACCATTGGTTGAGCCAGTGTTGCCATGTTGGACTGATAGGAATGCGCATTGTTATTTTATTATTATTAAAGTGTTATTTTAGTATTATTTATGCACTGTTATAGTTCTTAATAATATTTGGAATTGACTACTACTTTTCATTTCAATTTTGTTAATTAGTTGGTTAAAATGTTTTGTAATTTTGGTATGAGCTTTTGTCATTTTCACATTTTTAATTGTTAAGTTCATTTGTATTTAACTTTATTTATTTGCAATTAATAATTTTAGTGTTTCAATGTAAACGTAGTACACGTAGTTTGCAAATAGTTGCATTTTTGTTTATTTCAGCTTTATTTCATTTACCAAAAATATTTTTACTATAGTTGTAGATTTTGTTAACAGTAATAACCCTGGTTTACACTTATTGTTTAGAATTTAGTTGTTTTTAATTTTGCTCTAGTTTGTGGACTAATTTAGCTAATACTTAAAGGAATACTCCACCCCAAAATGAAAATATTGTCATTAATCGCTTACCCCATGTCGTTCCAAACCCGTAAAAGCTTTGTTCGTCTTTGGAACACAATTTAAGATTTTAGATGAAAACCGGCAGGCTTGTGACTGCCCCGTTGACTGCCAAGTAAATTACACTGTCAAGGTCCAGAAAAGTATGAAAAACATCACCAAAATAGTCCATCTGCCATCAGTGGTTCAACCGTAACTGTCACGAACAGGCTAGGAGACACGGAGGAGTAAAGTCAATACAAGGGCTTTATTGAAATGGTGCAAGTGAGAGTACTGAGTGGAGGAGCGGGGGCAGGATCCAGGAAGGGAGGTCGGCACTGATGGGTTAGGAGGGCTTGGGAAATGAAGTTCCCCGAGGAGTCCGAGTCGACCAGGGCGGAGACTGTAATAGAGAAGTCTGGGGTGAGGAGTTGTACTGGCATCAGTGATAGAGAAGAAATATCTGGTTCGATTTGGAGGGTACTCACCGCTGGGCGTGGAGGTCTAACGGGGCATTCCCGGATGAAGTGTCCTGGTTTAGCGCAGTAGAGACACAAGCTGGCCGTGAGGCGGTGTCTACAAGCATAGGGTCTGGTACTGGAGTGCCGGACGCAGGTGAGGCTGGCTGGGGGGCGGTCTCGTCCTCGAGACAAGCGGTGAGGCGTTGGGAAATACGCGTTGCATGAAGTTCTCGAGGCCGACGCTGTCATCGTAGATGGCCATCTGGGCGTGCAGGCGGGAATTCAAGCCGAGGCGGTAGGCACTCAGTAACGCAGCTTCGTTCCAACCACTTGTGGCCGCCAGAGTGCGAAACTCTAAGGTGTAGTCATCCACGGACGCCTCTCCCTGACGTAGGCGAAGAAGCCGATCCTGCACAGAGATTCGTCCCGCAGCGACTCCGAAGACCTCCTTAAAGTGGTTGGTGAATGCCTCGAAGGAGTTGATGATGGTGCTCTGCGCGTCCCAGAGAGCCTTCGCCCAGAGCAACGCCTTACCGGCCAGGAGGGAAGTCAGAAACTTTCGGGGCTGCGCCTCATTTTACAATGACACTTGTAGTAGGAATCCGCCACACCCAGCCGCATCACCCGCGTAAATAGATGGAATGGCCATGGGACTCTCAGAGACAGGTGGTGGGACAGGTGGTGGAAGGAGGGAGGCCCGGAGGGTATTGACCAACTCCTCCAACATGCCGATGGCCGTGGGCGGCCGGGACTCCATGACACGCGGTGCTGTGTGGGTCCGGCCTTCTGTCACGAACAGGCTAGGAGACACGGAGGAGTAAATTCAATACAAGGGCTTTATTGAAAAGGTGCAAGTGAGAGTACTGAGTGGAGGAGCGGGGGCAGGATCCAGGAAGGGAGGTCGGCGGTGCGCACTGCCGCGGGGATGATCAGGGCTAGGGAGTTCCAGGAGCGGTGGAGAACAGGAGCGGTGGAGAACAGGAGCGGTGGAGAACAGGAGTTCTGTAGGTAGGTAACACAAGGTTAGTAGTCTGGCTAGTCTTGTGTTTATTCTAAAGATGGCGCCGGTGAGATCGGCTGCCGTCACGACTGCTCCGACCAAACTTTGTCTTTTTTTGTTATTTTTTCGTATTGATAACTATAAACACCGGTTTCTTTTTGTAAGATGGCCATTCTTACATACGACAGGGCCACTCTTATTTCTATTGGTGCACAATGCACTAACCTTTCGCCGATTTTGAACCCGGACCCATCCTGGCCAAGCGAGATCCTGAGGAGGAACAAAGGACCCGACCCGTACCGGCGTCCTCGAGGGAAACGAGCCGGCGTCAGGAACAGGCTGAGGGCTCGCGCACACCGCGCTCCCTTACCAAGTGTCCTGCTCGCCAATGTCCAGTCGCTGGATAACAAACTCGATGACCTCAGGGCAAGAGTCAGGTTCCAGAGGGACATTCGGGACTGCAACCTTCTCTGCTTCACCGAGACATGGCTGAACCCAGCGGTACCAGACCACGCCATCCAGCCGGCCGAGTTCTTCTCGGTTTACCGCATGGACAGAACGCTGGACTCGGGGAAGACTAGGGGAGGTGGAGTATGTCTGATGGTGAACAAACACTGGTGTGACGGCGCGAGCATTGTTCCCCTCTCACGCTCCTGCACACCGAATCTTGAACTTCTGACCATCAAATGTCGCCCTTTTTATCTCCCTCGGGAATTTAGCTCGGTCATCGTCAGTGCCGTTTATATTCCACCTCAAGCGGACACGGACACTGCGATATGGGATTTACATGAAACACTACACCTTCACCAGACACAGCACCGGGACGCCGCATTCATTGTTTTGGGAGATTTCAACAGTGCCAACCTCAAGCGTGCACTGCCGAACTTCCATCAGCACATCAGCTGCCCCACCAGGGGCGAAAGGACATTAGATCACTGTTACACCCCATACAAGAACAGCTACAAGGCACAGTCACAACCACCGTTTGGGAAATCGGACCACGCCGCCATCTTCCTCATGCCTGTTTACAAACAGAGGCTGAAACAGGAAGCCCCGGTGCAGAGGGAGGTCCAACGCTGGACGGACCAATCGGTGGCCGCTCTGCAGGACGCGCTAGATGACGCAGACTGGGACATGTTCCGGCGCAGCTCTGATGACGTCAGCTTGTTTACGGAAGCGGTTGTGGGATTTATAGAGAAACTAATGGATGATACGGTGCAGAAAACCATCATCAGGACGTTTCCCAACCAGAAGCCGTGGGTGGATAAAACCATCCGCGACGCCCTGAGATCCCGCTCCGCTGCCTACAACACAGGGCTCATCACCGGGAACATGGATGATTACAAGGCTGCATCTTACAGCGTGCGCAGATCGGTGAAGGAGGCGAAGCAGCGCTACGGGAGGAAACTAGAGTCGCAATTCCAACATGGCGACTCTAGGAGCCTGTGGCAGGGACTTAGAACCATCACGGACTATAAAACACCACCCTCCAGATCGGGGAATGCGGACGCCTCTCTGGCTGACGAGCTGAACACTTTTTATGCTCGCTTCGAGGCTGCAGCTAATCACGCTAACGGCGCTAGCAGTGCTAACCGCATGCACGCTGAGGAAGCCGGTGAGGACAACGTATTCACCATCACGGAGCATGACGTGAGGAGGGCATTCAGGAGAGTGAACATCAGGAAGGCAGCAGGACCAGATGGCATCACAGGTCGGGTTCTGAAGGCCTGCGCTGACCAGCTAGCACCGGTGTTCACCGAGATCTTCAACCTCTCCCTGGAACAGTCCATAGTCCCCTCATGCTTTAAGCAGTCCACCATTGTTCCTGTCCCCAAGAAACCGCAGCCCACCTGCCTAAACGACTATCGCCCTGTAGCCCTCACATCAGTGGTGATGAAGTGCTTTGAGAGACTGGTCAGAGACTTCATCATTGCATCACTACCAGACACACTGGATCCACTACAGTTTGCATACAGACATAACCGCTTCACGGAGGATGCCATCTCACACCTCCTCCACACCACAACAAGTCACCTGGACTGCAGAAAAGGGAATTATGTAAAAATGCTGTTTGTGGACTACAGTTCAGCGTTTAACACCATAATTCCCTCCACACTCACCTCCAAGTTGGAGGTCCTTGGTCTCAGCACATCCTTGTGCCAATGGATCTCCAGCTTCCTGAAGGACAGACAGCAAGCCGTACGGATGGGTAAACACACCTCATCCTCCATCACCCTAAGCACTGGAGCCCCTCAAGGTTGTGTTCTGAGCCCCCTGCTGTACTCACTGTACACTTATGACTGTGTGGCCACTTCCAACTCCACCACCATCATTAAGTTTGCTGATGACACTGTTGTGTTGGGCCTGATCTCAGACAACGACGAGACGGCCTACATACAGGAGATTAAGAACCTGGAGAGTTGGTGCCAGGTGAATAGTCTACACCTGAACATCAGCAAAACTAAGGAGCTGATAGTGGACTTCAGTACGAAGCAGGAGCGGTCGTACCAGCCGATCACGATCAGCGGGACTCCAGTGGAGAGAGTGGACAGCTTCAGATACCTGGGTGTTCACATCACGCAGGACTTGACTTGGTCCTGTCATACCAGCACCCTGGTGAAGAAGGCCAGGCAGCGTCTGTACCATCTGAGACGCTTAAAGGACTTTAGACTTCCCTCTCGGGTGCTTAAGACTTTTTACACCTGCACCATCGAGAGCGTCCTGACGGGCAGCATCACTTCCTGGTTCGGGAACTGCACTATGCAGGACAGACGAGCCCTCCAGAGGGTGGTGCGTTCAGCGGAACGTACCATTCACACCGAGCTCCCTAACCTGCAGGACATCTACAGCAAGCGGTGCCTGACCAGGGCCAGGAAGATAGTGAAGGACCTCAGCCATCCCAACAATGGACTCTTTTCTCTGCTGCGTTCAGGGAGACGCTTCCGCTCCATGAAGGCGAACACAGAGAGAATGAGGAGGAGCTTCTTCCCGCAGGCCATTCGGAGTCTAAACCACTCTCCACTCTAATCACATCACCCCACACTTCCACTTTGCACATTTTTCAAGTACAATCTGCACTAATTTGTAGAAGGTACGGAAGGATAAATGAGTGGGACTTACATACCATTTGTCTTTGTCTTTAGTATCCTTTTACTCACTTATACACTTTACTGCACTGCACAGCACAGCACACGGACACTTTATCACTGACATACACTTTACTTTTTATAGAATCTATATAGAATCATATTCTATTTTTTATTCTCATATCTATTTGTTATTTTATTTTATTGCTAGTTTATTCTGTATATATGGTTACTGTACTTTTTCTATTTGTATTTTTGTAAACTTGAGGTTTTTCTAATTTTGTTGGACAATTTGTTGGACAGTCGTACAATACATTTCACTACATGTCGTACTACGTATGTATATGTATGTGACAAATAAAATTTGAATTTGAATTTGAATTTGGCTAGGTTCGGGTAGTGAACGGTAGACCGGACGAGGAAGGAGTGCTGGCGGTGAGTGGATATAGTGCTGGTAATTAGCAGGTGACAGGTGCGGGGAATCAGTACACAGGTGACTGAGATCTGGGTAACGAGCATGCAGGTGACTGTGATTCGCTGACAGTAACGTTATGAAGCGACGAGAATACTTTTTGTAATTTACTTGGCAGTCAATGGGACAGTCACAAGCCTCCCGGTTTTCATCTAAAATATCTTAAATTGTGTTCCGAAGCCAAATGAAGCTTTAATAGGTTTGGAACGACATGGGGGTAAGTGATTAATGACAAAATTTTCATTTTGGGGTGGAGTATCCCTTTAAGCTTGGTGTTTTGTATTGCAAATATAACTGCTTATTGTGACAAATTGCTAAAATTTTGATTAAATATACCAAAAATTTAGACTATTAAACTGCTAAAATATTTTTATCAGTGGAAAAAAAAAGTGTAAAAATACTTTATTTAGGATCAGATATATCGTTTTTTTCTTAATTAAGACTTCTGAGAGTCAGCTCATATTATACAATTATAATAATAAAACTTATATAATTACAGTAGCTAAATTAAATTCTCCTTCTAATTTGTAATATTTCATTCTCCTTTATCGTTATTGCTGCTCCTTTGATTTGATCTTAAGTTGCAAGAACAAGCTTTTCACCCTATATTGTTCATCTCTCTCTTTTATTTGGTGAGAATATGTTTCCAACACAGGAAATAAACAAGCTATAATTTCCCCTCTATTTGGTGAACTGCTGTCTGTCATGCGTTAATGGTTTGCTTCCCACCAAACTTAACTGACCGTGTTAATGGATTACTAGGCACTGAGAATTAGACTGAGTCAGTCAGGCTTTGGGGGTCCAGAAGGTCAACCAGGACACCTTTGTCTGTCGTGCAGTGTGAAACCAAAAGGTCAAAGCCTTGTCTCTTTTCCCCTGAACATTAAAATATGCTCCATATTGAATCGGATTGCTTGAGAACATAAGTTACTAATATAGTCATCAAAATGAACTGCCAAAATTGCAGCTTTCTCCTTGTTTGCTCGAAGAGGTGTGTATATAGGCTATGGGTATGTCCTTTTTGTTGTCTCTGGACAGTAGGTGGAGAAGTTTATCAACACACTTAATCCAGTGAATCAAATTGTGATTGTACATGCCTCTTTATTAGACAAATTGATGTGAATGAGAGAGTGAAAGAAAGAGTTTTGTGATGAGGAAACCCGTGTTAGATAAATCAGTAAGTGAAAGAGGTGCTCTGTGGTTGTAGTGGACCCTGGAGCAGAGCTATTAGGACATCTTCAAAGCACACTGCTAATAAGAATTTAGGAACAGATAACACAGGCGACATAAATACCGCTCCATTTCTGTAATCTAAAACCCTCAACTTCACACATACACAGCGATTCATGTATCTGTGTTTGGAGGTCACACAGTCTGGCATCTATTGCCACACAGTGTAGTAGAAATTTCTTGGCTTACTCAGTCTCTGTTTACTTCTTATCATTAAGGTAAATACACACTCATAGATTTTTCTGATGCAGTCGAGGTGAAAGCAGGTTGAAGCCTCTCTTGTCTTTGTTTTACGATGTGTCTGATTCTGACATTGAAGGTCAAAGGTCACTCAGCCCCTCCTGTGCACCGTGTCACACTGATTCTGAGAGCTCATACACGCATACATGCCTGTCGCAACACACTTTTGAAGCTGTCACTTTCTCACACAGTAGGACACACTCATATGCTCCCTCGCTTGAACACACAAAAACAAGGACAAACAAGGAGTATTTTTGGATTGTAGAATTACGAGTGAATTCCAGTGTAGGACTGTATTGTCACCAAAAAGAACAGATTTATTAGTGTCAATCATTGTGATTTTGTGAATCAATATTGTAATCAATCAAAATGAATCATAAAATCAATATATTTCTGCAGCCTTAACTATTAAGATTGTTACAGAAATGTTAAAATGTTGGAAAAATAAAAAAGAGAGAAGCAAGACAAGACGTTTTACAATGCCATTCTTCTTATTTTGCAAAAAGATATAAGCTAGAGACTTGCGTTAGTAGATCACCAGAATGCCCAGTAGCAGAGACCCAGTTAAAACTGGGACATGCCTACACACACACATATATACATCCAACATGTAATCTCTATGGGAAAGCTCACATGTATCAAAAATGGTCAGCAATGGCTAAATTTAGGAGTGTGTGGTAAGTAGGTCTCACGGTCTTATCTCTCTCTCTTTCTCTCTTTCAGTGTCTCCTTCTGTTTCTCTCTTATACAGTCGGGAGGGTCAGTCGGTGCACATGGTTTCTGTGGTAATCATTAAGTGAATGAATGTCAGGGAACACGGCCTGCCATCAGAGGTTCCGGTGGATTGTGTAAAGGCCTGGGTGTGTGAACATCCAGATTGCTCCAGGATTGGGTCAGGTGATTCTACACATAATTAAACCGCTATAATGTAGCCAATATCAAATTTCAAAGCAATTTCAGTAATTTGTATTTTTCATAACTAGGATGTAACTCCAATTATGTTGCTCTAATTGCAGAAATCTATGTTCCTCAACAGATTAAAGGGGTCATATGACGTTGCTAAAAATAACATTATTTTGTGTTTTTGGTGTAATGCAATGTTTACGCAGTTTAAGGTTAAAAACACATTATTTTCCACATACCGCACATTTATTGTTGCTCCTCTCTGCCCTGCCTTTCTGAAACGATTTTTACAAAGCTCATCATTCTGAAGAGCGCGGTGTGCTCTGATTGGCCAGCTATCCAGTGCATTGTGATAGGCCGAATACTTCAAGCATGTGAGGGAAATGTTACACCCCTTACCATATTTGGAAACACACAGCATCTCCATGACATGGTGGTGGTGGCAACAGTGCTACAGTGAGAAAGAAAGTTACACCTTCTCTCTTTACGTAAACATTTGGGTGGTGTTATGCAAATCTTCCCACACAGTGACTTTCTTCTTTCTTCATGCCCTGGCTCTTCCAAGCTTTGTAATGGCAATGAATTGCGGTCGAGACTTTGAATCCCAAAAAAGTGCATCGATCCATCATAAAAGTACTCCGTATGGCTCCAGGGGGTGAATACAGGCTTTCTGAAGCTATGCATTTGTGTAAGAAAAATATCCATATTTAAAACCTTTTAAACTAATCTTTAGCTTCCGCTATCTGTTGTACGCACATTAGAGAGTGGTGTTCCAGTGTATGACATAGGATGTAAAAAAAAAATTTAAAATAAAAATAACCTCACCAGAGTTCATTGTCAGTGCATTGTTAATATTTTGCAGTGCTATTTTTTCTTGTTATAGTATTGTATGAATCACAGCTCGCTTTGTTCAGTAATTAGGCAACGATGCTAATACGAGCAGTGGCGTTCTGTACATTGAAAGCTGCAGGCATGTTTATAAATGCGCATGTTAGTCTACATCTCTCGAGTAAAGCGATTCCCAAGCTAGAGAGCAGAAATGGAACGTTAAAAAGAAGGAAATAATGAGAAACAATTTAGAGTCGGATGAAGAGCATTGGCTATTCCTAGAGGGAATGAGGACAGAGATAGTAGCTAAATGTATCAGCCAAACAACCATCTACTTGAACGTGCCTAACAGTAACACTGGCAGAAATGATTGAAGTGTTTTCACCGTGATTGACATGGTGTAGTTAGACGATTCCTCTGGGATGTGCAGATCAAAGCTGACAGGATAAAAGCAAGGCAGTTTCCATTTAGCCGTGTCAGTAATGGCAATGATATCCTCCAGGGAAAATTCAGGAGAAGCTAGATGCTAAAATCCTTTGGTATAACATTTACATGAGCGGTGAGCACAGATGTTAGTCACCTTAAGCCATTTACGCTGATGCTGGTGAACGAACACATCTGTCAGTCACTAAGGTGTTTCTTGTAAGTTGTAAGTTGGAGATGTCAAAATAACACAAAAGCCAAAATTTCTTTACTGTCACTTTTGATCAATTGAATGCATCCTTGCTGAATAAAAGTATTAATTTATTAAAAACAAAACAAAAAAAAAAGTATATTTTTGAATGGTAGTGCACAGGATAGAGTTTAATCTCACCTTCTTTCCCTAATAGCTCTTTTAAGCAGTATCTTTATATAAGGAGTGTTAGCTCAGGAAGAGCATTTGTTCTTGATCGCACCCTTCCTGTGCTTTTAAAATATGTATAATCTTTTACCGAAACTTGGTCCTTTTCCCACCTCCACCCACAGTGTTTTAGAGTGATTCAGCGTTAAGCTTGACAGTCAAGCTCAAGTGCAGACAGACAAAAAATTATCTTGCATGAGACAGGAATGAGGATGTTTAAAATCTCCTGCCATGGATAAAGTAAGGCCGATGCCATAAGTGTATTGTTTAATTTATTTAACGGAGTGTCTATTTACACTAAGTGCAAATAGCCCATCTAGTTGGCAAAGGCTATTTACACTAACTCCGCCCACTAACGTGTAATTGCGTTAGTCAACATTAAGAAAAGAAGCTAGTTCAACATCAGTTTCAGTGGCGTAGACGGTAAGGCGCATGCTTTTTGACGCGATCGACCCGAGTTCGAGCCCACCTTTTGCCAAACATTTTTTTCTCCCTTTTCAAATCTCATATCGCATCAGAAAGGCATTTATTTTCAATAAAAATGAAGGAAATAATCAAAAAGTTGAAAATAAAGTATCGGGTAGGTGTAGGGAGGGCTTTATTGTCCCAATAAGGTGGCATCCATTTAATAAATTTGAATTAAAATTATAATTTACACTCAGTATGTTATTATTGCGTACTGTTTTATAATGTACTACAATACTGAGGTGCAGATAATTGCCACTATTTGCAATAAGTAGTATAAATAGCAGAAAATCTTGCTATTTTAAAATAGTGTAAATAGAATCTATAGCTATTTGCACTTAGTGTAAATAGCGTCTATTTAGTGTAAACTTAGTGTTATTTACACTTAGTGTAAATAGCCGCTGCCTTTATTTAATCATGGACTTCACAAGGATTTTGGCAGAATTCCATGTGAAATACTGTTCCCCTTCTAGGGAACTCAACGCTGCATTCTGGTGGACACTTTGGTGAAAGCTGTCTGTGTGACTGTGATCTGGACTAATGATTTTTATGTGTTTGCTCTTTAGCGAATCATTACTATGGTCTGGATCTTCCTATTGTGAGCCTCTGGTCAATATACCGGTGTGTGGGTCCAGCTATTGATAGCTCCTCTTCTTAGGGTTTTTAAGTAGTGGTCTCCTTGAGCCCTACCTAGACAGTGCTGTCTCCCCTGCTAGGGGTGTAAGTAGACAGCCCATTCTTTGTGGTCTGGGTAGTCTCAGTCGGTTCCCTTCTGGTGGCCTCCTCTCGCTTAGAGAGTAATTCTAACGAGGCTTCCACTCACCTGAGCTCCAGCTTGAGCCAGAGCTCCGCTAGGATATCGTTTTGTCTTGTAGGCTCTATGTGAGCCTCCTTACAAGATGTCCTGCGCATGGAGTGTAGTTAGGCCTCCTCTCGGTTTTGAGATTTGTCAGGCATCCTCTCGCTACATTGAGGCCTCCACTCACCAGAGCTCCGCTAGGACAGCTTCTGTGAGTTGTAGGCTCTAGGTGAGCCTCCTTACAAGATGTTCTGAGCGTGGGGTGTAGTTAGGCCTTCTCTCTTTTAGAGAGTTGTCATGCTGAGGCCTCCGCTCGCCAGAGCTCAGCCAATTACTGCGAGCGATGTCAGGCCTCCTCTCGCTATAGAGAGTTATCTATTGAGGCCTCCGCTTGCCAGAGCTCTATCTCTACAACTCTACAACTTGCGTCTGCAAGTTGTAGATTCTATGTGAGCCTCCTTGCAAGATATCCGGAGCATGTAGTGTAGTTAGGCCTCCTCTCGTTTTTGAGAGTCATCATGCTGAGGCCTCCAGTCCTCCAGTCCTCCAGTCCTAGAGCTTGGCCATTACTCCGAGTGTCGTCAAGCCTCATCTCGCTACAGAGAGTTATCTACGTGGCCTCCGCTCAACAGTGCTCCGCTAGGACAGCTTCTGTGAGTTGTAGGCTCTAGGTGAGCCTCCTTACAAGATGTTCTGAGCATGGGGTGTAGATAGGCCTCCTCTCTTTTAGAGAGCCTTCATGCTGAGGCCTCCGCTCCAGCCAATTACTGCGAGCGTCGTCAGGCCTCCTCTCACTACAGAGAGTTGTCTGTTGAGGCCTCCGCTTGCCAGAGCTCAGCCAATTACTGTGAGTGTCATCAGGCGTCCTCTCGCTATAGAGAGTTATCTATTGAGGCCTCCGCTCGTGAGAGCTCCATTAGGACAGTATCTGTGAGTTGTAGGCTCTAGGTGAGCCTCCTTTACAAGAGGTCCTGAGCATGGGGTGTAATTAGGAATAGCCTTCCAATGTGCATGGCTATTTGAGGATATTGTGGCGGGAGGAGCCAACGACAGACACAGTGGGCGTGGCGTCAAGCCTCGGAGAGGTTTTTATTAAACAATATTTAAAATAAAGTGTCCAAAGGGAGAAAAGTGTCCAAAATAAACAGGGATCTGGTGTCCTCGTTGTGCTGCGGGGCTCGTGAAGGAGGGCAGTGTTCAGGAGGGAAGGGTCCAGGTAAGGGGCGGAGTCCGGCGGCCGCACGCGCTCCCGTCTGGAGGTCCCGGGGCGCGGGTGACGGCGGCTTCTGTGGCGGCTTCGTCCAACTCCTTCATCCCCGGGTGCTCGACGGGATTCCACGGCCCGGCGTCCTTGCCCGACGGCCGTATCGCGGGTGCAGTGTCGGCCGGACTGCGGGTCCGGCCGCTCGCGTCTCTGACGGCGGCAGGTAGTTCCCTCTACGCCCCCTTTCCTGGACCCACGAGGACACCAGCGTGCATGCACGGGGAAGAGACCGGTCTCTCGAGGAGAGGCGCGCTCGGCGTTTAAACGGCGGCGGTGATGAGGCTCTACTCACGTCAGGTGCGCCTCATCACACGCCGCCAGCCCTGGCTGTTTCAGCGCCCCTCCTCTCTCACACACCCACTCCCGTCGGGAGCCTGGTGAAGGGCGGCGAATACGGGACGGGGTGGTGATGATAGACAGGGGGGAGGCAGCCGACTCGTCACAATATCTATGTGCTAGCTCAGGGACTGTTCCCCTTCCTAGGGTTTTTAAGTAGCGGTCTCCCTGAGCCCTTGCCTAGACAGTGCTATCTCCCCTGCTAGGGTCGTAAGTAGATAGCCCACTCTCTGTGGTCTGGGCAGCTTCACAGGAAGGTTTACCTGGTTCTGGTCCCGTCGGGTAGCCCCTTCCTAAGTATATAGTTATCTGAGGATAGCTATATGACTGCTCCCCTTCGTGGGGTTTTTAAGCCGTGGTCTCCCTGAGCCCTTGCCTAGGCAGTGCTAGGAAGGAAGGTCCTTTTTCATAAGACCATCTGGATATAGCTATCTGTGGATAGCTGTGTCCCAGCTGGGATTGTTGGTAGCAATCTTGAGAACTCCTCTAGGCTTCCAGCATCTCAGTGGTCTTATGTATCTGGCTACTATTGCTCACATAGCATAGCTATCTGAGGATGGTTGTGTTCTTAGCTTGGTTAGGGTGTTCCCCCTTATCTGGTATCAGGCTCCGTCATTTTGGCTTGGCCCCTTTCTGAGGAAAGTTTTCGTGACTGTCTGTCACCTCCTTGGTGCTCACTCATCAGGTGGACAGGCACGCATCTCGGCATGGCGTGATTGGATAGCGTTCCCCAAAGTGTCCACCAGGACGCAGCGTTGAGTTCCCTAGAAGGGGAACATTTTGGGTTACTCATCTAACCATGGTTTCCCGAGAGGGAAGGAGATTCTGAGTCTCCTTGCCATGCCTTCAGCCTGCCCGTTTACGTCTCCTCAGACAAGTGAGTTGGTGACTTATTCAGCAGGGGGCGTATTACAGAAATATTCTAACTTTAAAATCTTATCTTATCTGTTTGGTAACCATGGTAACAGTTGCGCTGTCCGACAATGGCATTACATTTATAAACAATTGAAAATGAAGAACGGAGATGTTTAATGGTAGAAAGACTATTGGAGGACCCTGAAGATGTGTTACATTTTGATGACAAAACACTTATAAGTAATTACAGACTGCTGCGCAACACGATATTACAGTTAGCACAGGAACTGCAACCACCATTACAGAGACCAACAAAAGCATCATGGAGCATTACTGGTTGTAGTGCAAGTGACTAATGCCTTATGGTTTTGTTTTTGTTTTTTGCAAAAGGCGATTTTCAAAGTGAAGTAGCTTTTGTTTACCTCATCAGCAGCTCAGGCAGTGTTGGTTGCTTGGTAACAGATCTGAGAGTGGATTGTCGAGCTTGATAAAGCCATTCAAGATTTCCTAACTAGAGATAAGATACGATTTTGTAAGATAGGATAAGAATCCCAAATTAAGTTAAGATTTGCTTCTGTAATATGAATTTGCGAAAAATCCAAATTTCTTGCTAGAACACATCATATCTTAAGTTAAGACCTAAGATAAGAAACTTTCTGTAATATGCCCCCTGGTGCCCTTTTATACTTTCGGGTACCCGCCTATGACATCATGGGCCATGTGGACCAATAGGATTGGAGTTGATCACACATGCTTCAGGTACTGGTCACGCAGAAAGCTTTCCCCAAAGTGTCCACCAGGACGCAGCGTCTCATTCCCTCTCAGGGAACCATCGTTACATGAATAACCCGAAACGATGCTTAACATTAACCTCTTTGTAGCTTCTTGTAGTTTCTTTGTAGCTTCTAAAAACTTGAACATTTGAAGTAGACAGAAAGTATAGCATTGACAATATTAGATGTAGATATATAACTGACACATTTATAGACATTGATTATTCTGTCATCAGCTGATAAATCAAGTGTTTAAACAGCCTTTCATCCAGTGGTGTATAAAGTACCTGAAAGACATACTTAAGTAAAAGTACAGATATCTTACCAGAAAATGACTTTGGTTGAAGTTGAAGTCACTGTTTAGAATATTACTTGAGTAAAAGCCTTAAATTATGTGATATTTATTGTACTTAAGTACAATAACTTTTCGTACTAAAGTATTGAAAGTAAAAGTACAAGTAAATGCAAAATGGGAAAGAAGCAAGTAAAATGTTCATACACATCTTAACTCTTTCTTCCATTTTGTATTTTTATGTAAGAATAAGAAGCACTTCATCCAGTACTTGGTGTCTTTCATTCCAACATAAGCAAAAATATTTCTGGAATTTGAATTTATTAAGGGAAAGCCCCTTGAGATGCTTCATCTCATTTTCAAGGGGGACTTGCATCCTTTGCATCTGAAATAGCATTTGGATGTATTTACACAGTTCAGTGTAGCTCAGAGCGGACATGGATGCATTTAAACTGCAGTTACAGATGCATAAATAGGCCCAATGTTTTGTTTTTAACACAAAATGTTGAATACTGATGTTTGAAATATGAAAAAATTGTTGAAATGTGAAATTAAAACCGCCAGTAGGTGCCGTTGCTCAGAGACGCAAAACAGCGCTGTGATCTTTGTTTGAAACTATTTTCGTTGTCAAAATTGAGCAAAAACAAGCAATATTATGTCTAAAATGTAAGTCACTTATTGCTACTGAACTTGTATAAAATTATTATTAAATGTGTTATCATGCTGATATCTGCAGAAAACTGTACTCTTTGTGTGATATAGATTAACTAAATTATATAAAATAACTAAATAACTATAACTATTATAACTAGTTATAACTAACTAAATTATATAAATATAAAAAGCATACAGAAGTATTTTTGCCATCTACAATTTAGAATGGCTGGAATTTTGAGTTTTAATACACTAATAAATGAATGTATCATTTATTAGTGTATTAATATCACCAAATACACTATGTGTTTGATTTGGTGATATAGCCTATTTGGTAATGTCAGAGCGCACATCATTACAACGACACCATATTATCGCAGAAGATATACTGTATAATGCGCACCCCAGCCTCGACTTCAGCTGGAAAATTAAATGGACCACGGTTGTGCGCACACTTGTTTGCACATGAGCAAAGGTGTTTTTAGGAGTCTAACTTACAAGCGCCAGACCACTGATTTGTCAAACCTGCTTTCCTGCAGTCTGTGTTCTTCTGACTTCTGACATTATTGTATTAAGTAACGAATATGCTTCGGGGAAATGTATCGGAGTAAAAGTAAAATTTGGCTGAAATATTAAAACTCAAGTAAAGTACAGATACTCCCAAAAAAATACTTAAGTAGATGCTTAAACAGTTTTGTTCACACCAGTTTCTGGAGTGTAGAATACTACCTAAATACAGTAAAGACTCTGTGAAATATTATTGGAATTTAAAAGAACTGTTTTCTATTTTAATATATTTACAAATGTAATTTATTCCAGTGATGGCAAAACTGAATTTTCAACAGCCATTACTCCAGTCTTCAGTGTTACATGATCTTTCAGAAATCATTCAAAAATGCTATTTTGAGGGTTTCTGTCATTCCCTGTTGAAGTAGAGAGGAGCAGTACATGCATACGTACATAGAAAATAACTGCCTGGGTGTGTTTCCAAGATGGCCACCAAGTGAACTGACTTGCTTGAAGAGACTGACTGTGTCCCATCTGATTTCATAATTGATTGACAGATTCTAAACCACCTTTCCCTGGGGCAGTCAATGGGCGAATAAATCTTGCGAATATCATTTTTTTTTAGCAAAGTATTTAACCACATAATAGATTCAAAATGAACCCAATTTGCCCATGTGTGGCAAAATCACAAACAGCCCAGGCAAAATCACAAACAGCCCAAACAGAAGCGGTCCCTCTCAATATCTGTTCACCAAAACAAGCCTAATGAGCTGGTCAGGGTGACCCTTGTTCAAAATCTGGTGTTGTAATTGGACGCCCAGGACTGACCCCACCGTGCTTTGATTAAAATGGGCCTTGATTTTTACGGGCCAAGCTAACGGAATCCAGAACCCCAGCACTACGGCTCCCATCATTGTGGGAATGCCAGGTTCCCTTAACGACATTTGGATTGGCTGCTATCAAGGGAGTCAGCCTGGGTAATAATGACCCAGCTAGCCCCACACTACATTTTTGTCCAATTAGAGCGCAGCGCACTTCAAAAGGCCATACCTTCAGCACAGCAAGATGCACATGAGAGAGGAAGAATGGGATAGACAGGAGAGAAAAAAGAAAGAAAACCAGAGAAGCCGCCTTTTAGAGTGTTAAGGACTCAGGAGGAGGGTCCATAGGGTCTTTATAATGGAGCCATGGCCTTAGTGTGTGTGAGGCTGGGTTATTGTCAGAGCTCATATAGAGGCTAATGGGGTTTTGAGGGTTGGAATTTGTAGTTGGTAATAACTGAGGTCAGGAAAGGTCTGTCTGAAGAAGTGAACTGGACAATGGGGAGGAGAACATGTTTTTGTTCAAATACAAAGAATGTGTTCCACAACTTCCATGATTTGTCATATCCTTTTTTTTTATAGATGTGGAAGAAGAAAATGTTGAAGACAAGATGCCATCTATCTATCTATCTATCTATCTATCTATCTATCTATCTATCTATCTATCTATCTATCTATCTATCTATCTATCTATCTATCTATCTATCTGTCTATCTGTCTGTCTGTCTGTCTGTCTGTCTGTCTGTCTGTCTGTCTGTCTGTCTGTCTGTCTGTCTGTCTGTCTGTCTGTCTGTCTGTCTGTCTGTCTATCTATCTGAATCTTGTTCTATATCATTCCATCCATCCATTGTTTTGTGTATCCGTTGTTCAATCTATCGCTCTGTCTGACATTCTATTGTTCTATCGTTCTGTCATTTCATATGTCTATAGTCTATACAGCTATAGTTCTATTGTTCTTTCTGTAGTTCTATCTATCCTTCTATCTATCATTCTTTCTGTCGTTCTATCTGTCTATAGTTATATAGTTGTTTATTTTAATTCTACTTCCTTTTCATTCACATTCAAATCGTGTTTGGCACCTCAGTTCAATTGTAATTAAATAAATTTTTTTACCAAAGGCATTCTCAGTTTAATTTTGAAAGATGCACAATCATGCAGTGATGTTGCTGAGAGTTTTTAATGTGTTGGCTAATTCATTTAGGTACAGGATTTTACATCAAAATCATGGCCTCATTACTCTCTAATCATCAGCTTTTCTGGTCATATGATGTCATCTTTTCATTCATTCTCCTGGAATCATCAGTTTACCTTCTGGGAATGAAGGCAATCCTTGGCCACTCACCCATCCACTTCAGCAGATTACTGTCAGGGTTCTGTCACTTCGGTCTAGTTTATTCATGGTTTTGTTATGGAGCCCTGACACTCCCTTCTTGTCTTGTTTTCTGATTTTCTCTCTTGTCTGCGTGCTCTGTTTCATGTTGGGGCGTGGTGTTCGGATCCCGGCACTCCTGTCTTGTTTAGACTCTGTTCTGGTTTCGTGTCGGGGTTCGGACACTCACGCTCCAGGTTTATTCTTGCTGGGGAGCGTGTGATTTCGAATTTGCTCGGGCCGTGCGCTCCTCTGTCCTCTGTGTGTGTGTGTGTGTTTTGTTCGGCACGTGGTTCGGTTTCGGCCGCTTTCTCGTTTTGTTTTGCTCCGTGTTGCACGCAGCTGGTGTTTTTTCACTGGCTGCGTGATTTCATGTTTGTTTTTTGTGAACACGCGGCTTATGAGTCTTCTCATTAGCTGCATGTTCATGTCCTGTTTTGCACATGGCTAGTGATTTGTTTTGCTGGCCATGTGCTTGTATTTTTGTTTTGTTTGAGCACATGGCTGCTCATGTTTAGTTCTATGTGCCATGTGCTCTCGTCAATTGTCTTGACCCCACCCACCTTGTTTCCTGATTATTGGTTTGCCCCACCTGTGTTTTCTCGTTACCCTCCTCATTTGCTCCCTTTATAATCTCCTTGTGTTTGCAGTCCTGTGCCAGTTCGTAGTCGTCTTTACCCGGTGTGAAGTCCTGTCCTGTCCTGTCCTGTCCTGTCCAGTCCAGCCTTGTCCTGCCTTGCTCCTCCTGCAAGTGAGTCCTCGCTCTCATCCCTTCTCCCCACAACCCTGACAATTACTAAAGGATTTCAGTCTGTTTATTACACAGAGGATGATCCCATTAGTATCCCATTTAGCTTAATCCTAAGATTTAAAGTGTTTTAAAAGTGCCGCTACTTTATTATAAAGTCATTTTGCATGGAATTGTGCAAGTGGCCACAACTATATGGCTTTTTGACTGACAAATGCCTATATTTTTATTTGCAGATGCGTTTAAATCCAGGAACCAATGTTCTTGCATCAGTCTGTGATGATGCTGAGTTGACTACGATCTTATAAAGGTCTTTGCAGAGTTAACTGCAATCAGTTTGGGGATGACGGGAGGATTTGGGATGACGGGAGTTCATCTCCTGAAGTCTGCAGGTTGGCAATACCTCCTCAGGCTTAACTGTGACCTGTATGTCACACACACACACAGACAGACATACAGCTGATGTGCTCAGGGCCATCCGTGCTTCAGTGTATCAGTGTATCAGCCCCCTGGTGTTCTCACTCACCCAATGACAGCACACTTACACACACACACACCATTTCTTAATCTTTCTTAACAACTACCTTACTATCTATTAATAAGCAGCAAATTAGGAGTTTATTGTGGGAAAACTCTTAGTTAATAGTGCATATGTGTTCCCTAATCTATAGTTACCGAGAATACTTTTTAAATTCCTCAATTTGAGTTGAGGTAGCAAACAGGTTGCAGAATTACAATAGGAATTTATATTTTAAATGTAATTTTTAACCAGGAAAGGAAGGTTTGTTGATACAAACTTTAAACAATGGCTTAATGAGACCTTGTCTGAAAGTTTAAGGAATTTAAAACATTCTTCATTCATGAAGTTTGATTTTATAGGCTGTACAGACAGACAGAATTTTTTTAGTACCTAATGTAAATATATTTTATATTAAAGAAATATATGTATGGGCCAGAGATGAAAGGGAACTGATTCTTCAATTCTGAAATTTTCCTGATATTTTTGGTGAATTCATACCTTTTTCACAATTGTTTTTAAAGGTGAAATGCTTTTAAATATTTTGTAAAATGAATATTTATTAAAGAATATTAAGATTTTGCCTAATACTTTTACAATTTAATTTGAAAAAATACATGAAAGTAAAGAACTTGCAAGTCAATCAAACAAGT
This sequence comes from Barbus barbus, assembly GCF_936440315.1. Classification (NCBI taxonomy): domain Eukaryota; kingdom Metazoa; phylum Chordata; class Actinopteri; order Cypriniformes; family Cyprinidae; genus Barbus; species Barbus barbus. Next base: position 20,426,498 of record NC_136752.1, on the reverse strand, counting down.
CATACTGACTAAGGATGAGAAAATATCTATGTGCTTTTGTTCTTTACATAAACTTCAGGTAATTCACGGTGAAAAGGCATGAATGTCAGAACTAGCCTTACCACATTCCACCAATGTTAGAAGTGTTGAAATGCATGCTAAATGCATATGTTCATCCTGCACATGTTGTGCGTGCAACAAAGCAGCCTGAAATCAAACAGTCCACACCAGTTCCTTATGGGAGTAATTATCAGGTCATTTTCCTCCAAATTTAAAGCAAATAGCTGAGGTTTCATCAAAGGACGAGTCCCCATAATGATTCTCTCTGTGTTTCCATAGAAACCGTTAATTTTTAGATCTTGACCTGTGATCCTCACCTTTCACCCCCACTCAACCAGACCCCTTAATACCTTCCTGTCTCCATTAGGGCAGTGCCAGGGTCACAGGCGTTAAGAGGTCAGAGAGGAAAGTTCATGTTGTCACTCAGGTCACATCACAAAATAGGTGCATTGTGATATTTGTAAGACAGCTTTTAAGATGGGGAAGAGACAGGTAGAGAATATTTTTTAGGTGTGAGAGAGTGTGCGTGTGTAAACAATGAAATTTTGGGAATTTGCCAGTAGGTGCAATTAACTAACCATCCAATCCATTGCATTTGAAGATTTAAAGCTTCCCTTCACAGATGACTGAGAAGAGGAGAGTGTGTTGAGATTTAGTGTGACTGAGGGTCAGACTATTACAGGGCTTGTGAAAGAGGGCTGAGGGGCCGACAGCAGTTTTGTGTGATTTCTCATTAGTCATTTATCCTGACCAATGGAGGCGGTCTGACAGACAGGAGGTTACAATGAATATACCTACATCCGTACAGATGAACTCTGTATAGCACCTGCATTTACACGTTCTTCCACAGCTTTCAATGAAACGCAAACACACCATTTGCTAGCTGGCTAAATAGGGACATTCCGTTTATTTCTATTGTTTATATATACAGCTAATTCTAAATGCGACAGAGTAACCCAACTCACACCCTAACTCTCACAATTTTTTTTTTTGAAGAATAAAATAGTATTTATTTTTTATTTTTCTATATATTTACACATGAAGACATCCCTGGGTAGAGCTGGGTATATTATTTACAAATTGTAGACTGTTAATTGATGACAGATTACATTTACAGATGAAAATTGAGGTTAGTAATGTAATCTAGGTTACTCCATGTATTCTGACTACTTTTTAGATTAGTTTTAGATTGCTTTTTTAATCTAACTTGTTTTAAACCTACCATTAAACATAACATATTGACATAGAAAATACATTCCATTTTTTGATATCAACATCATAAAATGCATTAAATATTACATTACACTGGGGTTTCCTAAACTGTGTTTAATGTAAGAATTGCAGTGGGTTTGTGAGTTAATAAAAAAAAAAAAGATTATGGAGAATCATGAAATTATAAATCATTTACTGCCACTGTGTGAATAATATGTAATCATGTAATCAATAAAGTATTAATTACAAGTACATAATACTTGGAATCTTATATAATCCAGATTGCATGTAATCAATTACTACCCAGCACTGATTACTATATATATATATATATATATATATATATATATATATATATATATATATATATATATATATATATATATATATATTTTTTTTTTTTTTTTTTTTATATGTATATATATATATATTATATATTTTATTATATTATCGTATATCGTTTATCGTAATATTTTACCATAATATTTATATTCATTATTTTTCACAATTGAGGGCATCCCGAGATGTCTCCAATTAGAGTTTTGTCACATTCTGTGGACCAAATTGTGCATAAAGTATAGCTAAGTATGCATACGTAGGCCCCTATTTTGGAAATGTCACTTTGAAATGTCGCTTTGGCTGAGTGACAATAGACCTTATAATAATTACTATAATTGAAAAAAGGCTTGTTTAAAAAATGAATTTCTACAAGGAACACAGTGTGTTATCTTTCCAGACTGGCCTACAACCTGGGACTATAACGTCCACAGCTGTGTTAAAGATTTTCAGCTAACACAGCATATCTTGTGCAAATAAGTTGCATTTTGCAAAATACGAGAGTTCTTCCATTTATTATCAAGAACATAAAAATGCACTTTTGTTTCCAACATAGAAAAGACTTCACATCTTCATTTCCATCTCTTTCATTGTGTGGCGTTTACACACTACATGTTTACTCGAATTCCCCATATGCAGATGTAAGTCCTCAAAATATCAGAATTCAATTGTCTAATAAAACAGGACTGACAACCATATTTGGCTGCTGTGTGAATGTAACCAGTGTGAAATTAGCTTTTTGGTGAACTTTCATGGGTTTATTGCTCTTCAGAAAAAATGGGGTCTGTATTTCATTATCTCTCACACACATCAATGAGATAAGTATGGTTCTTACTCCATATAATGGTAATATTTATCTTACTGTGGCCTTAGCAGTCTCCTAACCACCCACAGACTGTATCCACATCCATGCAATGAGGGCACTTAAGGACTGGCTTTGTGTGTGTGTGTGTGTGTGTGTGTGTGTGTTGTTCACCCCTATATCTCCTATACACTATCTTAGAGCCAAGTGTGTATTTCCCCACCATCTATAATGCTGTGTTTCATCCTGTTCCTGTCTCTCACTGAAGCACTTCAGAGATAAAAGCTCTTGCTCTCTCTGTGTTTTATAAAAATGATTATTTAAAACTTGCCCACAGTGCTGTCTTCCTCCATAAAGATTCCTGTGTGATGACATGGCAGAACAGACTTGTAATACAGCCATCGCAGAAGGTGATTGATTGACTGGCGCTCACCCCAAACCAAACTTTCACATGCTGGATCTGTAGCGACTTGCCAGGTCTGAGAGAGGTATTAGGGTGTGTGTGAGAACCACAGAAGAGAGAGAAACAGAGTAGGAGGAACAAGGCTTTGAAGAAGGTGAAAGAATAAAAATACCTGCAGCCAGGTGTAAAGTGGGACCTCTCTCTGTCTCTTTTTGTCTCTCTCTTTACCCGTTCCTTGCAGTCTTTCTGAACACACACACACACACACACACACACACAAACCAACCCCCTCTCTCCTGGGTTCTACTGCCTGGTGTGATTTATGTGTTCTGCATACAATAGCAGTTAGTCTAGAAATAGAGAGAGAGCATATTTAATGTACTGTTAGACTAGTTCACTGTGATGGTTTGCCCAAAGCACCTTAGGCGGTAAATCCTCAATCCTTCACCTTGTTATCCTGGGATGGATCTTTCTCATTGGCTTCAGATTGAATGGCATGTCAACGTCAGGGCTGTAATGATATCGCAATGCAAAACTGCAATAATATGACAGATGAAAAGGAGAAACACAGAGAAATAAGTAAAGGAAAACAGAAAAAAGGAATGAAGTCCGACATATAGAGAGGATGGAAAGTAAGAAGATTATTGACAGAACAGAAAGCAAGGATGGAAACAGGAAGAAAGTTAGATTTGTAGTAACATATTGCGCAACAATACACTCTTAAATATAAAGGTGCAATAGAAGAACCATTTTTTGTTCCACAAAGAACCATTCAATCAAAGGGTTAAGAAATCAGACAGGAAAGAAGAAATGGAGGAAAGAAGACAGACAATCGAGAGTATCTTTTTTCACATTTTAGAGCAGTTTGTTTGCACAGGATTTGATGTTTGGTTTTAGTCTGGTTTGAGCATTTGTCAGTGTGTGTGTGTGTGTGTGTGTGTGTGTGTGTCTGAGAATCTATATCTGTGTGATTGATGATCTTGAGAGCTGGTTCTCCTGCTTGTAAAGAGTTACTGATTGAGAGAAAACCAGAAAAGAGCTAAACTCAAATCATTCCTCAAATACCAGCCTGTCATAAAACCACACTCTTATTTCAACACTGATCTCAGTGTGAGGCTGCACTCAATGACCCCATGTTCAAAAATTCACAATTAAAGATTTGTTTCTTTTTCAGTGAATCTGAATTGAACTGGCCACAGAACTCCACAAGTTGCATTGAAATTTGAATCAGAATGACAGAAAAATGAATTTCAAAGGAATTTAACTCATCCACACAACAACTTTTGTTGTTGAATTAGTCTAACATGACCAAATATAATTAGAAAGAACACAAAAACCTCTCACTCTGGGTCTAAAACAGTCCTTAGGTTAAATTAGAGCATTCTGGGAAATGAAGTTCCATCATGGTCAATAAAATTAAAGTTAATTTACTTAATATAATGAAATGTATTGTTGTATTACCAGAACTCCAGCTGCCTGCACTTGAAACAACAGTTCTGCCATCTCTGTTTTGTAGAGTATGATTCGTTCACAATAGCTGCAGTCAATACACAAAGAGCTCAATGAATGAGTGCTGAGAGCAGAGAATCACAAATCAGATTTCCTCTGTGGATATTGAGTAATAGTGCTGGCCATGAGCAGGTCTGTGACCGAGTCAGGCGAAAGCTTTGTTCACACTGGCAGCACAAATCTAATTTATGTTGCATGTTCAATTCAAACTTGATTATTTATACTCCGAACAGCAGAAAAACACACAGAATCTGATTTTACAGAGCTGAGCTTGCAGGGCAATACTGTATTGATTCCTCAAACATTCTTCTCCTGCACAGATTTCATCAGTAGCTTGAATCATTTAATGTCCCATTTTAGCCTTGGCACTATGTATTTTTGTTTTTGTCAGCTTTGACCCTGATACATATTTTTCCAAGATTCTTGATAAATGTAAAGAGCAGCATTTATCTTTTGTAAAATAAATGTTTTACAGTCCCTTTTGTGTGTCCTTTCAGAAAAAACAAAATTATTAAGTAAAATTAATACATAAAGTATTACTTACAAAATATATATATAAAAAAAATGTATTCTCTTTTAAACATACAGAACAACGTAAACAAACAATCAGCCATTCAACAGTGAGTGGTACACAAAACATAAATAAATAAATAAACAAACCCAAAATATTTTTGAATGGTAATGTACATTTAAGGCAATGTTTTTTTTTACAAATCTATTCACTGGCGGTGATGTCATTGTTATATTTGCATGCATACAAAATTTGATCTTTCTTAGCACATAAGGAATTTTTGGAGAAACATTTAAAGCATCAGTGTTCACCTGTTGAGGAACATAACACTTGTTGTAGGAGAAAGTCCTAAAGTAAGCAGTGTAGATGCAATGACTGAACAGACAGACAAACACTTGTAATATGCAGACAGTCTGTCGCAAACATGATATGAAAATCTGAAACATTTGCAGTGTGATCATAAATGCCTATATGAGAGGACAGACATAGAAACAAAGAGTGCGAGTTAGAGTAACACATAAAAAAAACTACTTTTCACAGCCAACCACACCATTTATCCCACCAGCATGCAACGCTTGTGAAAATAACCCGCTGCATAAAATCACACTCATTTGATTATGTAAGCAAAAATCAGTAATTACTCCACTTATTTAATGCTCGTTCTCTGCGTGGCGCCTAGTTATTTCCAACAGTGAATGTGAGCGCTTTCATTGCATTTGTGTATTATTCAATCAAGCCTCCATATGCACTCATTTAGGAGCCATTGAGTCTGATGTATTGACATGCTGACTGCTGGCCTCTTTGACTGCTTGTACACGTTGAATGGGTCTGCTGGGCACTGAATGCATTTATAATGGAGCTCTAGATGTGTGGACAAAGACACTCTCTCTGTCTCCATCACCTCTATCTTTGCAATTACAACATTACAGTAATAATGTAAGCATCTATAAGCATGGAGACACAATGGGGGAGAGAACAGTTATAGCTTCTTGAATAGATTTAAATGGTCGTTACTATAAAATGGTGAGGGGAATTCACTAAAATTGAATTGCACCCGCTGTTTATTAGTACATGCTGTCATGTTGGTTTGTTGTTTTACCACCATGAAATTAATTAATTCTTTAAAATGAGTCAGAACGATTTTAAAAAAATAATAATGATAAAATAAAAATAATACTTTTTATTCCGCAATGATGCATTAAATTTATCAAAAGTAACCTGAAAGACTTTTACGTTGTTTCAAAAGATTTCTATTTTTTTTTATTCATCAACGAAAACTACTAACTAGAAAAAAAAAATAAAAATTAAGCAGCATGGCTATTTTTAATATTGATAAAAACGAGAAATGTTTTTAGCACCAAACCTGCATATTAGAAGGATCATGTGACATTGAAGACTGGAGTAATGGCTGCTGATATTTTATTTTAAAATGTTAAAAAATATTTTAAAGTGTAGTAAAAAATGTACAATATCACAGTTTTACCATATATTGATTAAATGATTGCAGCCTTTGGAACAGGAACAGGATCAAATATATATATATAAAAACCTTACAGACCCCAAACCAAATTTTTGAAAATTGTTTGTTTGACTTCCCCGATTATGTTGCTCTGAGTTAGTGCCTCCATGATTGATTGAAACTGAATCATGAAACAAGAAGCTGCTGCTTTCCCCAGGTAATAATAAATCTATTTTATTAATATCTTTTAATATTTGCATTTTATTTGTTTTATTTGCATGGAAAATAATGACAGTGGGATAGCGCCTGTCTGGACTACTGGATTGAACAGAAAACATTAATTTTTTAGCGAGTCTGGAGGAACTGTTTTGGATCAGTGATTGCGAGTAGTTTGTGTTTGTGTGTGTAGGTGACATTCAGTGTGGGTCACTAGGGAAAGTAGATGCATGGAAAATGTCCCGACACAGTGTTTTTTTCCCCGCTTTGCTCCACGGTGAGAGAGAGAGAGAGCATAAGCTGACAATGGCAAAAGTGCAGAAGGACACATGCAGGCTCGATTCTGCTGACACTTTGACTTCTGGGATGTTAGCTGCTCTGACAAAAAACCTGTACTGAGTATATAGACACACACACACACATTCACAGAATGACCTCTATATGTTTGCTAGATGGATAGCTCTATAAATCTCAGTTTACATTTTCTTTCTACACTTTATTCTCGAAGCTTCAATCGCAGCTGTGGAATGATTTTGAGAGAGAGTCTGTTGTTAAGTCTCAGCGTTGCTTCCTCACCCAGATGCATTTAAGTGTCCTTGATTAAAGGCCTCTAATTTTCCATTTAAAATATTTCAGGATCTTGTAAATTTGCGTGATGGAAAAGCAAGCCAGCCTCAGGGGACTCCAGTTTGTTTGTGTGAGTGTGTGCGGGGTGACAGAGTTCAGGTGTGATTGTGTGCGTATAGGTGCGAGTGTGTGTGTGTGTGTGTGTGGCGTCTCTCTCAGATCTAAGGTAGGGGATGGGTTGAACTTTTGAACTGACTCTCTTTAACTGTAATTTAATTTATAAAGACCATTAGAATTCAGAAAAACAAATATATATTTTACTTACTGTATGCATCATGTCTATTTCTGGGTTTCTGTTGTGGCTCACATAAAATGTCTGCAAACAAATGATGGTAGAGCTGAACTTATAGAAGCTTTTTAACCAACTTGTGTGAAGGTGGTTTTTTTTTTTTTTTTTTTTTTTTTTTGTGGATTTACTTAATCTCAAGTTTGCATAGGCATCCCAGCAAATTCTCTGTAAAACAAATCAGTTCACTTAGTGGCCATCTAAAAAATGCCTCTAGGCAGCTTATGCTTCTTCTTTTTTTAATTTTTTTTAATTAATTAATGAATTAATGTAAATTTAAATATATAAAATTAAATTTTTTATTTTATTTTATTTGTCTGATAATGTGTCATGGCCAAAAATATTGGCACTCTTGGTAAATATGATCAAAGAAGGCTGTGAAAATTATTCTGCATTTTTAATCCTTTTGAACTTTTATTAAAAAAATTCACAAAAATCGAACCTTTCATTGGATAATAAGAACTTTAAATGGGGGGAAATATCATTATGAAATGTTTTCTCTAATACACATTGGCCACAATTAACGGCACCCGCTTATTCAATACTTTTTGAAACCTCCAATTTCCAGTTTAACAGCTCTATATTTTCTCCCATAATGCCTGACGAGGTTAGAAAACACCTGACCAGAGATCAGAGACCATTCCTTCATCCAGAATCACTCCAGACCCTTTAGTTTCCCAGCTCCATGTTGGTGCTTCTTCTCTTTAGTTCACCTCACTCATTTTCTACAGGGTTCTGCCATAGCAGAAGCTTGGTTTTGTGCTCAGTGACCCCTTTTTGTGTTGTTTTTGAGGTTGGATTATTGTACGGTTGGAAGATCCAAACATGGCCCATTATAAGATTTCTAACAGAGTCAGTCACTTATAGATTTTTTTTAATCTGTTGGTATTTGATAGAATCCATGATGCCATGTGTCTAAACAAGATGTCCAGGACCTGCAGCAAAAATATAGGCCCACAACATCAAAAATACTGCAGTATATTTCATTGCACACACAGGGTACTTTTTATCCCTGTGTTCACCAAACCCATCTTGAGTGTTTGCTGTTAAAAAGCTGACCGTAGAAGCCAGTCCCATTTGAAGTTCCAGTCGTGTCTGACAACTGAATATGCTGGAGATTGTTTTTGGATGAGCTAGGAGAATTTTTCTTGAAACCCTCCCAAACAACATGTGATGATGTAGGTGCTGTTTGACAAATATTTTTTAAGGTTTTCTGACCCCGAGACTCAACTATTTTCTGCAATTCTCCAGCTGTGGTCCTTGGAGAGTCTTTAGCCACTCAAACTCTCCTTCTCACCGTGCATTAGGACGATATAGACACACGTCCTCTTCCAGGCAGTTTCGTAACATATTCTGTTGATTAGAAATTCTTAATTATTGCCCTGATGGTGGAAATGGGGAGTTTCACTGCTCTAGCTCTTTTCTTAAAGCCACTTCACTAATTTGTGAAGCTCAGTTATCTTTTGCTGCACATCAGAAATATATTCTTTGGTTTTTCTCATTGTGACGGATGATTAAGGGAATTTGGGCTTTGTTTTCCCTCCTATTTATATTTCTGTGAATCAGGAAGCCATGGCTGGATAATTTCATGTTCATAACCACCCTGGAGTGCTCAATTTGTGAATATGAATGGGAATATACTTCAGAGATATTTTACTCATAAGAATTTCTAGGGCTGCCAATAACTGTGTCCAACGTGTATTTGAGAAAAACATTTATTTCATAATATTTCCCCCCATTTTAAATTCTTATTATCCAATGAAAGGTTAGATTTTTGTGAATTTTTAAAATAAAAGATCAAAAGGATTAACAATGCAGATTAATTTTCACAGCCTTCTTTGATCATATTTACCAAGGGTGCCGATATTTTTGGCCATGACTGTACATGCATATTAAAGAATAAATACACAGCCAATGCCTCTTTCAAAAAAGTATTTTTAACCGAAGTATTTCCAAAATATAGAACATTGATTTCCTCCATTCATTTTTGGTTGATTGGTTTTGGTTGATTTGATTTGATTGGATTGGATTGGTTTGTCTCTGTTCATCTGTGGATGTGTTTCACTAAGGTTTAATAACCAAAAAGGGTCCAAATACTTTTTGTCTTCATTTGTTTCAAACATAACGCATTACTTTTTCACATGAAAAATTTGCTTGCGGTATCTAAAGCAATGATATTCACACATTTACTTTTCAATGATACATTGATATTTTTTTATCTGTACTATTTCTTATCTAGCTTGTTGGACTGATATAAAAGTATTGTTTTGCTCACTTTAGCATTTCTGTTAAATAAAGCTCTAAACATTTGTTTGCAGACATTTTATGTGAGCCAGAACAGAAACCCAGAAATAGACATGATGCATAATAAATGGATGATAATTTATGTAAGGTGGTGAAAAATCACTGCTTGTTTTGAGCAAATCTTGCTTTAGGGCCACTAAAGCAGGGGTTGCTGAGGTCAGTCTCAATGTCAACACGTCAGAAGGGTGTGCCGTTTAAATACTTCCTCTCCTTGAGAGAAAGAGCCCATAATCTTGTGTGCGATTAGCCTATCCTCAATTTAGACAGGCACACGTACACAAGCTAACCTGTCTGTTTTGACAGATACGTCCTGATATCGATCAAGGAGCATGTCAGACCCGTAGCTCTCTGTAGCCATTCACAGAGGAAGTTCAGCCTAATCTAGTTCTGCCTTGAGCAAAAGTTTATCTGAACCACACACAAACAAACGCATTTCTCTAGTGTCTCCTCCAGACAGCATTCATTTTGAATGAACAGAGACAGACTTTAGGCCTGGCTGCCAGTTCGTATTGTTCATGGCCAACTGTCATGTGGCATCTGGTGAGAGTGGATCTGGCACAGCGATGAACCACCATCATCACTGATCAAATGAACTGAACAGAATCGGCCCATCTGCAGTCCCTGTCTCTGATAAAACTCAATAATGAAATCAATTATCGGGACTGTGTGTGGGATTCGGTTTAGTTATGAGACAGTGACGTCGAGAGAAACAAAAGGAGAGACTGAGAGAAAGCTGGACGCTGTCACATCATATTTGACATCACAGTCTGATGTCTCTCTCTCACTCACAAACACATTCACAGACTCTGATTTAACTCTCTCAGATTCAGCTATATACTTATGAAATGTGTATAATAATAATATAATTGATTTATTATTGATTAGAAGTTTTTACTTAAGAGTTTTTACACTTTAAATCTTGAAACGTCATTTCAAGCTGTTTAATCTTTGAAAACAGATGATCAAGGGTTTTTTTTAATAATCATTGTGTTTTTTAGAAAATATATTATAATAGCTTAAAACTATTTGTTACATTTACAAAAATTATATTTTTCAATTCATTTAGTATTAATTTTGTACAGATTAATTTTTTTTATAACAAACATCACTGTCTTTATGTTTTAGACAACAATGAAGTTTTAATAAAAAGCAATGCAAGGGAACATACAGTATCTCTATAATTTTATTTTAGCATTTTATTCAATTTATTTTATTCATCCATTCGTTATTTTATATTTTATTTTATTTTATTTTTGTCATTTTATTTTTGTCACCTTATGTCATTTTATATCATTACCATTCAGTATTTGTGAATTTGATTCAGAAACAGTCGAGTTCTTTCTTTAATTAAAACTTACGTTAACATACAGCAAACTTGTACAGCTTATCCAATTTCTTTCTTTTCTTTCTTTCTTTCTTTCTTT